>NC_053499.1:46351407-46693907 GCF_905171775.1 Rana temporaria | reverse complement strand
AGTCACCTCTGAAGTCGTCTTCAGGTGGCCTTGCTGAGTCGCCCCCAAAGTCGTGCCACCCCTGTGTGAATGGGCTCTTAATGTCATGAATGCAAGAAACATACTTCAATAAAGTAAATCCATGATGATGACATACATGTAGCATGTGGACTGTATTATGCACATAGTACTTTCATGTAATATACAGGAATCCAAAAAAATTCATCATGCCAAGTCTCACCTTGACTAAAGTGTAAGTACATTGTCCATGGAAGTCGTAGCGAGTACGATCAAAAGTTGTGACGTGTGACCCTCCCTCCAGCGAGCAAGTTCCAAAACAAGCCTTTTTAACGCAGTTCCACTTCCCTCCTTCACAATTGCTGCAGAGAAGCATTACTGTTAGAGACCAGAATTGTTGTACTTATATACAGTATACATTAACAATTCAGTTTAAACTCAAAATATAAAATGGTGTACCCCCACCTTTTCAGTTACTCCTGGAGTGCAACCATCTGATTTTATACAATCAGCATTATATAAAGAAAAAAACAATAGATAATGTAGTTCTAGCAAACCCAGAATAGAAATAAGACTAGTGAGGCCATTCTAGAAAGCTGATTCTGTAGTGGCTAAACATAAATATTTATTTTCATATCTGTTCTGGAAAAATAAATCACAGTTTTAATTGTATTGATTTCTATGGCAGCATTTTCATTTTTTTCTTTATTCTTCTTTTGTTGACTATAAGGTCTATTTACAAAAAGAGAATGGGCCAGATTCACAGCAGAAATACGCCGGCGTATCTACTGATACGCCGGCGTATTTTCAAATTTGCTGCGTCGTATCTTGATTTGGAATCCTCAAACCAAGATACAACGGCTTTTGGCATAGATCCGACAGGCGTATGGCTTTGTGCGCCTTCGAATCATAGGGGTAATTCTCCGGCGGCCGCTGGGTGGAGTTTGCGTCGTTTTCCAGAGTCGGGTATGCAAATTAGCTCTTTACGGCGATCCACGAAGGTACGCGCGTTCGTCGCATTCTCTTACGTCGGTTTTTTCCCATCGTAAAGTTAAGTGTGCTATTTAGATGGTGTAAAATTACACCATCCATGTTAAAGTATGGCCGTCGTTCCCGCGTCGAATTTTAATTATTTTTTTTTTGTGTAAGACGTCCGGGAATACGAAAGTACGTTACGCATGTCGCCGTTCAAAAAACACGTCGGGGAGCCGTAATTTCGCGCAAAGCACGGCGGGAAATTTCCAAACGGAGCATGCGCAGAACATTCGGCGTGGGAACGCGCCTAATTTAAATGGTACACACCCCATTTGAATGAGGCGGGCTTGTGCCGGACGGCTTTACGATACGCCGCCGAAAGTTTACACGCAAGTGCTTTGTGAATCAAGCACTTACGCTGGAAACTTGCGGCAGCATAACGTAAACGGGATACGATACGCCGCCGCAAATCTACATGAATCTGGCCCCATGTTTCTGAGTTTGGGTAGACAGAGCACACATCTGTTGACATTTGCTGACAACATCACACATGTTTATAAACTAATGATTATGAAGCTGGAGAATGTTGTTCTTGGCAAAAATGTGTGAAGTTAACAAATAGAAAGTCGAAGGTTGGCAGCTATTATGTAGAGGATGCCCTGCCTATGGTGAATTCTGCTTACTTAGGAACAGATATTCGAAGGTGATGATAGAATTAATCTTGATAAGATTGGCAATTGGCTTCTCCTATCAGATGAGAATATATTTTATTGAATAAATGGTGATCCAGCAAATGTGCAACACACATGGGTAAAGGTTTAGGCCCTTTTTATAAAGAACACAGCTAAATGTTATTAACATATTGTTATTCCAAGTGAGAAAAATGTTATAGCTGTGATTACCAAGATTGGCATTTCTCTGTGTATCCTTTTCCTGAAGGATAAACATCTCCATTATGTGTGCAGGCACAGTTCTCCTTAGGAATACAGCCAGTCTTGGTGATATCATCAAATATTGTCCCTTTATTAAAGAAGAAAAAAAAACTTTCACAATAGGCACATAGGTCAATTCCCCCAATTCACTCAGTTTTCATAATGTCCAGTACATGCACATGCCAAATATCAATATGGGGGATTCACCTGCTGGACAGAAGCAGCCATCTGTGCAGTGTTCATCACACACCGAGGAGCGCTCCGGGTTGGTACAAGTGTCTTGGCAGGCAGTACCACACTCTGTAAATTGCAGGTTGAAGGCACATCTCAGAGCTGTTTGGGAAAAAACAAAATGTCAGTAACATGCAAATAAACATTTGAATATTTCAAAAATCCTATTCAAATGTAGATTTAGACTAAAGTAGGCTCTTGTAAGGCTAATGGCTATGTAGTTCTTATGATTCCAATTTCAGTTAACCCATTCAGATAGTATACTTTTAATAATTTTATTTTTATTAAAAAAAAATTACAGAATAGGAGGAAACAGTCACAAGAAAACAATTCAAAAGTATCAAAATTAACATATGTTAATGGAGCATAGCAAAATACAATCCATCCACATGTACAGTATACAGAGACTCTAAAAATTGTACATTGGGCTAGAAGGAGATCAAAATGTACACATTAAGTATGATCTAAAAAATATGAGACTTAAAGTGGAAGGTTGTATGTTGCCTCCAGAATTGTTCCTGTTTCTTCTTGCTGGAGGCTGCCATTTTGCTGAAGCCCAGAATAGCAGTAAATCTTTAGGCTGTCAGCAGATCGGTCTCTACAAATCTGGCACAGTGCCTAAAAATTGAGAGCAACTGGGCATCTGCATAGCAGGGTAAAACAGTGTATTACTAGATTTTAAACAGCATTATCACTTATTGTAATGTTTTATATATCTATACCTGTGAAAGGGACCAGCCTAAAGTGATTTAGCAAGACTTAATTTTCTGACTAAAGTTCCACTTTACTGAAATCTTATGATCTCATTGCATACATCAGGGGTCTGTAAACTTGTAAATAAAGGGCTAGTTTACTGTCCTTCAGACTTTGGGGTGGGGTGGAAATTGTCCTGGTGTCAGTGGAAGTAAACAGTACCCTATATTTGATATTAGAGGAGTAATAGTGTCCCATTGTTGATGTCAGTGGAATGAACAATGTCTTGTATCAATGGAAGAAATAGAACAGATAGAAGGCAGCAAAGGGCTGCATCTGGCCCCTGGGCCACCGTTTGGAGACCACTGGCATGCATAAAGGATAAGTGCTAAATGTATAGATTAACTATTAGGAAAATGAGTCTGAAGTATACCCCCAGACCCAACAGAAAATAACAGAATATAAAGAATGTAAAAAAAAAAGTACAGAATATATTTAAAACAAAAGGTAGCCTAAGACACACACTGTAATTGTCTAAAATATACAGTATGTGAGCAACAATATGACAAATAAATGTCAGAGGAAAGTATTAAGTGGAGGAGACGTGCCATATGAAGAGCGATCCCATAAGGCCCATATTTTATTACACAACTCCAGGGAGTCCCTGGCTTTATGAGTGTGATGCTCCATCTTTCTTATAGTTGCAACGGTGGACAAAAGCTGGTCCGCCATTGTAGATGAATAAGTCTCCTGGAACAGAACGACTGGTTTCTGATAAACGATCATGCCCCCTCCCACAATCCAAAGCTAAAACTAAACCAAATTAAACTAATTTAAAAATACTTTTTCACCCACTGTGGCATGCACATTTAGCATTTATTCTTGAAATGTCTAGTACTTACGGCAAATCTTAGAGGTTCTCCAGTTCTTTGGCGATCCTCCAGCATGGCTACACTGCCTTGAGTACTCAGTAAAGATGTTACACAGGCAGAACCCAGTTGAGTTTCCAGTGCATCTACACGCATCGTGCTCACACAGTTCAATGTATTTGTTAACGTCAACAAGGCCATGGCAACCCTGCAGAGCTGGGCTAGTGAGAACATTTTTGCATATACTATTCTGTTGGCAGAAGAAAATGAAAAATACAAGTTATAAAAGGAATGCAATGGGGTTGATTTACTCAAGGTGTAGAGCATGTTCATTTTGCAAGGGAACTTTCACTTAGCTTAGTGGATGTGGTAAAAATTCACTTTGCAATGAACCCATGAATTCAATTTACTATTATAAATGAACAAGCAGCAGCAGTGTTGGGGCTGTGTATTAGAGCTGCTATTGCCCTGTATATTGAATAGCAGCCAAGAGCTTTATTACACACCTCCAAGTCCCCCGATTTTTCATTATAGTAAAAGTACAGTTTAGAGAATGGTTGGGAGCTCAAGGGTGGCTGTCCCTACCCTAACAGAAACATTCAACAAAAGTGGCTTTAGACTGGGTGAAGCTACAGGCTACAGTCAGTATTAACACAGATAAAGAGGTGCTTCAAATCCGCCACTAAGCTACTGATCCAAAAGGGAGCAAGTGCTATATGCACTTGGTCCCCTGGAGAATATTTGTTAACTGGGAGTACTTTGGGCATACAGTCATTTCTGTCCACTCTATCAGATACATATATACAGTGTATATGTATATATTGTATGTGCTTTAAATTGATAAAAAAGTAAAATAGAATGATGCCATAAACCATTTGTAGTCTTTTGCTACATTAGGAAAATTAAGGTGCAGGTGCATTTTTTTTTAGGGCATTGGCAGCTTAATCAGATGAACAACCTACCTAACTAGTGCAAGGCACCAGAACATAAAAGTGTTAAGGGGCCTTAATAAACCCTTTCTATAGAAATGTAGAGGTTGCAGTGGTTGGCTTTTCATTGTGCAAACTCTAGTTGAGATGCAGTTACTGAGGATGATTTACTAAAGGAGTGAATGTTCACTTCAATTATCCAGTCATGTAAAAAGCAAATTGTTTCCTTATTTCATTTACACATGATTGGGTATTTAAATGGACCGTAATTTTCTTTTCAGATAATTAACGTAAATATTCACACAAAGTATTGAATGAAAATTCTCAACTCCTTTAGTAAACTAGCCCTAACTACGCAGACTTCAGGAGTCAGTAATTCAAAGCACTGGACACAGAGGATCATCGTAACAGCTGGGCAGTTGACAAGGACAAGCCTCTGTCATCTGCCCAATTCATTTGAATGGATATGCACTATGTTATCACAAGAGGGACGGTCAGAGTGTCTGTGACATAGAAGAAGGATGATATAGCATGCTCTGCCTTCATAGTATTCTATGAACACATGTGGCACGTCTGGGTACTTATTTTAAAATACCTAAAGAATTAATCTGTCACACTTTGCTCCTTAGTGTTAATTTCCCCTACATTTGCTTCCCCCTCCACACTATGTTACTTACTATTTAACAAAAGAGTACTAGGCCGTTATAAATGTATTTACTTCGGGGGCCAATTTACATATACTGTACCTGTGGCATTACAGTGCCTTAATAAACACACAATACCATGAGCTATGTTGCATGTCATGCTCTGTGTTAAGGCAGCCCATTTATTTTAAATGGAAGACCGGAATGTACAATATACAGTAAAACCATGGTTTGCGGGTAACTTGGTTTGATAGCATTTTGAAAGACAAGCAAAAAAATGTTCATACATTTTGACTTGATATACAAGCGATGTCTTGATATACAATTAGTGTCAAGTCACAGCTGAGTATAAAAGAGAAGAGAGGTGCCTCTAAGTGTGGCAATATGGTTATATTTAATAAAGATACAACATTTAGCAACTCACATCCTCCTAACTCATCATCCTCCATACCGCCATTAAAGTCATCCCTTCCATGCTGCGTTCCACGAGCTCTTCAAGCCTCACTTTCAGATCGCTCTACTGCAGGGTAGTCTTTCCGGGCACGATTGCAGATTGACAGCAGTGAGAGCCAGCGGTGCGGACAGCTTTACCCTGGGTGCCTCTTTTAACCATGAACCATGTGAATTGCTAAATGTTGTACCTTCATTAAATGTAACCATATCGCTACACTTAGAGACGCCTCTCTTCTCTTTTATACTCTGTAGCTCCTGCTTTATTTTGCTTCTAATCCTCTTGTGGAGGCTTCCATTTGTGGATGGACATTTTATGGTTACACAACCTATCACATTGCTATAATGTTTTTATATGGACTATAAACTGAAGGAACAATGAATAAATGGTTGCGGAAAGAATCATCTGAGTTTCCATTATTTCTTATGGGGAAATTCGCTTTGATATACAAGTGCTTTGGATTACAAGCATGTTTTTTGGAAGAAATTATGTTTCCAATCCAAGGTACTGTATATAGTAAAAATCCACTATTACAATGAGCTACATTCTAAATTGTAGTTGGGAGACACTGGAATACAGTACAATTTGTATTACCGGTAACTGATATAGTATATGATACATAGGATGGTACTGGTGAAACTATTTACACCAAAGTACTAAGCAATGTTACAGGCTGACAGTGACTGAGCATGTTGTTTTTAATATTGCAGTTGTTTTCAAAAGTAGATCTACTTCATCCCATTACAAAAAGATTACTTGCTTTAGTGCTTTATTATAAATGCATCAAGACTTTGTTTTCTCTTGGTCCCTCTGAAAAGCTTCACAAATATTTGCTGAGCCTGACAGTGAAGTCCATATAATGCAGATTTCCATGATCATGTGGAAACAATGCTACACTGTTCCTGGATTCAGAGCAGAGTTGCCACTCTCATGTAGGCTGTGCCTGTTTACACTACAGTGGATGAAACAATGTTGCAGGGGGTGCAGCTATCAGCATTGTCACTGCTTATTCACAAGCTTGCAGCTTGTCAGTCATCACCTGGCCCCAACTAGTCCTGCCCACTGCTTTCTAAATCGGCAGCATTGTTTCTGTTCCTTCCACTCTGAGCTTCAGTGTCTGGGAGGGGGAATGTGTGAGACAGAAATAAAAGAGGATTTGGCTCAGTTGGGTGAAGGTAAAGGAAGATTTTGTTTACCCTTAATGCTTGAGTAGCACAAAGTAACTGAATTTTGTACTTTTGTGAGTGACATAAAGTATCCATTAGTTGTACTTTAAGTCATCAAGTTACCACTCTGTAAGGAATCCTAGAGACTTACATTTATACGACATGTTCTTTCCCTTTCTTCTTCTTTGGAGTCTTCGCACTTCTTTTCTGGTTCATGTACTTTATGAAGGTTTCCGTACTCAATATTACTTAATGGAGCATCTAAAAAATACAATAAGGTTTGCATAGTGTCATACAAAGCAATAAATGTTATTATGGCCTGCATTAAAAAAAAAAAAACATTATTTTACTTACTGTTAAATTCAAGTTCATTTTTCACACCATCAAAATTACCACAGAGGCCACAAGTCTGGTTAGCAAATTTTGAACTCAGTTCCACCTAAACAAAATAAAATAATTGACTAAAGAAGGAATGGATGTCAAATAACTCTGTATTAAAGAACTCCATCTAAAATATTTCTCTAAAGTGGAGTCATCTGATTCTTTACTGCCACTTGGTGCAGCTGTGTGTGCCGGCCTGAAAGTGAGGGGCAGAATACTGCAGTAATTGCCCATTACAAATATATAGAAAAATCACAGGCCAGGGACACAAATAGCACCCCACTCAATACCATGTTGGGAACGAAGGGGTTGTAGTTTCTTCATCTCTAATAAAATTGAGAATTGTTCATTAAATGAAATTGCCCTTTAAAGATCTTAATGGGACGCTTCATGAGTGACTATAGAGGCTGAGATTGTGCAACTGTCTATTTGAGAATGCTAGTTTCCTGGCTGTCATGCTGATGCTGCCGTTTAAACCACTGACACTGAATGGTAAGTGATTCTACCATTTTTTCTGACTCTCGTTTACAGCGTGTTTGTTCTGGGCCAGACAACTAGCGCAATAGCAGCCCCTGTGGCAGAGTAACTTTAAAGAACACTAACCTAGTAGATGTATTGTAATCTGCTGAAATCTGAATTGCTGCTTTAGGCAACAAGACACTTTTCTTTCAGAAACAGCATACACCTTTGTATTCAAAGTGTAAGAAAAACTATGCTGAGACATATGTGTAGATGGAACACAGAATTACACATAGGAGAATATATTAAAAGAAATTTACACATTGAAGAAACTCTCTTTAATTACCGTAAGTGAATCTTCTTCATTCCAAATCATGTCAAAACCTATTTTGGAGGAAAGTCTCACATAGGACCCAGTCTTTGAGATTTGAATATTGTCTATGCTGTGTGGTAGACTGTCCAACCTGTAAAAAAAAAAAAAATACAGATTAGTAATCTGAAAGTACCCTTGCTAAAGCCTAATGTGGTTTCCCAAAAAATTATAAATAGGGTTAATCAAATGATAATTGTTAACAGGGTCACTGCTGTACATTTTCCTAATGTTGATACAGCCCTTATGTCAGGAAGGAGGCTGCCACAAAGGAATGCTGCTCCCTATGTAAAACCAGCAGTCTCCGTTCAGTCATCTGACATCCTTCTTTATCATCACTACAGCCCTGTAATTAACTGCTACTGCTGTTTATTTTTCCTAATCTAGCACTACCCCCTCAGGAGCCGCTGGTTAGATTTGGGATCGGCATAATTATGTTACCTCTGTGATATGTCTAGGGATGATGATGATGGTGAGAAGCAATAACGGAATGTCCAGATAGCAGGGTGACGTTTTCTATGCTGTATTACTGGTCCAACATGACCAACAGTCAACTGAGGTAGATAGAAGTAGGTTGGTGAAAGGAGAACTTGCAGATTCAGGCCTATGGATAAACAGAAGCAGTCCTGCTTCTAATAGCAACTCTTTCCTCGTCGCTACTTCAGCCGAAGTGGGTAATGTGCCCCTGGACAGGTCCCTCTCACAGGCCTGGCAGCCAGATCGTCACTTAGGACTTTCGGGAAGGAACAAGTCTCTGCCACCGACTTGGTTCCAATAGAATTAGGATTTGTGATGAGACCTCTGCCACAGGCCTAGCACTTGAGAACATGGATGGTAGAGCGAATCCTCCCAGTCAATAATTTGCCTGAATCTCCCTCTTATCCTTGGGGTCACCGACTGACAGTTTGCAGCATACAACCTGCCAGTGTCCGGTTACCCAGATCCCCGATGGTTTTGTCTGAGTCCTATTGGATCACCTGCCTCTGGGCTCACCTGAGACCGACTCCCCACCGAACAGCACAACTCAGTTGGGATCCCCCTGACAAGAGATGGGAACCCAGTAAGTCACTGGGGCCCCTTTGTAGCATCAGTTGCTCCGGGACATGAGGGCTCGGAGTCAGGAACTCCACGTAGCACGTGCGCCCCGGCCTGGTAGGCCATATCGCCGGGGCCCGTGATGTGCGCACACCCTAAAGGTGGGTGCCGCACCTGGAACCAGGAACCCACAAAGAACCCCACCAAATGGCGCCTGCCACAGCAATACCCTCTCCAGCATGCCCCGCGAGGGAAACACTCCTCTAATTGGCTGCTGGAGAAAAGCGGCTCTTCCTGGACCCCTTTGGCGCCACCTGCCACTCAGAGATGGAACTACATTTCTGGAGCACAGAATAACCCACAGGTCAATCCAGGGCTGGCGCCAGCCAAATTTAGACAAATCAACATAGATGAGAGCAAATAACTCTCTCATCCCACTAAATTTGACATAGCACCTGTACTGAAAAGTACACAGGCGCTACACTAATATTTCCCTAGCCACAGCGAAAAAAGTCCTATAACAGAGAGGAGACCACAGCTAAGGACCACTGCTTTCTCTGCCAGAGCAGCAGTCTCTGTACAGCAGTGCAACATGTCCACCTGCTTTCTTATCACTACAGTGCTGCAGTTAGCAATGCTCGCTAAAGAGAAGCGGGGAAAAGTACAATTATGCTTGATTATTAAAGGAAAAACAATGTGGTCTAAACCAATTCAACATGAATTCAGATGATGTTTTTCTATTTTTGAATCAGAGTTGAGGTATTCGAGTAGCTGGTTATAGGAACCCATTGGGGAAAAGAAGGCTGGTTTGGTACAATTACCATGCACTTTTCCTTTCATATGTGTTATAAACTGCAGTAAGGATCCAGCAAGAATCTAGAAATTACCTCAATTGTTTTCTAGGAGTATAATTCCTGAATTTTGTGCTGTGTAACACTCTCTCCCTACTCCTGTTATCACCATTTTCTTTCAAATTGTAAAGGTATGTTTGAGTTTGATTGGTGGCTGTTTTGTGAGTTTTGTATCAGGCTGTATTTTTGTGGTACAAAGATCACCAGTCTAAAGAGAACAGGGCGTGGGATGGATGTGTGCAGTACAGCACTGCCTAAATGAAAATAATGGAAGTACTAACCAGTAACCAGATACACTGTGAACCCCTGTACGCATTTCTGAACTGTAACTTAAAATGCAATAGTGAATAACTTACTCTTGATCATTCACTGTGACACGTTTTTCCTCCAATTCAATTGAATGGCCTTCCAGTTTTATGCTAATATGAACGATGATAGGGTTGTTTTTACGAACTTCACGTCTAATCATGACATGAAATTGCTCATAGTTGGTTTGGCAGTGAGACAGAAACCGGTAGGTGCAGTGACCAGGGTAATGGAAGATGTCACCATCGAAGGTCTTGAAATGATAGTTTCCAAAACTGCTGCAAATCCTCATGTTGTGAGAGGGATTCAGACCTGTAGATTCACACAAATAAACATTTATTGTACTGCCTTAAACAGCAACTCCAGGCAAGTTGCATTAAACAGCTAAATTGTTTTACCAGCCAAATCAGATTTGCATTTCTGTCCATCCAGATATGCCATGGGAACCTGATCTTTCTCGGCTACAGTTTCACTTGCACTTCCCTACCCACCCTGAGCCTGAGACAGTGAAGTACTATTGATATGCTTCTTCCTCCTATCAGTATTCCTCTTGTACTGAAGCACACATGATTGGCTGCTTGTGCTGCTTCTGCCTGTTTGAACTCTGCTGTATAATGGACAGTAAGAGGCTGATACCAAGCCAAATTCAGGTACTTATGTTGCCTGCATTTAAAAAATAACACTGTGTTATTAGTGATGACAGAGCTACATTAATGTGTGCCTTTTTTATCTGCCAAGCTGTAAACAAATCTGCTACTGCCTGAGCTATCTTGCATCCACCACTGGAAAGCTGCTGACTTCACAGCTTTGCCTTACTGAAGTACAGTGCAAAACTCCTCAAAAGACAAGGTCGTGCACCACATCTGAAGATCAGGCCTTTTTAAAGAAATTCAAAGATCATGTTTACCATTTTCACACCAAAGCGCTTAGTTATAAGGCACATGGAGCATCAAAGCATTCATAAACCGCTGTAACCACCGGTAACTTTGATTTTCAATAAAACTCCCGCTTACTGGACATGCTGTTTGGTCTTGTCTTTTGAAGAGTCAATTAATGTTAACAAGCAGACTACCAACAACATCCTGAAGATATTACAACTGTTCCAAAAAGTAGTACAAGTAGAAAACTCCTTTACAAAGTGTGATGTCCCAAAGCGAAGACTATTTGCCTTTGCTAAATCAACCCTCTGTGTTGCTTCTTCCTCTGAGGCCTCGTACACACGACCGGTTTCCTCGGCAGAATCCATCAAGAAACTTGGTGGGAGATTTTTTTTGCCAAGGAAACCGGTCGTGTGTACATTTTTCAGCGAGGAAACGGTCGAGGAATTCGACGAGCCAAAAAGAGAGCATGTTCTCTTTTTCCTCGACGGGAATGGAGAAAATTGGTTCGTCGAGTTCCTCGACAAGCCTAACAAGAACTTGACGAGTAAAACGATGTGTTTCGCCCGCCGGTCGTGTGTACGAGGCCTTACACTCTGAGCTCTTCTGTACAGAGGCTGCAAGAGGGTTATACTAGTGGAATTTACATACTCACAATGCTTGCATTAAAAAAAAAAACAATACATTTAATATTGTATTAATACAGAGCTGCATTAGTTGAGCCTTTTGAATCTGCATAGAGTTCTGCATAGCTTAACATTTTTTATACCAATATCTAAATGGCAGTGTTGTTAAAGTGATTTTTAAACTTTTTTTTTTAATAACAAACACGTCATACTTACCTGCTCTGTGCAATATTTTTGCACAGATCAGCCCCTCTGGGGTCCTCCTACTGGTACTCCTGGCTCCTGCCCCTTCCGAGTACCCCCCTAGCAGGCTGTTTGCTAAGGGGGTTGCTTGTGGAGGCTTGCTCCCAAGACCCACTGCCTGCATCCATAGACTCAGGCAGTGGGGCTTTGCCCGGACTTTCCACTCCCATGTCATAGGATTTGATTTCCAGCAGCAGAAGCCAATGGCTCCCACTGCTATCAATCTGCCCTGTGAAGTGGGAGAGAGCAGAGAGAGATGCTGTTCTCATGCACAGTGCTGGACTGAGATCAGGTTCAGGTAAGTATGGGGGGCCGTGATCCCGTACACAGAAGGTTTTTTCACCCTAATGTAGAGACTGCATTAAGGTAAAAAAAATAAAATAACAGCTTTAGAACCACTTCAAGCATCTTTAAAACAGGAGCGTATTTAAAGGAACATGTATTTCTATTCTTTACACTTAATAATTCTCTTTTGTCAAAACTCCATGAGATCTAGACCATCACCTGGAAAATATATAAAAAAACATAGGCATGTGTTTTATTTTTTCCTATATATGCTTACTTCGATAGACTGGGGAAGGTAACGTAATGAGGTTAACCTTCGGTCTTCCCTCTGTAAATTGAAATACATACAGTCAGTACATGAAATTAAACAAAAAAGTTACTTTTTAATACATTAGTTAATTTAAGGAAAAAAAATACACCGCTACCCAAAACATATGGTACGTGTAATTACTTTAGAGTTTGTGCTACACAATTATTCATGTAGATCTCATGGTGACGACAAAAAAACGTACTTGAAAGAGAACCTACTGTACAAAACCAGCTGACATTTAGCGTGTTATGGTCACTGTATGTAAACTTATATAAATCTAAAACTTCTGAAGAATGGTGCCTGCCCCCGAATTACACTCGGTAATCCCTTGTTACTGTAAATAAGGAATGTAAACTGCCATATCATTAACCACCATCCAGCCCTACATTGCTGTGTACATTTAAAAGTACCAGTGTTAAACAATTTTAGTTTGTGGTTCTCTTACCTGACTGCTGCTCTGTTTCTTGCTGAGTCTCTTCAGTTTGCTCTTGGTCTCCTGTTTGTAAAGATACACTTTTCAAATTGGGTAAGAGAAAGTTGACTTGCATTCAGTATATTAAAAAAAGAACACAGCTAGGTAAGAAGCACACTTATTTGCTGGTTCAGTTATTCAACATTTTATGTGACCCCTCTGCCTCCTATTTACTAGATATTAGTTGATTTTACCAAAGGAGTAGAAAATGTTTACTTAGCTTGGTGAATAAAGTGAACCTGTGTTCACTTTAAATACCTAATCATCTGCAGGGGGGCTAAACGTTTATGCACATCACAATAAACGAATGCCTGCGTTTCCCCTGCCTGGTGCATGAACACGCAATGGTTCTTCTGAATTTCCCCTGTGCTGTCCAGTTATTGCTTCTTCCTAACTGCTTTTCTTTCAAACCTCTTAGGCCCCATGCACACAGGAAGGCAAACACCCCACTTTTACAGAAGTTTGACAGGGTTTATTTCTGCCTTTTAACACCCCTCTATGTTAACCCATGTGTCAATGAACACATAGGCTTTTACAGGCATTTAGCGTTTAGAGGTAGAAAATAAAACCCACCACTTGCGTGTTCAGAAGAGGAGAGTTTGGGCAGAAAAAAAAAGCCAAATGCTCATAAATGCACATGAACATGCATTAACTCGCATGCAAAATGCAGCTTTATGTCCGGTGTGTATAAGGCTTTATACTTACCCTACTCTAGGGTTCCTTTCTAATGCTCCACTATGTAGCAGGTAGTTTTTCTCCCATATCTCCCAAATACTTCCAGGTGACCACCTGTCTCTACAGTATTGCATTAATTAATATGGTATTGAACATAACATATTATCCACTTAAGCCCCGGACCAATATGCTGCTAAATGCCCAAAGGCGTTTTTACAATTCGGCACTGCGTCACTTTAACAGACAATTGTGCGGGCTCCCAAACAAAATTTACGTCCTTTTTTTCCCACAAATAGAGCTTTCTTTTGGTGGTATTTGATCACCTCTGCGTTTTTTATTGTTTGCGCTATAAACAAAAATAGAGCGACAATTTTGAAAAAAATTCAATATTTTTTACTTTTTGCTATAATAAATATCCCCCAAAAACATATATAATCTTTTTTTTCCATCAGTTTAGGCCGATACGTATTCTTCTACCTATTTTTGATAAAAAAAAATCGCAATAAGCATTTATCGATTGGTTTGCGCAAAATTTATAGCATTTACAATATAGGGGATAGTTTTATTTATTTATTTTTTTTACTACTAATGGCGGCGATCATCGATTTTTTTCGTGACTGCGACATTATGGCGGACACTTCGGACAATTTTGACACATTTTTGGGACAATTGTCATTTTCACAGCAAAAAATGCATTTAAATTGCATTGTTTACTGTGAAAATGACAGTTGCAGTTTGGGAGTTCACCACAGGGGCCGCTGAAGGAGTTAGGGTTCACCTAGTGTGTGTTTACAACTGTAGGGGGGTGTGGCTGTAGGTCTGACGTCATCGATCGAGTCTCCCTATAAAAGGAATCACTCGATCGATGCAGCCGCCACAGTAAAGCATAGGGAAGCCGTGTTTACATACGGCTCTCCCTGTTCTTCAGCTCTGGGAAGCGATCGCGTTTCTAGCCGCGCCCTCGTCCCGGATCGCTCCCCGCGGGTTACCGACCGCTGCATGTTTTTGCTCATAGACACAACATCAAGTGTGAGGATATGTCTCCAAAGTGAGAGAAAATCTCAATAAAAGACAAAGATGGCAATAAACAGCTAAAAGGGGTATTGCCCTTTCTCTACTCTACTAAAAAAAGAGCATCTTGCATTTGTTTTTGTTGATGTTTGAGGTTTTCTATTACGTTCTTTAATGTGAAATTGTTGTCATTGGGATAGTAAGTGAGGGGTAATAAATCTCTTCAACAAAGGTCTGGATAGGAATAAAAACCCCACTCTCTTCAAAACTACAAAAAATATGTTTTGGCCAGACATAAGCCTGGTACACACGGACCGAAAATGGTCTGGTTTAACAGAAACCAGCCAACATTTGGCCCGTGTGTACGGCAGCCTGTCCGACAGAAGCTGGCTGAACGTCCAGACTTCTGTAGAACGGGCATGCCAGAAAAACATCTTCTGATCAGAATCTGATCATCGCTCGCAGACCATGGCTGCGAGCACTGACCGGTGTGTTCTGGGAGGGGGGCAGTCCCCCTGTTGGAACACAAAAGCTCAGCAGCGAGATCACCGTACTAACATCTGGGCTGAACAAAGTGTGTGCCAGGCGATAGGTTTTGAGAAAACATAAAAGAAAGTAAAAAATAAAAAATAAAACTGTGGGGGGTTACAAACCTGGTTCATACCCTTCTACATCAATTGCTCCATATTCTTGATCAAAAGAATCCCAATCTTCATCTAGGAAAAAAAAAATATATTTTGTGTTAACATGTTTGTGTTAGTAGCAATCTCTTCTTCCTCTAGATGGTGGTATATATTAACAGAAGCAATTTTGATTTCCTTATGATACACATGTGAGCATGTGATAATAGTTTTAATACTTTATCTATGTACAATTTAACATATATATTTACTGTACGTTAATGCCATATATTTGAGCATTACATACACAAACTCTTCTTCCTGCCTTAAAAGGTCGTATTTTAATTGTTACTTTCCCAGTGTAAGTCTACCAGTCAGGTCTGACCACTGAGACTAAAACTGGTCATATATGGAACAAAATAAATATCAACCGGTTCAGCAGGGATTGGCTCAATTTCAAGCCATGTGTGACCATTGCAGTTGAACAGAAATCAGTCTACTAATCGACTTCCATTCAACCACCCGGTCAGATAAAAGCCACTCGATCAGCGCTGCAGGCAAAAGGGTGCAGCACTGATCTATATGTTCTAACAGCGGGGAGAGTCACCCTGCTGTCAGAATATATTAGCTTAGTGGGGAGGATTTCTCCATTCATCTCAAATGTGTGGATGAGGGAATCAGTTAATTATTTATTTTTGTTCAGCCCCCAGGCTGAATGAAAAGAAAACTGAACCATGTATGGTCAGCTTTACAGAGTATCTGTGTAGATAAGATTTTATATTTTGTTTTCCTGTCTGCTAGGGAAGCTGAACAAATGCACACAAATACAAATAGCCACCAGAGGGGAAATGAAAAGTCTGCATGTGTAATGCAATAACAGAAACATGTACAATTGTAAATCAATATAAGAAATTGCTTTAAAGCAAATACAATACAATAATTACAGAAAATATGTGCTCACTGAATATACACTGTACCAGGTGTTTGAAAATGAGATTAAACAGTGAGCAAACTTGCAAGGACTAAATCTTCAATGGGGCTGCATTATTTGTATATTTGTATTGTGGGCCACATTATGTCTACTGAGGGATGCATCTACCTAATTAAAAAAAAAAAAGACTAGGCACTTTGGAATGTAGAATTATAAAGATTTTTTTTTTTTACAAGATCTATAAAACATGTTTTTAAGTATTTAGATGCAAAATTGTAGTGTAATTTATTAACTGTTAAATGGGGGCACGTTCATCAAGAGATCAACAATGTGGAAACAGAGAATGTATAATGTTTATGTACAATAGGATGAATGAATGACCAAAGTGCATGATGTCACTTACATATGCCATGAAATAATAAGCCATAACCTATTTCTACAACCTTTCATACTTTTAATTTAATGATTTTTATGATTGTTATTAATAAAAATTGTTACAAAATGTTTTAATCAAAACAAGAGGACAATTTACAAATTGTGTTAGGTATGATGGTAAACTTCTGTTTCTGCAAACACCTTAGTTTTAGCTATTTTTTGTTATCTTTAACACCTTCCCACTCGGCCTATAGCAGAATGACGGCCCGGCAGTAGCTTTACCATTCTGACTGAACGTCACATTATGTCCTTCAAAATGTCCACTTGTGCACGTACATGGGGGTATGCAACGTGGTGATCAGGGATTTACCGTGTCCCTCGGACACAGTGCAATACTGATCACGGTAAAGAGCCTGTGACTTAGACTCTTTACCATGTGATGAGCTGTGTCCAATCACAGCTGATCACAGTGTAAATAGGAAATCATTGACACAAGAGACAAGGGTAGAGGACGGCCTCCCCCTCTCTTCTGTGCTCGCCTGTCCGCTTAGTGGATGAACGAATGGGGTAGTACGCTCCCTTAGGTAGTTGGGGGGAGGGTGGGGGGAGGGGGGGGGAGATTGGATACAGGGTTAGAAGACTTAGAAGATATCAGGTACATCTGATTATACAGGCTAAGAATATGCTCAGTACTGATTATAGTATGTTGTCTTCCCTTTCTTTTTCCTGTTTGTATAATGCTAGATGGTTACCTGTTAAAATAATTGTCTGATGTATAAGTAATGTTAAAATCAAATAAAAAGAAATTAAGTAAAAAAAAAAAAAATAGGAAATGCCAGTTATTGCCGTTCTTCATCTCATGTTGACAGCGTGCTAACCATTCCTCAGTGGGGACATCTACACTGATAATCAGTGCTCTACTGTAATTATCAGTGCTGCCTTTCAGTGCCCATCAGTGATGCCTGTCAGTGCCCATCAGTAGTCCCTATCAGTGTTGCCAATCAGTTCCCATCAGTGATGTCTGTCGGTGCACATCAGTGCTACATTTCAGTGCTGACTATTATTACAGTATTCAGAATCGTACCATAGTTTGTCAGCATTCCACGAGTGTGCGCAATTTCAAAGCATGACATGTTGGGTATCTACTTATTTATTTGGCGTAACTCTGCGTTTACTTTATACAAAAAAACTGGTCTAACTTTACTGTTTAGTTTTTATTTAATTCATGAAAGTGTCTTTTTTCCAAAAAAATTGCATTTGAAAGACCGCTGTGCAAATACAGTGTGACATTAAATATTGCAATGATTGCCATTTTATTCTCTAGATTCTCTGCTAAAAAAAAAATATACTGTATATAACGTTTGGGGCTCTAAGTAATTTTCTTGCAAAAAATGTGGATTTTAACTACTAGCCGACCAGCCGCCGCAGGTTGGCTCAGCTGCGCGAAATCACATAGGTATATGTCATTTCGCATTTCAGCCAATAGGAGCGTGTGCACTGGATTTTCCTTTAGTAAATCAAACCCTTGTAGTGGAAATAAATATAAAAGAGGAAAATATGAGTTAAAAGTGAAATTTGGGTTATGGCTTTTTTGTAGATTTATACTTATCTAAGTGCTGCATCTGTGCCCCGCCACCCCTGTATTGAGAACTGAGCGATCAAGTACTACTGATCGCTCAGTTCTCACAGCTCCCTGAGCAGAGAGCTGGTGAGTGTCTTTCTGGCTTTATCTAGGGGTGAAATAAACACTTCTACTCATCTGATCCTCTGCTTCCCAGCAGATGGCTCTCCGGGGGTCTGTACTGTAGCGGGGACCTGCACTGTAGCAGGGTTTACACTGGAGGGGGTATGTGTAAAATGCAGGGGGTCTAGAACTGTTAGGGGGGTATCTGTGTAACATACAGGTATGTATTGAGAACTGAGCGATCAAGTACTACTGATCACTCAGTTCTCACAGCTCCCTGAGCAGAGAGCTGGTGAGTGTCAGTCACAGCTCTCTGCTCTTTCCCCTCCTCGCTAACTGGAGCGCTGAGCTGTGCATGGGGTGGGGGCAGGCGGCTCAGGCTCTCTCTCTGAGAGGCTGTGCCGTGTGTCAGTCCAGGGCAGGGCCAGACTGGCCTACTGGGATACCGGAAAAATTCAAAGTTGTAACCAAAACAAGAGGTGATCCTGAAGCCCAACTCTGGGGCTGTACTTGCACTGCAAGGGTTACTTTCTGGCTTTATCTAGGGGTGAAATAAACACTTCTACTCATCTGATCCTCTGCTTCCCAGCAGATGGCTTTCCGGGGGTCTGTACTGTAGCGGGGACCTGCACTGTAGCGGGGTTTACACTGTAGGGGGGTATGTGTAAAATGCAGGGGGTCCAGAACTGTTAGGGGGGTATCTGTGTAACATACAGGTGTCCAGAGCTATGGGGGGCTGTGTAATGTAAAGGGATCCAGAGGTGCAGGGTGCTGTGTAATGTAAAGGGGTCCAGGGTGCTGTGTAATGTAAAGGGGTCCAGAGGTGCAGGGTGCTGTGTAATGTAAAGGGGTCCATAGGTCCAGGGTGCTGTGTTATGTAAAGGGGTCCAGAGGTGCGGTGCTGTGTAATGTAAAGGGGTCCGGAGGTGCGGTGCTGTGTAATGTAAAGGGGTCCAGAGTGCTGTGTAATGTAAAGGGGTCCAGAGGTGTAGGGTGCTGTGTAATGTAAAGGGGTCCAGAGGTGTAGGGTGCTGTGTAATGTAAAGGGGTCCAGAGGTGTAGGGAGCTGTGTAATGTAAAGGGGTCCAGAGGTACAAGGACTGTGTGTAATGTAAAGGGGTCCAGAGGTACAAAGGATGTGTAATGTAAAGGGGTTCAGAGGTGCAGGGTGCTGTGTAATGTAAAGGGGTGCAGGGTGCTGTGAAATGCAAAGGGGTCTAGAGGTGCAGTATAATGTAAAGGGGCCCAGAGGTACAATGGCTGTGTAATGTAAAGAGGTCCAGAGGTGCAGGGGGCTGTGTAGTGTAAAGCAGTCTAGAGGTGCAGGGTGCAGTGTAATGTAAAGGAGTTCAGAGGTACAAGGGCTGTGTAATGTAAAAGTGTCCAGAGGTGCAGGGTGCTGTGTAATGTAAAGGGGTCCAGAGGTGCAGGGTGCTGTGTAATGTAAAGGGGTCCAGAGGTGCAGTTGTGGAGAGGGGTTACACATAAGTGACAAAAAGATATTGAAGGATGCAGGGAGCACAGTGGGGTGTTTTTACATGTTATGGTGGGGGGTGCCAGATATAGGATCCGACCTGGGTGCCAAATGCTCTAGGTACGCCTCTGTTAACAAATGCTATGTGTAGGTGAGAATCAAAATAATCATACAGTGAATGAAAGTATATAGTCCAATTGCAGCCTAAGGCTATATGATGTTTGACCGGTAAGACCGCATGAAGGAGATCACATAAAAACATAAAACACAACAGTCTCTAGTGGGAGAAGTTCTATTGATTCCAGTCAGGGCTTATGGATGCAGGTTCTTGCAGTGAGGAAAGGTGTTCCTATACAGCTGATACAGCATTCGCGGTGGTCCCGGTGCTTCCCCACAAGGGTCCCCACTCACCAGATCCAACTCCCCGCCAGGGGTACATAGCATGTAGTATAGGCTTCCCATTTTTCCACTATACCTATATATACCTACTACATGCTGTGTAGCCCTGGCGGGGAGTTGGATCTGGTGAGTGGGGACCCTTGTGGGGGAGCACAGCGGAGTCTGTGTGCTTTCATTTGTGTCATATCTTTACATAATACTCTCTTCAAATGTGCTTTAAAATGTTTTTCCTTTTTATGAACAAGAAAATAATGACATTATGCTGTGGGGCTGGTATGAAATTATTTCCAGGGCTGGTTTTCATTCCCAGTCCGGCCCTGGTCCAGGGACCCGGCAGATCCTGACTCTGTGGTCATGATGTCACAGAGCCTGGACCAAATTTTGTGACATCAGCAGAGAACGGACTTCAGCCCGCTTTTTGCTGAAAATGGGTTGCAGGAGTCCAAAACAAACTGCACTCCTGTGATCCATAGGAAAAGTATAGCCAAACAAGCTTTGGTTGTACTTCTCCTTTAAAGTGGGTTACACAGAGATGTCAGTATGTTTGTCAATGTTTCAGAGCATCTTAGGATCCCCTAAACCTAGAACATTAAACTTACAAATACAGGTTCAATTTCCAATGTTGGCGCTATGCCAAACTCACCACATACCTCAATACTCTCGATGCACTGAGCATATATTTACAGAGATCTCAGAGTTTGATGTTCTTTGTGTGCTTCGAAACATTAACAAAGGTAAGGACATGGACCCATGTATCTATCCTACATACTTTGTTTCCAGTAAAAATGATCTTTATATTAAAAGGATTGTATACTGCAGTAATATGTGGTTTATTTTTCAGTTAATTGTAGTTAGGTAAATATAGAATGCTTTCATTCATATCTCATATTCACCACTTGCAGCCAGTAAGTAGCAATCTTGATGTACCAGCATATTTTTTCCTATAGCACTAAAGATATAAGAATAAAATATACTCTAAGGTAAACATGTTTTGATTTGTGGCCTAGAAGCTTGCCCTCACCAAAGTATAGATTTAATGATATTATCATCATGTATTATGCTGCTAAAATTCTTGAGAATGAACACAGAGTCTACATATTCTGTGTGTGGAACGGGTATGGTTTATTATTGCATTTAAGGCTAAATCCTGCAGTATTTGGCCCCTGTCAGCATGCATGTCAGGGTGATTGTTTAAGCACTGTCTGCTTCAAGCTTAATTTGCAACATAGAAAGGAGCACCACATTTAAGGTAATGGCTCTTTTATCAGTAGTGACTATATACTGTGGTTTTGCTAGCAGTAAATATTCAGAATTTGAGTATTAATTCCATTTTTAAGCAGTGATAACAAATTATTCCGAATTTTACAGTGTTTATGTTTTTCAGCACTTAATTATCATTAAGAAAGGTGACCTGTCTTTTGGGACAGAAAAAGTGCAAGCTTTAGCTAATTAAACATAAAAATAAAAAATAAAGTAGGTTGAGTTCAAAAGTATTCATGATGTATTACAATATTTTAGTTAAAGTACCCTACTTTTAGTTATAACTTATAATATACAGATTAAAACCAGATTTAGAGAATTGAACTAAACATGAATCCAAGTCATGAACTGTACACCTATCAGATTTTTTCTGTGAAATAATACAACCCCTCGGACGTCAATGCAGTCAGCCAAGGTAAACTCTGCACAAAGGTTTTTTATTTGTAAAGAAATAAAATGATGTTCCAGCACTGTATCAAAAGAAAGCTTTGACAGCTCTCTCTGGAAACATCACAATGTTTCTGGCCATACAATGACCAATTATGGTTCTATCTTGAGAAAAGGTTGTTATCTGGCCCAAAACATAGCAAAGTTACAGAGCTTGCCATAAAAGCGGATTTTGATACACTGCTAGAATGTCATTTTATATGCTGTACCTTTAAACAGTTTAAATTCTAAGACCTCTGAGCAGATCCCATGTGGGCTAGAGAAATAGAGTGAAACTTTACTTTTAGTAAATAATTTTTCAGTGGAAAAGACAAGAGCAGGATGGTCCATTTATATCAATATGCTGATGTTGCAGTTTTGATGTTTTTTTGACATTGTGAACAAATTCCACCAGATAAATTAAACGATTTACATATTATTACCACATAAGTACAGCTAAGTACAGTTACCAGAAAGTTAACATAAGACAATAATCAATATTGGGTTATATTCTGTTTATTGCCCTTGTTATTACATACAAAAAAGGTAGTCTTTACCTGCAATCTTTTTCTTTTGTTGATTAGCAGAAGCTAGAAAAGAAATTGAACAAAATGCATTTTAGTTGGCTTTTTGAATCAGAAATAAAATATTACAATGTTGATAGCGCATAAGCTGTATATGGGAAATGTCTTATTATTACACATACAAAATAAAATTAATTCTAAACACATTAGCTTTGGTCCATCGTAAAACTAGTGAGCTTGAAAAAGGGCAAGGACACGTGAAACAAGTTTATAGATATAGACTGTCTATAAACTATAAGTTTATAGACTGTTTATAGATATGTTAAAATAAATACTATTTGCAACAGTAAGTGATACCACATGTCCTTTGTGTATGTGTAAAAGATATTTTTTTTTCATTACTGTCTCTGTCACTTTTGAAGAGATTGTCTAGGACACAGGACAATCAATGAATAAAACAAGAAACGCTTCTTATGCCCTGTACACACGATCGGTCAATCCGATTAGAACGGTCTGATGGATTTTTCCATCAGTTAACCGATGAAGCTGACTGATGGCCAGTTGTGCCTTCACACCATCAGTTAAAAAAATGATCGTGTCAGAACACGGTGACGTAAAACACAACGACGTGCTGAAAAAAACGAAGTTCAATGATGGATGTGCCTACGAACAATGTTTTTTTTTTATATCGGTTAGGAATCCATCGATTAAATTTAAAAAAAGTTGGCTTTTTTTTAACCGATGGATAAATAACAGATGGCGCCCACACATGATCGGTTTGGACCAATGAAAACGGTCCATCAGACCGTTCTTATCAGTTTAACGATCGTGTGTACGCGGCCTTACTCTTCCCTAACCTATCAACAAAAAAAGAAAAGGTTTTGGCTTGCGTTTTACTCTAAATAACTTTGCATGAGCTAAATCCTTCTTTATTAGCTTATACTAATCCCTTGCAGGTTTATTTAATACTTGGAAAAACATATTTATATCTGGCTAATCCAGCCAATATTTGATTAGGAAGGAAATGGATGTTCTTTAGTGACAGTAATCCAGACATCTGACTAGAAAAATATATAGAAAACCAGATTTCTTAATTGGCTCGCTTAAGGCAAAAATGTCATTATTGTACTTTACATGTCATCCAGTGCTGAAATTTCAATGTACGGTGTATTAAGACTAAACTTGTGTGCCAAGATTCATTGGCTAAATTTCTCACTTTCTCTTTTGCCAATGTTAGTCTTATATTTGTCTGCTAGAACTCTCTAGGAATGAGAATAAGGAAGACGATGATAAGAAATGTGACTATTATTTAAAATTTCAGACTGAATGCAATAATTTTGGATTCTGGAGGTAAGAAAAATTGCATTTAGCACAGTTGACTTTACTGAACTAGAGATGAGTGAATTGGTTCGCCCAAACTAGGACCTGACGCAGGACAGGCACATTAGATGATAGTCAATATCTGGGAATCTAAGCTGAATTGCTATCTGTAAATGGGTCTTTTGGGTATCTATTTGCTTATTAGAGCTTTCTTTTCCATAATTATTCTATGGCCTAATTTTTAAATTTTTTTTGAAGAAGAGTGTGAGGAATAAAAAGGGAGTCTCATCCCATGTAGAGCTCCACCAAGAAGTTTATTGCGTATATATATATATATATATATATATATATATATATATATATATATACACATATACATATACACACACACACACACGTCATTCCAGTGGATAGGTGGGTGTTTGGGTTATTGGTTCAAAGGACAATATCAGTGTTTTTCTAGCACAGTAAATTTTAAATTATTTGCTACAACTTACACTGAATTGTGTAAATCAATGCCTGGTGAATTTGTTTTTTAAAGACTACAAAACATGTTTAGGTAAACCTCTCCTAAAAGAAATATAGACAATGTAATTGCTAACCGCCCTCTGAAAATGTTAGTCTGGACCGAAAGAATGCTAATTTCTAATTGATTTTACTTTTGTAAACGGAAATGTGATTGCTTATACAGGCTTCAGCATCCTGTTTATCATTGTTTGCAATGCTTTGAATAATTGACTAATGGATACAAGTAGCTTGAGGACCACTGCTTTATCAAATATTATATATTGTGCACTACAGCAGGCATCTCTCTTTCTAGGTAAATTGTCCATAATATCATTATCTAGGAAATGGCTTAGGGAAATCCTTAAATAGTTAACAGATAACCCCATAAAGCACATTTATAATGTGCAAATAAGTTAAAGCTCAACTGAACCTCATTAATGAATTGCACTATGGCAATCAGGCTGCATATAAAGTAATACATATGCCTCTATTTTTTCTTTTTTATCAGCTGAGTGCTGCAGCAAGGCTTAAAAAACTCCATGTTAGGAGCATATAACAGATTTGGATATCTGTGGTCCAACACATTTCACTAAACAGTGCTCTAATCAACATCATCATCTCTTCCTCAGTACAGCTGTTTATTAGAGCAGTGAATATGGTGTGCCTGTTGGAAAGTTATGCTTCTGTGACTCTCCTAGTGATGTCAGCACAACCCTTGCAGCAGCAGTTAGCAGATGAATATTTAAATAGTAGGCACAATCATTATTTTATATATATAGAGAGTGACCGCATTACAGTAATCAATAAAGGGAGTTCAATTTGGCTTTAGAAGATGGTGTGCAATATGCAGTTAAGCTGTTACTAGAATCTTTTGTTAGGAAAAATCACACAAAGGATGAAGGAACAACATTATTCATTAGCATTATTAGTGCATACGTGTGTGTGTGTGTGTGTGTGTGTGTGTGTGTGTGTGTATATATATATATATATATATATATATATATATATATATATATATATATATATATATATATATATATATATATATATATATATAAAACCTTAAATGTTTTTCTTGCAAATCTTTATATTCATCTTCAATACAAGTTGTTTCAGTCAAAAGCTAATTAATGTGACCCTTACAGTATATAAATGGTCCTAAAGCATTGAAAAATAATAGATTATAGTCCATTTCCATTTACAAATTTCAACTTACCTTGTGCCTGGACAGAGGCAAGAAATACCAGAAGGCCTCCTATACATAATAGTAGCCCCCTATAGGTCCCCATGTTGTGTGCAGTCCGGTTACTGGTCACCGAACTGGGGATTGTAAGGAGGAACAGATGTTGAAAGTATGGTTGGCCTTTTTATAGCGTAAGCTTTGGGTATGGGCAAGCAATTCTACTGGACTAAAAAAGGGCGGAGTTACAGGGAATAGATATTGGCAGTGCCAATCTGTAGAATGTACTATTGTGGCCAGGCTAGTAAGGGCAGAGGATGGCCAAGAATGTTTGCATTATGGGAGTGGGTATTCCGTTTACTTATGAAAGACATTTTAATATACTTAATCTTTCCCTAAAGATAAAAATATATTTACAGTACTTCCCTGTAATATATTTAATTCATTTGTGATCCCTAATTTGTAATGTCACCAATCTACACTTAGTTACCAACATATTTGACATAATCGAGTTACTATAAAACGCCAGTATTCAGCAGCTGAATCTCGTTGCGGTACATTTTGGAGCAGGAATTCAAAGCTGAGAACAAACATAAATTCCACTGTAAACACCCATGACTCCTCAGCTATCTATCGATCCATCCTAACTATTATCCTGATTCTTGCTTGACCTGTCCCTCATTTTAACCTTCAAGGCATATAATCAAACATAAACATAGGTGCTGCTTTTGTCAACTTGTTCTTATAGGTGAAAACTACCAGGGTCGTTATATTTTTTCCCTATTTTTACTAATTGGTTTGATCTTAACCTAAACAAGGATGTGCAAATCAAGTATTAGGGCACCAGAAATGCAATGCTGTTAGATGTGGATGGAGGAAAAAAAGTATTTGTCTATGGAGAGCTTTACTGTTGGCCATGCCTGCCATGCTTCTGTAGTATTAGAAAGTGAGCTGACCATACACTGGTAAAATTTAATTTAACATTTTTATAATTTGTAAAACCAAAAAAAATCCAAAAGGAAAACACTGCACTAGATATGAGTATAAATGTTATATACCATTGATGAGTGATGAATTAATAATTAGCTGCCAGTACCAAAAAATGTGTAATACAAAAATTCTTAAAACATGTGTAGTATACAGTACAACGCTCAGAAAGAAAATGTGAATAAGATCTAAAATAAATTAAATTGATCTTAAATATAATTGTAATAATAAGTGAAAAATGAGAAATGAATCTCACAGTGACAAATTCATGTGAAAAAAACAGTATAAGTGACACAAAAAAAAAAACATGTGTGAATAAAGAAAGAGTCCCACTACATTGAATGGATGGAGAAACATAAGAAAAATCAGTCCTTGTAGGGTTAATCAGTCCTTATGGGGTTAATCCAAATAAACACCCAAAAAAAGAGGTTGAAAGATAGAGCAAACTTCATCCACCAGGAAGGCACCCAGAAGTGGTAATGCAGTCTCCTTACCCTATCTGTGTGACCACCGTTACAGTGGTCTCAGCAAACGTGGGGATTTTAGGTCTCCCTCCGGACCCTCTATGGAATATCTGAGGTGGTATCGGTTATCTCCACAGCAGGTGACAGATAGTGGCTCAGCTGTCAAAATATTATGACCGTCAAAAAGAAACCTAAAAAATCTGAAACACCCTTTAAAAGGAAACAAAGTTTCTTTGAGCAACTTGTTTTTGTGTTTGTAATGTTTGTTACATTTTCTAATGTTTAGTAGGGTAAACTCTTAAAAAATTTTAGTGGTGAGAAAACTTGAAGGACCAAGATGGGAAAATGTTCTCAAACAAATGGATTTCTATCTATGAACTTTAAAAAAAAATGTACATATTGTAATGAAACCTGTTTAATAATTCTGGGGTTCCATTCAAATATCATTCTGAATGAAATTTTAAGGGCTTTAAAACAAAACTAGTTGACTCAATGATGGCAAGAAAGAATGTTTCTGATGAACATTTTTGGGAATTTCCATACCAATGTCTGAACAAAAAATTAACCAAGTATGGCCATCTTAAAATGGAAAAGAGCTAAGATTTAGGTTTCAGTGAAATGAGAAGATGCACAATGTCTATAGCCACAAAGCTCAAGGGTGGCTTATTTTAAAGTACTTTACTGCTTGTTCAAAATATGTAAATAGTGTACAGCATGCACAGGTTAATTTTAAGTCAGTATAATAAATGGGCAACATCAGAATGTGTTTTGCAGAATATCAATAATAAACTTTTGCCATAGACATTATTATTTTATGTAGTATAACTGCTCTGGCACATTCACTAGTGAATCGAACTTACAGTATTCCTGGTTTACAAATTACTGACAAACCACCAGGAGGCATTGGTTATTATTCATCTTTCAGTTGCAGTTAAAGTGGTTGTTAACCCACATATCATAGTTTAAACAATCCTCTGTGTCTCCTAAGGATACTGTGTGTCCCCCTGTGTGTTTGTTTTATTAAAATAAGCCACCTTTTACCTTATCTCAAAGTGTCGATTGTCGCTCATGTGACCGGCCAACTCTCTCTCCTGACCACGGTGTTAGGGCTCAGCAGCCATGATACACCGTGGTCAGCTTACAGAGGGGAGGGTAGAAACTTGGAGGATCAGCCAGGTTTTTTAGGTGTTACAGGGACCCAAATTACGCAGCAAAATCACTGTGCTGTATAACATGCTTTAAGGGAACAGGATCCAATTTTCTTTGTTTTATTAAAAAAAAAAACACTTTAAGAATTGCAGAAAAATGACACTGATTAGCCTGGTGCACACACACCCCAACATATGACATAACATTTTCATAGATCTAGATCACATGGGAAAAACAGACATTATTTGGGGCGCTGCATAAATGTCATTATGTTTTATTGACAACATTAAAACAGTTTAGTTTGTCTGATACTAATCACTGCAGCCTTCAGAACTCTTATCAGTGCTAGCTATTTTTAAATATTTATTGTGGCATGTTGCCCAAGACCTGGGCTTTGTGCCACATATGGTGTACTGCAGCGTTGCTCAGCACAATAGTGCAGTACTTAAAATCTACAATATGCAAAACTACAATATAAAACCTGGAAGCTGATTGGTTTCTCTGCAGAATTGTAACTAGATTTGTCCTCTCTAGCTTTAGTAAATAAACCCCTAATTGTCTATCCTCCTTGCAGTCAAATACTCTTATCCCACGTACACACGACCAGACAAAACCATGGATTTTTTTCAGACGCAATGTTTGCTCAAACTTGTCTTGCATACACGGTCACACAAATGTTGTCGGAAACACTACGACGAGCCGAGAAAAATGAAGTTCAATGATTCCGAGCATGCGTCAAATTGACAATCTGAATTTCCGACAATAACTTTTGTTGTCGGAAAAAATGACAACCAGCTCTCAAACATTTATTGTCGGAAATTCCAACAGCAAATATCCGATGGAGCATGCACACAAGCTTACATCGAACATTTGTTGTCAGAAATTCAGACACTGTGTACGCGGCATTACTCTTATTGCTATCAGTATCTTGTCAATCAATTTCCTTCACTCAAAAAATCTTGCTGATAAACATTGCCCATTTACTCTTTCATAGACTCGCCAACTGGTCTTTTTCTTGTAAATATTTATTCTACTTCCCAAATTGCATAGCTCTCTTCAAAAGCAAAATTATAAAGTGCTCCATCCAAACCAACATTGTATGAAGCCTCGTACACACGACCGAGGAACTCGTCGGAAAAGACGCATCGTTTTCCTCGACGAGTTCCTTGTTAGGCTTGTCGAGGAACTCGACAATCTTGCTTTGCGTACACACGGTCAAGACAAAATCTCCTCCTTCTCAAACACGGTGACGTACAACACATACAATGGCAGGGGAAGTTCGATTCCACTGGCACAACCCTTGGGGCTTCTTTTGCTAATCTCATGTTACTGCGTGTTAAGTAAAAGTTTGGTAAGAGACGATTTGCACTTTTCAGTCTGTTACAGCGTGAAAAATGCGTTATCTCCATTACAAATGCTACTTTTACTCCCGTCTCATACTTTATTCTGAGCATGCGCGGGTTTCTTCGCATACACACGCTCGAGTTTCTTGTCGAAAACCAGCCCGACGAGGAACACGACGAGGAAATTGAGGCTCCCGTCGAGGAAAAAGAGAACTTGTTTTACATAACCAGAACTTGTTTTACATAACCAGGAACCGCCATACATGGATTTAAATTCATCCAGTTCCTGCTGAGCCAGCCAAATTTCAACTTGTTCTCTTTTTTCCTCGTCAAATTCCTAGACAGTTTCCTTGATGAAAAACGTACACACGACCATTTTCCTCGGCAAAAAAGCTCTCCCACCAAGTTTCTTGATGGATTCTGTCGAGGAAACCGGTCGTGTGTACGTGGCCTAAGTGTCCCCAACATGTTTGGCCACATTGTGGCTTCATCATGTAGTAAAGTTTAAAAAAAAATGAAGTTTGGGAATAGAAAAAGATATACAATCCTACTCACCTAGATGGCTGCAATAATGATTCCATCTGCAGCTGTCCTGCGGCTCTACACTGAGAACTGAGTGATAAAAGACCACTGGTCACTCATTTCTTAGTATTCAGTCTGCCGAGAGCCAATCTTTAGATTGTGATAGCAAGTAGGGGGAGAACATCTGTAACATGTTACACCCTTAATATGGGTGTAACATGTAACGTGTTACAAATAGAGCTATAGATCAAATAAACTAAAAATGCATTTTTCGCATTTTTGTTAATTTAATCGTTTAATATCATATATTCATAATATTTTTTAAAACAAATTATCAAATGAAGTTTCAATACATCCTTAAATAATAGTGTATTTAGTAAACCAATGCATTCCAAAACTTCAAATACTGAAGGTTTTGATTTCCCTGGGACTTAAAAAGCTTATTAAACTCTTTTGTAATTCTCTTGTGTTGCATCTGGAGTGATTTGTAGAGTTTTAATTAAATCACATTCTCCTCTCCAAAGTGATAAGTCCTCCTGTGACATTAAGCTGCCCATACATGGGTCATTTTTTTTTCATTCAGTCAGCGGGTTAAACAAAAAAACTGACCTATTCCCCCATCCACACATTCCCTCGCCATCAGAATACACATGCACTGATTGAGTGGGAATTTACAATCAAGCCAGTTTATGAGAAGTCAATCGATAAATTTAATTTTACATAACCAGGAACCGCCATACATGGATTTAAATTCATCCAGTTCCTGCTGAGCCAGCCAAATTTCAATCTTTGTATGGCCAGCTTTAGCGTATAGGAGGAAACTAATAAATGATGGTGTCAAAATATGAACACACAGTTCCATCAGCATATAACATGCAAACTAGTTCCGTTACCGCAAAACAACATGTACATTTCAGACACCTGCCTGAAAGCCTCACCCAAGGAACATAAATACCTTCTTTGTTTGCAAGATTTTTCCACTATGTCTCTCAGAGAAACTCTCAGTACAAAGCTTAATGGCTCTTTAAAGGGTTGTTTAGTTATGACAATCACATTCTTGATGTTCGTTGTGTCAACCAATCTTGATAGCATTTAAGTGCCCCCTCTCCCCATTATTGAAAAAGCAACACACTCTTTTTAAAAACTACCTTCAAGAAAAAAAAAATGTCTTTTGTGGTGCATGGGATGATATCACCTTTTTGTCAATGAAATGCACCGTATCCCCACCAAAATGGTGCAGGACACTCTTCTGATTCAGGCCATCGCACTGCATTCTGCAACCTGCATTTGGGGTGTCGTTAGCTGTTATTGGCACCCGCAGCACATGTGATTGCTATGCAGTGCAATGCGATGCAGGGAAAAGCAGCGAATGTTGTGCGTTTCCCCCATCGCCTCAGTGTGAACCAGGGTGTACTACACAACTTTTTTCCTCCCTGAATTTTTCTTGTTGTTTGTTCACTCTGTTTGTTTGTTTAATGTTTATCCAGCTTTTATGAAAGTTGGGGGACCCACTGTATGGTCTGCTTTAACCACTTGAGCCCTGGAATGTTTTACCCCTTTCATGAGCAGGCCATTTTTTGCTAGTAAGCACTGCAATATTTTAACTAGTAATTGCACAGTCATGCAACGCATTACTTAAACTAAATTATTTTTTCCCCCAGAAATAGAGCTTTCTTTTGGTCGTATTTGATCACCACTTCAGTTTAAATTTTTTGACGATATAAATTAAAAAAGATAGAAAACTGAATATATATATATATATATATATATATATATATATATATATATATATATATTAACTTTTTTGATAAAAAAAATACCAATTAATTGATAAATTGATTGGTTTGCATGAAATGTATAGCGCCTACAAACTATGGTATATGCAGTATACTGGATTGTTTCTATTTTACCGGCGATGATCAGCAACTTGAAAACGTAACTATACGAAACGTACGTCGGGGGCAGTATGTCCTACGTCACTTCGCGATCGTCTGGATAGTGTCAGCAGCTGGTGGAACGCACGATGCCACGGAGGTGGGAGAGCCAGTGTTTTTTATCAAAGCTTGCAGCCCCAGTACTGGGAGAAGGGCACTTTTTATGTGAGTAGCTGGTGTTTTTATTCCATTTTAATAAAATAGCGTTGCACTATGGAAGCTCTCTGTTTGTATTCCATGTTCTAAAATCTCAACATTCCGAGGGGGAGGTATCGTACATGCTCCAGTCCATTTATATGTCTGCAGGCATTATCCTGCTCAAGCGCATCTGACCGTCTTTTTCATTAAAGAGGTCAACCAGGTCTGGTAAGCACAATTTACTACTTGTGCACATTGGGTGTCGTACTAATTATCCAGGTGGTGGAAGATCAATAAAGTTTGCACGACCGGAGACGGTTTTTGTATCACAGCAAGAAATATATCTAGAGGATATTCGAGCATTGATGTTGTATCTTTGTTTGCACCAATGGGACTTTATTATTTACTATTGATTTATTGATTGATTTATCACGTACAACAGAACACATTTTTATTAATTTACTTGTTGTTGCATATTATAGGATAAGTTGTGTAATTACATATTACTCTATAGCGCTCCCAGTACACTTTTTAGCACGCATCAGATAGAAGTCACATACACTTCATCACTTTCTAGGGGAGCAGCTTAGCACACATTGTGTGTTTGGGACCTTTACATGGGCACCCAAATTATTGTTTAATAATATATATAAATATTTTTTTTTTGCCACGGAATTGTTTTTTATATTTGATCAGCAACTTATAATGGAACTGTGATAGTAAAAATAGAAAGAAAGATAGAAAAATCTGACACTAACTGTTGCTGGGGGGAACTAACTGCCACTGACATCACCGGTGACACTAATATGGTGATCAGTGCTAATACTATACACTGTCTCTCTACTAATCATACTGGCTGAGAAGCGGTAAACATCTAGGACAATCAAGGGGTTAAATGAGTGCCTAACAATGTTTAATGTGTGCTGTTTTTTACTACAGATCTTTATTTCTTATCCCTGCTTTGCAGAGATAAGAAACAGAGAGATTGTTCTCTCTGTACAGAGTCTGGTGTTGATTGTCAACACAGGGTTCTGGGCTATGATTGCACACAGCCGATCAACAGGTCCCAGCCATGAATCATTGGCCAGAACTTGCTGAAGGCTCCCATGGTGTACAATCCCATTAGAGCCCGGGAGCAGGCAGCGGGTATGGGTACATCACTTTGCCTGTGCGGGCCACCCGTCTGCAGTACGTTGTGGGTGGGCGGTCTGAAAATGGTTAAAGAAGTTATAAACCCTAAAAGAACAGCATTTATTATTCTAAAACCATGAGTATTATAAACAATTGCCTTTTTTTCATTTAATTATATACTTGTTTCCACCTTTGTTTCATCTTCTGTTGACCTCATGGTTGGTTTCCTGATGGTGTCAACAGTGGACCGTGCCTATGTAGCACTACCCCCGAAGGAGCTGCTGGTTTAGATTTGGCCCTGCACTCTGCCTGTCATCCCCCAGAATTTGGCTCGATCCCCCCTTGGCACAAATGCACAATGAGGCTCGTACACATGACCGAGAATCTCGTTGTAAAAGAAACATTGTTTTCCTCAACGATTTTCTTGTCAGGCTTGTCGAGAATCTTGCAAAGCTTTCTTTGCGTACACACTGTCAAGCCAAAATCTCGTCGTTCTCAAACACGGTGACGTACAACACGTACGAAGGCACTATAAAGGGGAAGTTTGATTCCACTGGCGCCACCCTTGGGGCTGCTTTTGCTAATCTCATGTTACTGCGTGTTAAGAAAAAGTTTGGTGAGAGACGATTTGCGCTTTTCAGTCTGTTACAGTGTGACGAATGTGATATAATTACAAACGCTACTTTTACCGAAGGCGCGCTCCCATCTCATACTTTATTCTGAGCATGCGCGGGTTTCTAAGCATACACACAAACGTGTTTCTCATCGTAAACCAGCCCGACGAGAAACACGACGAGGAAATTGAGACTCCCGATGAGAAAAAAGAAAACTTGTTCTCTTTTTTTCTCGCCGAGATCTACGACAGTTTTCTCAACGAAAAACATACACACGCCCGTTTTTCTCGGCAAAAAAGCTCTGCCACCAAGTTTCTTGATGGATTTTGTTGAGGAACAGTCGTATGTACGAGGCCTGAGATTGTGGACCTCAAATGGCTTTAGAGACCACAATGATACCACACAGTAATGAATACAGTCAGATATTGTTACCTTGGTGTTGTTCACCTGCCTCACAGCTAAAAAAAAAGACAGAGTCCTAGACAAGATGTACTGTAGCTTAACCAGTGGTAATATGTTTATTTGGCAAAAGAATGGAACAATGGTTATACAATCAACATTTGAATACATACAGTTCCCTGTATAAGTCAATGAAGTACCACTGGTTTGAAATTTACCTTCAGTCAGACCCAAATAACTTGACCTTAAGGCCAGACCTGAAGGTGAGCTTGGTGGAGGAATCTCCCAGTGCAAGGACATCAACACTGGGGCACCTCCACCAAGTCTCAAATAAAACAGTAGAGATCACAAAATTATGTAAAACCGCTATAACAATAAGTAAGCTTGCAACGGTATAGCGCCCCCTAGTAAACAGTTCAACTGAGGTGTGTCCTGCGATGACGACCTGTGAGAATAAGTAAACAGGTGGCTGTTCCTTTAAGAATCAGTTGATATTTAGCTAGCCACGTTGGTGCACTTACTTATTTGTACTCCAATGGTTAAGGTGATGAATAAATAAACAACCAATTGAGGAACACAGGTTAACGGTAAAGTGAATGCTAATTTCCCCCAAGGCGTTGTGTCGCTCCTAGAAGGTGATGTGTCCCCACTTGCGGCGCTGCAGACTCCAGCAAGTACAAGCAAAGTCTGTGAGAATCACCCTCCTGCCAGTCAGTTAGCTGATGGGCAAGTGCCCGCTCACCCAATGAGGCCTCTTTTCACTGGTTCCCCTTGGTCTGGCACCCTTTCTTGATGGTCCGCTTCTCGATGGCACGAGATTTTTGGTCCTCTGCACGGCTGCTCCCTGAACAAGGTCAATGGATGACTCCAGATGATGCGAGTTATCATCCGATCCTCTTTTAGCTTGATCAGCAACTGTCTGTAAGGATCCCTTTCTGGCTAGGCGATCCGCTCTCGGTAACTTTAGGCCCAGGCTTCTCAGGCCTAGGCACACTTTCCACAGGCCTCAGCACAGGCCTCCTGCCGGCTTGAAGATGGTGTCCCGAGTGAGCGGGCTGAGGGCGCACTTCCCTAAAAAAGGTTCTCCCATCAGGCGATGCACGGCGTACCGCCCTTTGGCCGTACAGTGGCCTTGTGGGTAATGTAGTCTCTGTTCTACCCACTGTAAAAGAGTTTTTATCGCTGGTACCACAATACCCATAATGCTTTGTCCATGGATAACTGAACCAAACAAGTTGTAATAATCTAGCATTAAGTAAACACCAGAGAGAGCCAAACTTATATTTATGTTTAAATGTTTTTATTGATATTTTATCAAAGCACAACATGTCAGTTAACAATGGTACATGTTTACGATGCTACAGTTCCATCTCACAAATACATGTCGGGAGAGAATCTCCCCATTCCTAACCAACAACATATTGAGTAAATTCCTCAAGAGTGAGCAGAGCACATTGTTAACTCAAGTAGTGTGAGCGCCATTTCAGGCTTCCTCCTGATACATTAGTACCGCCCAGTTCCCATGACCCATGGCACACCGCACGCCCCTACAAGGGATCACGCTGCGTCCCGCGTACCAGGGTCAGGGGCCCGGGCCGGAATAAATCAGCCGCGCTCTGCCCCCTTGGGGGACAACGTCTGCCCGCTCTCGAGGCCACCCCCCTAAGAGGGGCGTAACCTGGAGTGTAACCACCTACCCGACAGCAGCATCTAGCACCAAGGGAGGTGCTTACAGGGGGAGAGAGGGAAAGAGATAGAGAAACGAGGTAAAGAGAGAAATGACAGAGAGGAATAGAGAAGATCAGGTTGGAGTGTTCCCGTTTCCCGGCGGGACCCCAGGCAGGAGAGAAACATTGCAGAAGGTAGCCCAAGGTTCCCAAATTGACCTGAATTTTTCAGTCTGATCCGCCCGCTTCGCTACTATTTGCTCTTGTGACATTATCCAGGAGACTTTCCTCCTAAACATCCGGAAAGAAACTGCGGGTTTCTTCCAAGCTTTAGCTATGGTCATCCTGGCCCCCAATAAAATGAAAACTGATAAAATCCTGGAGTGTTTAGGTAGGCCTGGGATGCACTGATTTAGGAGGGCCGTGTTAGGCTGTGGAGGTATCCTTTTCCCTAGTACGGAGCCCATAGTGCGGAAAACTCTTTTCCAAAAGGATCTAATGCGGGGGCAGGTCCACCAAGTATGTAACATATTACCTTCCAGTTCGCATCCCCTAAAACATAACGGAGAGGACCCCGGGAACATTCTAGCCAGTCTAGAGGGGACGTAATACCACCTAAACATCACTTTAAGACTAGCTTCAATGAGACATGTATTGAGAATACCTTTATATGCTCGCTCCGTTGCTCGGTGCCAGACTGCAGTGCTCCAAGATGTGTTCAGCTCCTCCTCCCAGACCCAGGCATACGAGGGCTTATCCGTCTTAGACTCCAGGGTCACATAGATTAACGAGATCCCACCCCTCTGATCCCTGGAATTTGCGCACCAGTTTTCATATGGCGTTATCCTGGGGGGAGCTGGCTTGTCCTTCCAGATAGTGTGGAGATAGTGGGAGATTTGAGATAGCCTAAAGAGCTCCTCATTGGGCATATCCAGTTGTTTTTTGCAATGATTTAGTGACAGTGGGCCCTCTCTAGCCAGGAAGTGACCTATCCTGTACATTCCCTTATCTGTCCACCACCGAAACGCCTTGATGTCCATCCCTGGGGGAAAGTCTGGGTTATGGAATATGTGAGAGAGGGGTTTCAGAGGGGAAATCAGTCCGGGACGTGAAAATAGTTTAGAACACAGAGCTACGGAGTGAGATAGCGTGGGCGCTAAAATGGCTGGTCTGCGTTTGGGGTCACACCCCAAGACATAGTCAATGGTATGTGATGGGATGGCCTGCCTCTCCATTGCAAGCCAGTCCGGTTTCGGACCCTGGAAGAAGGCCGTCGAAATTTGTGTTAGTTGGGCCGCTTGAAAGTACCCCCATAAACTTGGAAGCCCCATACCTCCTTGTGTTTTTAAACGATAGAGCACTCCCGACGGACACCTATACCCCTTTTTCCCCCACACAAACCGGGTAATCTCTGCCTGGAATTTATTAAGAAAATGCTTCGGTACCGCGATCGGGAGCGAGCGGAACAGGTATAGTAAACGTGGCAGAAGGGTCATTTTTACCGCGTTCACCCGGCCCAGCCAGGACAGCCCACATTTGGCCCACCTCCCCAAATCCCCTCTACACTTGCTGATCATCGGGGGGTAGTTCTCTTTAAAGAGGCCTTCGATATGGGGTGTGAGCTTAATGCCTAGGTACGTAATATGTGAGGAAGCCCATTGGAAGTCGAAGGTATCAGTAAGCTGTTTAAGTAGGTCCGGGGGGACTGAAATATTAATAGCCAGAGATTTGCCCACATTTACCCGCAGGCCCGACACCTCACTGAATACCCCTAGGGTCTGGAGAATCTTTGTTGTGGAAGTAAGGGGTGAAGTGACAAAGAGTAGGAGGTCGTCCGCGTACAGGGCACATTTGTGTTCCGTTGGTCCACAGGATACCCCCCTGATATCAGGATTCGTCCTAAGTGCTACTGCCAGCGTTTCGATAGCCACCGCAAACAGGAGCGGGGAAAGGGGGCACCCCTGCCTGGTCCCTCTGCCAACTGGGAAGGATTTAGAGTATCTGCCCATAAGTCGCACCTGGGCGGAAGGGCTGGAGTAAAGTGACCCAATGAGGCTCATGAAGTTGGGTCCAAACCCCCACCTTTTCAGAACCTCCTTCAAGTACTCCCAGTCTATAGTGTCAAAGGCCTTATGTAGGTCTATAGACAATAGGAAGCCCTCCTGCCGCGGTCCTCCGTCCCACTGTGATTGCAAAAGGGAAACGATGTCTATGGCCCGTCTGATCTGATCTGTCCCCTGTCTCCCAGGGATGAAGCCCACCTGGTCTTTGTGTACATATGAGGCTATGAAGCCGGACAGCCTATTCGCTAGTATTTTTGTCATGATTTTAATATCGTTGTTAATCAGTGAAATGGGGCGGTAATTACACACCTCGCTAGGGTCCTTATCCGGTTTCGGAATGACCGAGATGTAGGCAGAGTTTAGGTCTGTCCCCAGTTGGGCTCCATCCCTGAGAGAATTGAACAGTCGTGTCAGGTGTGGGGCCAGGCATGAGCCAAATTTCTTGTAGTAACCGGTGGAGAAGCCATCCGGCCCCGGCGATGAGCCCAGTTTGAGGGCCTTAATTGTGGACACTACTTCCTCTTGAGTGAAAGGGGATTCCATGATGTCCCTATGTTCCCCCGTCAGAGATGGCAATGGGAGGTCGTCTAGAAAATCCCTTCCTGTCGGGGAAGGGGGAGTTTGAGCAGGCTTGTATAGTCCCAAATAAAATTGAAGGAATGAGTCCATTATTTTAGTTGGGTTCTGCGTCAACTCCCCTGTGGGGACCCGTATTTTAGGGAAAGCAAGCGCCCGCTGTTTGGGGCTCAGTTTGGTGGCCAGGCGTGAGCCTATCCTGTCAGTTTGGGAGTAAAACCTAGCCCCGGACCATCTGAGGTGCTTCTCGGCCGCAGTCGTCAGTGTTAAGTTAAGAAGCGCTCTCGCTTCGTCCAGTCGGGCAAGTGAGTCAGCCGTGGGTTGGCGTTTGTGTGCTTTTTTCAGCTTGTAAAAGGTCTCTGTAAGCCTGGTAATGTCAGCCCTATGTTCCTTTTTGAGTTTAGCGGCTACCTGTATCAGTTTTCCCCTGATGACCGTTTTGTGCGCTGCCCATACCGTGGAAGGGGAGACTTCAGACGTTGTATTGATAAGAAAATATTCCTTAATGTCCTCCTCTATTAAGGAGCATTGGACCGGATCGCTTAGAAGCGACTCATTCAGGCGCCAGCGAGGCGGGTTTCTAGAGCCCGTTGGCCTCTCAGTAAGCAGAGTGACCATTGAGTGGTCTGACAGGGGGGTGTCTACAATCCTGGCGTTACATATTAAAGGCAGTGTCGTGGCGTGAGTGAAAATGTGGTCAATCCTGGCATAGGAGTTGTGGGGGGCTGAAAAGTGGGTGTAATCTTTTGTGCGTGGGTTTACCTCCCGCCAAACATCTATCAACCCCACCGAGTGGAGGAGCTTGGCTATATTAGAGCTCTGTTTGGAGGGGCGTTTAGGTTTAGGTGTGCCATTAGCCGTCTTATCCAGTGAGAAGTCAAACGCCGTATTTGAGTCTCCCCCCAGGAAGACAGTGCCCCTCAAGTGTGGTTGTAGTTTGCGTAATAGTGATTCAAAAAAGGGCCTTTGACCCTTATTCGGTGTGTAGTAGGAGACGAAGGTGTATAGTTCCCCGTCGATATGGCCTGAGACCAGGATATAGCGTCCCAGCGGGTCCACTATAGATTCCGTCAGGGACAGGTTGATGTGTCTGGCGAAACAGATGGCCACCCCCTTCGTTTTAGTGTCGGCCGAGGCAAGGTAAAATTGGGGGTAGCTGTGGTGGAGGAATGTGGGTCTGTAGGTGGACGGGAAATGCGTCTCCTGCAGTAGAAGGACTTCAGCGTGCATAGAGTGGTATGACTGGAGGAGCTTCCTGCGTTTAACGGGGGAATTTAGGCCCTGAGTGTTATGGGAGATGATCTTGAGTGTTGGTGGAGGGGGACATGTGTCAGCCATGGATCAGTGGATCAGGAGCCCCCCTATACCAATTCAGCCTACCTGTGTCCTGTCGGGAGTATCCCCTCCGCAGCTCTGGCACTTGTAGCGTTGCGAGCCCTGGGTCTGGGCTGAGGCACCGGAACACACCCCGGAACCGTGGAGCACCCCTAGGGAAATGTGGAGAAGTCAGAAGTAAAAGAGGTGAAAAAGAGAAAGAAGGGAGAAGAAAAGACAACATTAATACATAGCTGCCGCCGAGCAAATCAAACCTCAAACTCAGTGGACATTTCTTGACCGTATTCCTGGGGTCCCCCGACCCCCCCCCACCCCGGGGTGTAGTGGGCAACACTGCCCTCACCCCAAAAAGTTTAGGGCACCGAAATAACCCTAAAACCGGGCTACCGGTAACGGATCTGGCTTCACCAAGGGTGATCCTGATCCAGTGGAGGTGCACTGAGTCCACCACGGCCCGTCACCTCTATTCTATCACTTAGGGCTAACCGGGAGCCTATGATACACAAAAACTGAACGCCCCTTCCGTGTAGGCAATACCCACAAATTGTAACCGAGCCCCCAACATGAACTAACTGGAGGAGGGAGAGAAGGAGAAGGGCCAGTATCCAGTGACTTAACCCGTATTAAAATATGCCAGCCTGTGGGCCATGTAATACCCACCCCTTTCTCCTAGTACATTAATATTATCCACACTGAGACCCCTCCTCCCCCCCGCTCTACCAAACTGTAATCTTGATTTTCCCCCTAGCCTCCCATGCAAGGATACGATGTGTGATGTTAAACAATCCCTAGCGACCATGCTGAAGATAATAGTCCCCCCAGGAGCCCCCGAGCCCCCGAAGCTGTAACCCCCCCCCAGAGTCCCAGTCCAAAGTCCCAGCCCCTATACCAGTGATGGCGAACCTTGGCACCCCAGATGTTTTGGAACTACATTTCCCATGATGCTCCCCTACACTTCAGAGTGCATGAGCATCATGGGAAATGTAGTTTTAAAACATCTGGGGTGCCAAGGTTCGCCATCACTGCCCTATACCATAACCAAAGCGCAACACACGCTAACAGTAAAATAAAGGAAAAAAAAAATTAAACTGCATATCAGAGTTCCGATAGGCTTCAGCAAGGCAACCAGATAGTGGTATAGGAAGTCAGATCCCATAAGGGCCAACGATGGGACCGGGGGGGAAAGAGGGACCCTCCACCCCCATACGGGATGGGTAGTTCTTCAGTGGTTCCGACCAGTCAGGACTGGTAGTACTTCAGCCGATGAATCTCAAGTGAAAGAGTTCTCCTTGGAACGCTTGTGGTTCTGTGTCAGCCAGTTCTTCTGCAGCGGGCTTGCGGGCGGCGGTCTCTTCATGGATCCAGGTGTCCCCCTGCCGGACTGTGAGGACGGCGGTTCCAGGACAATCAGTCCTAGTTGGGTTAGCAGGCGTTCCCCCTCTGTGAATGATGAGAAGCCAAAATTTTTGTTTCTGTAGGAAAAGTTCACTCGTAGCGGGAAGGACCATCTGTACGTGATTTCTTTTCCCATAAGGACCTGCAGCAGCGGTTTGAGTGAGCGCCTCTTCTGTACTGTGTAAGGTGACAGATCCGCAAAAATTTGGATATTGTGGCCGTTTAAAGTGAGGTTGTCCGATCTCCTAGCTCTCCTCATCACCTCTTCTTTGACAGCATAGTAGTGCGGTTTCACAATGATATCCCTGGGCAGGCCATCCGAACGGGGGGATTGTAAGGCTCTGTGTGCTCTATCTAGCTCAAGACGGTGCTCAGCGATATCAGGGATGAGGCTTTTAATCAGGGTTTTCACCGCAGCTTGTACCTCCTTGTCCGACTCCGGGAGCCCCCGCACCCTAAAATTATAGCGTCTCGAACGGTTCTCGAGGTCGTCGATTTTAGAAAATGCCATCTCCAGTTGATCCTGTACCTCTTGTAACCTAGTGGAATTCTGATTGATTCGCGCCACTGCCTGGTCCGCCTTTTGCTCTATAGTGTCCATCCTCATCCCCAACTGCAGCAAGTCTGCATGGATGGATGAAGTAATTTGTGCTGCGTTCAGTGCCAGGCTCCTGGACAGCATTTGGGAGAAAGCAGCCATCATAGAGGGAAAGTCAGTGGGAATGGGGGCCTCCTCCTGCACCTCACTGACAGTAAGCAGCAGGCCTGTATGTGGGTCTAGCATGGGAGTAGTGGGGAATGCAGGACCCATCCTGCCCAGCAGTGACTCCGTGGATGCAGGAGAAGCTGCTGCTGCTAAGGGGGGGAATCCAGTACCTGGGGATTGCGGGGGGGAATGATCCTGGTCGGCTATTGAGTCCTCTTTCTGCTCCGTTTCTAGGCCTCGTGGAGCCGCCATCTTGGCATAGCTGAGGGGGCCAGGAGACGCCGCCATTTGGCTTGATAAGTCCCTCCGGACTGGCGGTAACGACATCCGCGGGTTCGGGGGTGTCTCCCCTACCTGATCAACCCGGTGTGGTAGCTGTGGGGGCGTTCAGTCAGCTCCGGTGGGCAGCGTTAGGCCGTGGTGGAGCGGAGCTTCAGACGCCGGTGGCCATCTTGAAAGCTGCGCGCATGCGCCTCCCCAAACTTATATTTAAAGCACAAATTGCAGTCCGTTAAGATGCATGCATAGATAACACCTTGCTAAACCTATATAATTCATGTTAAAACAGCCATTTGCAGACTCCATCACAAGCCCTGCGTTATCGGGTGACATCACAGGAGCACAACTGGGTGGCAAGGACTGAACATTGTAACCTTATAACATAAATATCTTGTAAATGGACCTGCATGTCAGGATAATTCAATATCATTTTAATGAAAGCTACAGACTTAGAAATATTGAAAATCTCTTTTTGAAATTAAATTAACATGTTAAAATGTTACCTTCTCCTATTTGATGAATGCATAAAATACCTGTTAATGTTGCCTGAATGCCAATCTTCTTATTTTTTAGCGACAAACTGTTAACACTGCACCGAAATCTCAAACTCTGGGGTTGATTTACTAAAACTGAATGGTGCAAAATCTGGTGCAGCTCAGCTTTAGCAGCATTTCTGCTGAAAAAACGCTCCAAGAAATTCTACAAAAACTATTTTTTTTCTGCAACTAGACGCTGAAGCAAAAAAACGCTAAAAGCTCAAAGTAATGTGCATGGACATGTGGGCTAAAACTATTAAACTTCTAGGAGAAGAAAAAAATTATAATAACAGCCTCTAGAAACTTAAAAAAACACTAGTGTACATGGAGCCTTACAGTAATTAATCATTGTGCAGCATGTCCATGCATTTTCTTTCTCCTCTGAATGGAGTGAAAAGATGCATTGTATGTTTTAATCCTTGCCAGGTTAACAAGATGTAAACAAACAAAAGTGTGTAAAAAAAAAAAATAATAATAATAATAATAATAATAATAATAATAATAATAATAATAATAATAATAATAATAATAATAATCACAATAATAACAAACATTAACAAAATAAAGAAAAAATAACTAGATCAAGGTTTAGTGTTAGGGTCAAGGTAAGGGTCAAAGGTCAAGGGCAGGGTCATTATATTTTAGGTAGGATTTAGGACAAAAACAGCATTGTTTTAGGAGGAATAAAAAAAAGCAAAATGCACACTATTTTTTCTGGGCCCTACTACGGGTACATACTATAAATAACATACACATATGTGCAATCGCTGCGATCATTAGGGGCAGAAGAATGTATTTTGGGTTGCTGTTTGGTGGTAAGTTATGGTTATAGCAAGAAATAGACAGCTTTTAATTTTTATTTTTTACTATTTTGAGTGAGTTTTCTTTGATAACAAAAAGGAAATTTGGAGACATCCGTTACTATTTACCACCAAATGAAAGTCCAATTTGTCCTGAAAAAAAACAAGATATTATTTACCTGGATACAGTAGGTGCAATATTATGAACAGTTTTAGTAACGCATGTCAAAGTTTAAAAATCGGTTTGTGAAGGGTTTAAGCTCTGTTTGCATGAGGCCATACAGTTTTTAGGTTATAGGACAGGAGTGCCTAGGCACCCTCACATAATAGGAAGTACATTGTATATTTCAGGTGGAATTTAAGGTACGATTAAGATTTCTATATGTTCCCAAAAAAAAAAAAAAAAAGAAAGGAAATGTTCACTTTTTTTTAGGTCCACTTTAAGTGATCAAAGAGGAATGAGGAGACTGGAGCTCCTCTTTAAGGAATTAAACTGTTAACAAATTGTAGTCAAAAGTGATGTGGTCAAAATAATTCTCAACCCTAGTAATCCAGCTGTATCTAACTTTGTCACCCTTAGCTTTTTGTAGTCCCATAAGAAGTATAGTTCATGCTAATATCATATATGGGCAAGTGTAGGCTGAGGGACTGCTCAGTGATGCAAAATAGAGAGGCCAAGGACATGGGTTTAATTATTAGTCAGAATAACATCACTGGAGTTCCGCCAGAATTTTTTTTATTGAAAATCAGCAGGTACAAATACTACAACTGCTGACTTTTAAAATAAGAACACTTACCTGTCCAGGGCGCCCGCAATGTCCTCACCCGAAGCCGATCTGTCCCTCGGCTCTGGGTGCAGATGCCGTCTTCTTCAGTAAGGGAATCAGGAAGTGAAGTCTTGCAGCTTCACAGACTGGTTCTCTATTGCACATGCGCAAGTCGCGCTGCGCATTCTGACTGACCCCGGCTGTCTTCTGGGACCTGTGTGTATATCAGAAGACAGCGGGGGGGCAGAGGAGGGGCTGGGCATGGTGTAGATCTCTGCAGATGTTGCGGCGATCTTTCGCCGGTAGTGGGAGTATTAGATGGATAAGCAGGAGTGCCATTTTTGGGTGGAACGCTGCTTTAAGAACTCTTATCACACGCACTTTAGTGGCTAAATTATAATAGACTAGTTGGCTGGCTAAATATTTTGGGGCATCCCAATTTATCATCTACAGTAAGCTGTGGTACTACTAGCAGAAGTATAACAGCAGTTTGTAGCAAACTGCTACTCCCATTGATTGACAGTGAGACTGTAATTTCACAACACAACACAATGGGGTTGATTTACTAAAGGCAAATAGACTGTGCGCTTTGCAAAGTGCACTCTGCAAGTGCAGCTGCTCAACAGCATTTTTGCTTGCAAATGATTGGATAATGGAATGCAGCAGAGCTTCTGCTCATTTACTAAGCTCTGGAGCAACTGCTCTTGCAGAGTACAACTGCACTTTGCAAAATGCACAGTGTATTTGCCTTTAGTATATTAACCCCAATGTCAGGTTCCTCATTGATCCTCCATATTCCATGTGTAACCACTGTGCTGGTCAGAGTTTACACAGGGCTAATGACTTGGATCTGGCAATTAGTGGCTCAAGTTCAGAACATTGCATCCTCAGGTCCATTGCATCCTCAGGTCACATGCCCCACCATACTGAGACTATTTCCATGGAATGCAGCAAGCCAGCAATACAAAGCGGGGCAGAATTAGCTTTTAACACATAACATAATAGGGGTGGGGGGTTATTAAGAGAACTTGTTACATTGCCCTCAGTGTACAAAATAACAGGTACAGTATACTTTCATGCAGATGCTATTTTTATATGTTTTGTAAAGCACTAACACACAAATGTGCATATAACAAAGCATTTGTATCAGTTCTCCTACAAAAACTAATAGCAAAGTGCTTGTGTTATGCGATAAATCACATACTGTATGTGTTGCTGCAGAGCAGATCTGAAAAAGTACTACAGGGGTAATATAGTGGATGAATTTGGATTCAAACTATTTTTTTAAGAAAAAAATTCTATATGAAAAATTCTGAAGGACAAACTACAACACAGCAGAAAAAAATTGTAATTATACAATGTTATTATGTGAGCTTATACTGTATTGTATAGGCACCGCCAGTGAATAATTTTGCCTAAACCACAAATTGTTTTTATATTTAAAACAAGTTGAAGATTAATGGCGCTCTGCTTTACTGAACAGGGTTATTCATAATAGGCAAACAAAGTGTTTTCTTATCCCATAAGAAGCTGGGAATAGTGACGCATAGAGCTACACAAAGGGACACAAATACAGTATGTATGACAAACACAAAATAATGATGATTATGATGGGAAGAATTGAATTGTATGTTAACCACTTAAGCCCTGGATCCTTTTGTTGCTAAAGGACCAGGCCCCTTTTTGTGATTCGGCACTGCGTTGCTTTAACTGACAATTGCGCGGTAGTGCGACGTGGCTCCCAAACAAAATTGACGTCCTTTTTTCCCACAAATAGAGATTTCTTTTGGTGGTATTTGATCACCTCTGCACTTTATATTTTTTGCACTAAACAAAAATAAAGTGACAATTTTGAAAAAAAAATCTATATTTTTTACTTTTTGCTATAATAAATATCCCCCCCCCAAAAAAAATCCTCAGTTTAGGCCGATACGTATTCTCCTACAAATTGTTCGTAAAAAAAAAATCGCAATAAGCGTTTATTGATTGGTTTGCGCAAAAGTTATAGCGTTTACAAAATAGGCGATAGTTTTATGAAATTTTTATTAATATTTTTTTTTTACTAGTAATGGCCGTGATCAGTGATTTTTATCGGTACTGCGACATTATGGCGGACACTTCGGACACTTTTGTGTGTTCTAATTGAAGGGGGGGGGTGGACTGACTTGGGGAAATGACTGATCGCTGTTCATAAATTGTATGAACAGACGATCAGGCATTTCTCCCCCTGACAGGACCGGGAGCTGTGTGTTTACACACACAGCTCCCGATTGTAACGAGCGATCTTGGGTGCCCGGCGGTGATCGCGCCCACCGGGCACGCGCGTCAGGGGCGAGCGGGGGGCGCCTATTGGCTGCTCGGCGAGATGGCGTATAGCTACGTGATCTCGCCCAGCAGAGCCGACCTGCCGCCGTATAACTGCGGCGGCTGGTCGGCAAGCAGTTAAATATGAAATCATTATCAGTTCACAGAATTAGTGATAATCTATGATTTATATAAGGTGCTGTGTGCAATAATCAATATTTGTGCTGTGCTATATAAGCAATTAATTAAACATATGTTTCATAATTCATATGGTTAAAAATGTGCTCCAACAAATACAATTAATTGATCGTGTTCCAAAGTCCATATAAAAAAGGTGCTCCAACAGTCCATATAATCTCCTTGCATAAAGTTGATATGTGGTTCCAAATTCCCCATATGAGAAGAGGAAAAAAGTGTCCTTGTGCAAAATATATAAATCAAAGGTGCTTGTGCATCAACACACCGTGCTCCAAAAGAAAAGGTTGGCCGCTTACCAGACAAATTGATCCCACATAGGGGATCGTGTTCGCATAAACAAAATTACATCTAAGGATTGTCTGTCACACGGCCTCAGAAGGTTAGGATGGATCCAAGAGCATGTCAATCACAGTGTGTTATAATAAAAGCAATGAAGAGGGCATTATCGTATGTAAAATTATTTTTTAAAAACCAAAATGTACTTACAAAACAGTTGCTTGTATGAGGCAGACAAACATCAGTAGTGCATGGCCACCTGTAGAACGATCCGTGTGTGTTGATGTCAAGCCTCGTACACACGGCCGAGGAACTCGACGTGCCAAACACGTCGAGTTCCTCGGCCAGTTCAGCCCTGAAGCCGCCGAGGACCTCGGCGGGCCGAGAGCTCCCATAGAACAACGAGGAAATAGAGAACATGTTCTCTATTTCCTCGCCGAGGTCCTCGTCGGCTTCCTCGGCCGAAAGTGTACACACGACCAGTTTCCTCGGCAGAATTCAGCCAGAAACTCGGTCGGAAGCTGAATTCTGCCGAGGAAACTGGTCGTGTGTACGAGGCCTCACGCTACTGGCTCCTACCCAACGTGTTTCCTCCAGGAAGCCATTGACTGAGAATGGAGGCTCGATGCCGTCTGAGAGGAAGCACATCAAATTGTAATTGTTGGAGCACATTTTTAACCATATGAATTCTGGAACATATGTTTAACCACTTGCTGCCCGCCCACCATCAAACGGCTGGGTGGTACGGCTTTCGGTCTGGGTGGCCATCATATGTTGCTAGGACATGGCGTGGCTCTTTAACCATGTGATCGGCTGTGACCAATCACAGCCGGTCACATGTAAACACTGAGATGCCGGTAATCAGCTCTCATCTCCTCACACTGACAGAGTGTGAGGAGAGGAGAGCCGATCAGTGGCATCTTCTCACAGGGGACAGCTAGCTATGTAATCAGGGCACTGATCATCGGTGCCCTGATTACAATTAAGTGCCCACCAGTGCCTGCAATGATTACCCACCACTGCCAGCAATTAGTGTCAACCAGTGCCCACAATTGCCACCAATCTGTGCCCAAAAGTGCCAGCAATCAGTGCCCACAAGTGATGCCAGTCAGTGCTGGCTATCAATGCTGCCCATCAATGCCTATCACTGCTGCCCATCAATGTCGCTTATCTGTGCCAACCAGTGCTACCTATCTGTGCCCACAAGTGCCGCCTATCTGTGCCACTCAGTGGCGCCTAGCAGCGCTCATCAGTGCCACCTATCAGTGCCCATAAGTGCGGCATAATCGTGCCTCCTCATCAGTGCCACCTAATCAGTGCCCATAAGTCCCGCCTCATCAGTGCCCATAAGTGCCACCTCATCAGTGCCCATCAGTGCAGCCTATCAGTTCCCATCAGTGAAGGAGAAAAATGACTTATTTACAAAATTTACTGACAGAAAAATTGTTTTTCTTCAACATTTTTGGTCTTTGTTTTTTTGGAAAAAAATTAAAACACAGGAGTGATTAAATACCACCGAAAGAAAGTTCTATTTGTGTGAAGAAAATTATAACAATTTCACATGGTTACAGTTTAGCATGACCGCCCAATTGTAATTCAACGTATGACAGCGCTGAAAGCTAAAAAATGGCCTGTGCAGGAAGGGGGTGTAAGTGCCCTGTATTGAGGTGGTAAATTCATTGCATTTATAGCACAGCACATAAGCACTTTTGATTATTGCACACAGCACCTTATATAAATCATAGATTCGTTCGGCATCAAACACTGAAAGTAATGACAGCGACAATTCTGCAACTGAGCAAATTTCAGTGTTTTTGATTTGATTACATTATTAAATAATTGTTATTATTATTATATTGTTATAATTATTTATAGTTATTTATTATATTATAATTTCTGATTTTGTGTTTCAATATCATACCCGGGACGTCTACTAGACTCTTGTTTGGACAGATTTTATTGTGTTATTCCTAAGAATTACAGGCCTAAAATATAAAACGCCAAATTTCAATGCAAAACAATTGTACCACTTTCAGCATCAAAAATTTGACGTAATCATACCGTCAGGGAGGTTAATATGGTTGCAAACCCTTTACAACCACTTGTACCTACAGGTGAGCCTAGATTAAGGCTTACCTTTAGGTGCTCGAAATATCTCCTAAACCTCCATGGTTTAGGAGATATTTACAAAGGAGACGGGCGCCGATGTCTATGGTGCATGCGCCATAGACAACGGTGCAGGTGCACTTTAGAAACCTTTAGAAACGGCGATCGTTCCGTTTCTAAAGGAGATTGCGCCGTGACTGGAGGCTCCCGTGCACATGCAATCACAGCGCCGGAGCCGCGATACCCCGGAAGGAAGAGGGTGAAAGATGGATGCTTTGTGGAACAGGGGACAGCGGTGACATTGCAGGCTTTGGTTTCAGGTAAGTGACACATAACGGGCTACTATGTGATGTAGTAGCCCATTATGCTTTACCTTTGCAGGGAAACAAAGATGAAGTAAAACCCATCAGGGTTTACTTCCTCTTTAATGTCTAAATGGCTGCAACAAAAATGAATACACCCCTAAGTGAAAATGTCCAAATTGGGCCCAAAGTGTCAATATTCTGTGTGGCCACCATTATTTTCCAGCCCTGCCTTAACCCTCTTGGGTATGGAGTTCACCAGAGCTTCACAGGTTACCACTGGAGTCCTCTTCCACTCCTCCATGATGACATCCATTACCAATATATTTTTACTGTGAGAAAATATTCAGGCATTTTTTGGTGACAGTCCTGACATTTTTTTAGGAGGTGGTCAGCCCTGACAACCCACATATTACCGCTGTAACAGTTTTGACTGGTGAACATTAAGAGCCGGTTCACAATTGGGCGGCACGACTTCGGGGGCGACTCGGCAAGGCGACCTGAAGACGACTTCAGAGGCGACTTGCAAAATTACTTCTGTATAGAAGTCAATGTAAGTCGCCCCGAGTCGCCCCCAAAGTCGTACAAGAACCTTTTTTTTGAATCGGAGCAACTTGCGTCGCTCCTATTAGAACGGTTCTATTGATTACAATGGGACGCAACTTGTCAGGCAGCTGAGTCGCCTGACGAGTCGCCCCAGCAGTGTGAACCGGCTCTTACTGCTGTTCCTTCTGCCCCTTGCAGAGAATACAATGCTTTATTTAATAAATTAAAAAAAACTGAGGAAGAGTAGAAAAAGTGGAATGGTAGCCAATCAATTTTCAACTTTCATTAATTACAAAATTTGAGTGGCTGTTATTGCCTTCAAGTCATATTATATCCTTTTTTATATTTTTCCCAGTTTATTCTTAAACCACTAAACAAAGTTATTCTTAAAATATATAGTTTTTTTAAACTAAATTATAGATTAAGAAAGAAAAATTATAAATGATGAATTACCATGTATATGTTAAATCTAAACTGCTGTGGTGAGTAACTTTTTAGTCTATTCTCCTGTACTGCAAAACTTTCCCTAGGGAAGTGCTGGCTCAGATCAGGGTGTTACTAAGCCCAGCACTGTTTACACTGGGTTAATATAATGTTCTCTGGTCACAGGAACAAACTCGTAACAGGCAAAGCAAACATATCAGACACGGATCAAGTACAAATAAATATTAATTTGAGGTCATAACACAGGAGGAAAAAGCTGACTGTATCGTCATATGGATATTAGCATAGCAAAGTTTATATAAATATATATATTAAAAATCATTTCAACAACTACTCCAAGGCAAGCCCTACTACAAAAAAAATTTTTTTATTTAGATGATTGGTTACTATGCCCAGCTTCACCTGATACTGCGTGCACCTGTTTTAGTAAATCAAAATGGTTCTAAAGGCTGAAGTATTTTTTTTACCTTAATTCATTCTCTGCATTAGGGTCCATGCACACAGGACCTAATAAATGCTGCTTCTACAGGAGTTTTGCTTTTTTTATGCCTGTAGAACCACCTCCATCTACTCCTAGATCTTATCCTAGATATCCATGCACATTAGGGCGTTTAGAGGCAAATTTCGCCCCAGCCCCCTTATTTACCTTAGCGGTTATCTTGACTCTCTCCCTCCTTAAAGGCTCAGAGACAGCAGCGGGAGCCATAGGCTCATATTGCTGTCAATCACAGCCAGTGGGAGGGAGAAGGGGGCAGGACCCACAGAAGAGCCCCCCATAGCAAGTGACTGGCTATGGTAGGCACCTTAATAAGAGGAGGATCTGGGCTGCTCTGTGCAAACTATTGTACAGAGCAGGTAAGTATGACATGTTTGTTATTTTAAAAATATCGTTTTACAATCACTTAAGTAATCAGGTTGGACACTATTTCCAGTTGTCTGTTGTTTACTTTCTAGCTAATATAGAGGTGGGAAGATCCCATAAAAATGATTTTTGGGCTGAGGGTGTAAAGATCTCCCACAGAAATTACGTTTTTTCTCTACTGCCACTTCTACCAATCAGTAAAGGTGTGTGGAGGAAGAACCAGTGCTGTCTATCTTACAAAAAGGACTTTTCTGCCCTAAAGGGTTTTTGTAGTATGCACATGCAAAAAACTCTACTGCATGATTACAATGTCCTGTTGACCTAACAGGAAGTTCATATCGGACTGAGCCAGTGGAGTTTCTGGCCGACCAAAGCAAGTGGCATAAATAGGTAGGCTGATAGGACCCTGCAATCTGAGTGCATGTGCTGCAAATGAGTATCTATATCCTGTAAAAAGCATGCTTGTAAAACGGAATTCTGTAATACTGTAAATTGTTTGCATTCAGTCATCATTAAAGCACAGTCAGGCCTCGTACACATGACCGAGGAACTCGTCGGAAAAGACAAATCGTTTTCCTCAACGAGTTCCTTGTTAGGCTTGTCGAGGAACTCGACAAGCTTTCTTTGCTTTCAAGACAAAATCTCCTCCTTCTCAAACGCGGTGACGTACAACACATACAATTGCAGGGGAAGTTCGATTCCACTGGCACAACCCTTGGGGCTGCTTTTGCTAATCTCATGTAAAAGTTTGGTCGGAGACAATTTGCACTTTTCAGTCTGTTACAGCTTGAAAAATGTGTTATCTCTATTACAAATGCTACTTTTACTCCCGTCTCATACTTTATTCTGAGCATGCAAGGGTTTCTTAGCATACACACCATCGTGTTTCTCGTTGAAAACCAGCCCGACGAGGAACACAACGAGGAAATTAAGACTCCCATTGAGGAAAAAGAGAACTTGTTCTCTTTTTTTCCTCGTCGAGTTCCTCAACGGTTTCCTCGATGAAAAATGCACACAGGACCGGTTTCCTCGGCAAAAAAGCTCTCCCACCAAGTTTCTTGATGGATTCTGTCGAGTTTCTCGGTCGTGTGTACGAGGCCTCAGTGTGAAGTAGGTCTAGGCAAGGGGACTGTCTGTAATCTGAAAACAAAGAATTTTGGACCAAATCCTCAAAAGGGATACGCAGGCGGATCTGCTGTTCCGCCTGCGTATCCCTGTGCCTATCTTTGGAACTGATCCTCAGAAGCAGTTTTCCAAAGATAGGCAGAAGATCCGACATCTGTAAGAGACTTACACTGTCGGATCTTAGGATGCAGTACCGCATCCGCCGCTGGGGGCATTTTGCGTCGAAATGCCGCTTTGCGTATGCAAATGAGGACTTACGGAGATCCACAAAGCTTTTCAGCTTTGTTTTTTCTCCGTAAGTTTACGTTTGCATGCGTAAAATTAGGGATGCTTTTACAAGGTGTAAACTGTTTACACCTTGTAAAAACAGACCTTTTTTTCGATCGCCGCGTTTTTTTTTTAAATTCGATTTTTTTTTCCGCCGTATCTTTTTTTTAACCCGTCGCAACTTTATTGTCCCGTCGCAATCCACAAAGCCCAGGCGTAACGTAATTTTGCGCGATGCACGTCGGGAAAATGACGTCACGAGCATGCGCAGTACGGCCGGCGCGGGAGCGCGCCTCATTTAAATTGTCATCGCCCCCTGGATAACAGGACCGCCTTGCGCCGGGAGATTTTAGGTTACACTGCGTGAAATTTCTAGGTAAGTGCTTTGTGGATCGGGCACTTAGGTAGAAATTTCCCGCCAGTGTAACTTAAATGGGAAACATTAAGTTAGGCTACGATTTTGAGGATTTGGCCCTTTGTTCTTTATCTTAAAAACGTGTTTTTCAAGTCAATTGATTGTCACTGGAATTCCGACACATTTGGGTTAGACTGCTGCATACAGGAGGTTGGACACTGGAAACAGATAAAATTGTAAGCCAGTCCAAATATAACCCCCCTAGCATGTCTGTTTTGTAAGCAAGCCATTCAAGGGGCAAAACAAAACATGTTGACTGGATTTATGTCTCTCAATAGAAAAACATTTTGAGGTAATTCTAAAATTGGATTGTGTCCATTGAGGTAAAGAGGAATTCAGAAACAGTTGGGATACCTAAAAGCAGCACAACAAAGATGTGAGCAACAGCCACTGACAGACCCAAACAAATATGGGAACCATCCGCATTTCAGAGGCATCTGAAGAACCAAAATCAAGGCTGGATGAGGTAAAGCCCTTGAAAGACAGGGGAACTGTCACCACAAAGAGAAGGGCACAGATTATCAAACTGGTGTTTCAAAGTAATGGTGACGAAGAAGGCTCCAGTGAGGATGACCCTGAAAACAGAGGTCCCAGGTTCTAGATTACAGACGTCAGTTCCTTCCAGGGATACTGGGTAAACTCTCTCAGAACTACTAAGAGAGTATGGCTTGAGGTCACATGTAGCAGCTAAAGTGTCCTTTTTGTGCTCTTGCACAAGACGTGTGCCACGTAGCAGAAAGCAACTAGGCCCAGTTTGAGGCAAGGCTTTAAGTGCTCATGAATCCAGGCAGCTGGTGTTGATGAGGTTTCGGGTGCCTGGAGGTGGCCAAGTTACTGAACAGTATGCGCTCAGTGAAAAGTGACCAGAAACTGGATCCATGTGATGCTTCAGGAACAAAAGCAGGGTGGTGCTTCCTCTAGGCTGAATAGGAAAGATGGCGTGAAGTGCGCATGCTCAGCACTTAATCTAGTAGAAGAAGTCAGTGCTCAGTCCCTCAGCCTTAACCCTTACCATGGTAAACCTAGCAGTGGCAGGAGATTTGAAAATGTGCCCAATGGCGCAGTGATGTAGTAGCGTACAGGGCTTCAGCCTGACTGGCCTTACTCGCTTAGTGAGTCTCCAGAGACAGGGTCCCATGATTGTGCCACAGTTCTGAACCAGAAAACACTCTGTGGCTAACTGACACAGTACAAAAGGATCTGGAAAGCACCACAATACAAAGCCCAAGTCCTAAAGGTTAAATTCCAGGCTAGCCCTTCAATCTTTACATATAGGTACAGCTTCTAAAGCTGATGCTGGGAATATGCTGATCTGGATAGCTGGTATGAAGAGCCCAGCTCAAGCAGCAATTTGGGAGTGTATTCACCGCTCCTAATGTGCTGCAAAGAAGCTGCTGGCAGGACTTTTTCTGACGCCCTGCCAGAGCACCGCATCAGGGCTTTCACACTGGAGTGAATGGAGCGGCTCTTTCAGGGCGCTTTTTTGAGCGGTTTAGCGCCTGCAAAGTGTCTCAGTATGAAAGGGGTCTTAAAAACAGAATTTTGCATGCATGCTCACCTTGGTGAGGTCAAGAATAGAGTCAAACAGGGGGACCCACTAGCAAAAGTAGAGATCCTAGATGTGCTATGAAAATTATTATTAAAAAGTAATGATGATGATAATAATAATATATTTAAATTGAAAATTATATTGAAAAATAATAATAATATTGAGCCATCAAACAAAAACTAATAAACACACTAGCCTAATATGGAATAACCATGTGATCCATCCAGCAGTCATGCACACGTGGGCATGGCAATTTACAAAGAAATACAAAAATTCGAAAGATATAAAAAAAACACTTTTTCCCTCAGTTTAGGTCGATACGTATTCTTCTACCTATTTTTGGTAAAAAAAATCGCAATAAGCGTTTAACGATTGGTTTTCGCAAAATTTATAGCATTTAAAAAATAGGGGATAGTTTTATGGCATTTTTATTAATAATGCTTTTTTTTACTAGTAATGGCGATGATGAGCGTTTTTTTTTGTGACTGCGGCATTATGGCGGACACATCAGACAATTTTGACACATTTTTGGGACCATTGTCATTTGCACAGCAAAAAGTGCTATAAAAATGCATTGAATACTGTGAAAATGACAATTGCAGTTTAGAAGTTAACCACTAGGGGGCGCTGTAGGGGTTATGTGTGACCTCATATGTGTTTCTAACTGTAGGGGGGCGGGGCTGGACTTGTGACATCATTGATCGTCTTTCCCTATATCAGGGAACAGACGATGAGTGACACCGCCAAAGTGAAGAACAGGGAAGGTGTGTTTACACACACACCTCTCCCCGTTCTTCAGCTCCTGTGACCGATCACGGGACACCAGCGGCGATCGGGTTCCGCGGCCGCGGTCACGGAGCTTTGGACCGGGTCGTGGGCGCGCACGACCCATGGCTGGGCACTTAAAGGGGACGTACCTGTACGTGCCTGTGCCCAGCCGTGCCATTCTGCCGACGTATATGTGCAGGAGGCGGTCCTTAAGTGGTTAATGGGGACACACAACAATAAAAACCTGAAAGAGGTTCTAATCCGTTACCACTATCTTCAAAACAAAAAAAATCATCTCTCATACCAACCATCATTTTTCTTTCATTTCTTCTAAAGCCTCTAAATACATTAATCTCATTAATTGGTAGTATGGCTCTTATCCATGTTTGGTTCTTCATCATTGCTAACCTAATTCCTTATCAAAGGTTTCCTGCCAGAAATGTTATTAGTTAAGCTTTAATAGGGCTTGTTTGCCGTATGTCAAAGGGTACAGGTTATACATCTCAACCTCCAGTAGTTATTTACAGCTATGTAGTGGGTATGGAATAAGATTAGTACTTGGGAATCTTTTATCAAAATAGTATTTTCCTAATAAAATATGTGTTGTAAGGCTTTTAGACTGTAAGCTGTAACAATAACGGCCTGTATTGAATTGTATTTATTGTAACTGTACTGTCTGCCCTCATGTTGTAAAGTGCTGTGCAAACTATTGGCCGTATATAAATCCTGAATATTAATAAATACATACAGCTGTGTTCTCATGCAGACAGCACCAGTTATGTAAGGTAGTGGTTAAAATCTCCCTTATGGAAATGCAAAGTGTGGCTATAAGAAAAGGATTATTCTAGTACATTAGAGATCCTTAGCTAGATTCAGAGAGATGGCCGCAACTTTGCGGCGGCGTAGCTTAGCGTGTTTAGGCTACGCCGCTGTAAGTTAGCGAGGCAAATAATTGAATCTCAAAGTACTTGCCTGCTAAGTTACGGCGGCGTAGACTAAAGCGGGCGGGCGTAAGGGTGCCTAATTCAAATTTGTCTGAGGGGGCGTGTTTTTTGATAATGAGGCTTGACCCGACGTGATTGACGTTTTTTCTTAACTGCGCAGGCGCCGGGCACCTACATTTCCCAGTGTGCATTGCGGCTAAGTCCACCGGACTGGCCTATTGATTTTGACGTGGACGTAAACTACGTAAATCCCTATTCACGGACGACTTACAAAACGCTGTAAAATTTTCAAATTTCAAAGCGGGAACGGCGGCCATACTTTAACATTACTATTCCATCTATTAGATGGAATAACTTTATGCCTGATAAAGCGTTACGTAAACGACGTATCTGTACTGCGTCGGCCGGGCGTACGTTCGTGAATAGGCGTAACTAGTGATTTATATATTCTACGCCGACCGCAATGAAAGCGCCACCTAGCGGCCAGCCTAAATATTGCACCCTAAGATAGGACGGCGCAAGCCGTCTTATCTTAGATAGGTTTAAGTGTATCTCTGTTTGAGAATACACTTAAACCTAGGTCGGCGCAGATTCAGAGTTAGGTCGGCGTATCTACTGATACGCCGACCTAACTCTACCTGAATCTAGCTACCTGTAATCAGATTGGGTGACACCTTGTGGTTGCTGTATTAGGGAGGTTATTTTTTCAAAGGACTACTTTGGTGTTGATCAGGAAGCAATAAGTGTGCACATGCTGTGTAAGGTGGGAGCCCAACAGAATGCTATGGAGAAATGAACAGGGGTTTGCAGATTTGGATCCATAGGAAGAATCTCCTGTTGGTTGACAATGAGGGCAGTTAAATAATAGGGGTCCGTCTAGCTGCAGAAAGCCATCTTTATTCTCCCAAGAATAAATCTGTAATAAAAGAAACCACGTCCTTTTAATTTCTGGCTTATTCTAAAAATGCTAATTGCCTGGCTGTCATACTTACCCTCTGACTTTGATAATCTTCAAGTCATGACAGGTTTACATAAAGGCTAACCCATCACATATACTAAGCTGCCACTAGTAACAATGCATTCAATGGCCATGCCAGAGTAGAGTAGGATTTTGAGCAGCACAAGTCTGTCATCCATATTAGAGCAAAGTTGTGTGTGTGCACTGAAAACCTATTCCTAAACTAAGTTTAGGCATGAATATTTCCCATAGTTAAACTGGTCCAGCTTGGACGACTGTAGGTATGAATGTGCACTGCAGTAGGCATCACTAATATAGCAATTCTGCTAGCTTCCAGGTCCTGTGCTGAGCAGCTGTCCCACTGCTTAGTGAACACAGGAGGTCACTTGCTTGACAAGGGGATCATTTACAGTACACTTTGCAAATCATTTCCACAATGAATGACAAGAGTTTTCTGATTGAAAAAAGTGTGACATCACCACCTCTTTTTCTTTTTTTTTAAATCACATGCCGACCGGGCTGACGGCAGTAGCACGGTCGGCTTATTCTGGCACTAAAATCAAAATTGATAATGTTGTGATCAGAGAGGAAAAGGGGTGTAAGAGAGGTTGCAGGGAGTGCAGAGGTGGGAGATTACAAGGTTGAGGGTGTTTCCATTGGAGTCAGTGGTGGTTTGTGTACATTGAGTTAGGTTAAAAGAAGAGGTTAGGTTGAGTAGTTAAGAAGAGGCTGAGGTGTTAACATTGACGGAAATATTAAAGTCACAGAGGGTGATGGTGGGTACTTCAGAGAAGACAAAGTAGGGAAGCCCTACAGAGAAGTCATCAAGAAAGTATGACACTGGGCCAGGGGGCCAGTAAATGACTGCAATCCTAAGGCCACGTACAGACGAGCATACTTGTACGATGAAACCGGTCCGCCGGACCCTTTTCACCATACATGTCTGCCCGGGGATTTCTGTATGGTGGCTGTACTCACCATCATACAGAAATCCGCGCGTAAACAATACGCGGGGTGTGTCCGCACCGTCGCCGCGACGATGACGCGGCGACGTGGGCGGCCCTGCCAGTTCAATGCTTCCACGCATGCGTCAAAGTCATTCGACGCATGCGAGGGATGGCGGGCGCTCGGACATGTAGGGTAGGTCTGTACAGACGACCGAACATGTCCGAGCGGGCAGGATTTCAGCGGGCTGTTTTAAAACAAGTCCAGAAATATTTGCCCGCTGGAAAAAGGCCCGGCGGGCAAATGTATGCTGGAATCCTGTCCGCTCGGGCCTACACACGACCGAACATGTCTGCTGAAACTGGTCCGCGGACCAGTTTCAGCAGACATGTTCGGTCGTGTGTACGGCCCATCAGACAAATTGAGAAAAAAGACCAATACAATACTTCAAAAGTGCAGAGGAACAGAGAGGGAGGTATACCTGGAAGGTGTTTTGTGGGGAAAGGAGAAGTCCAACTCTGCCTCCTTTCCATCCTCTGGGTCTAGGTAAGTGAGTCCAGAGGTGGCCACAGTGGGAGAGGGTAGCTGGAGAGGCAGAGTTGGATTCCTAGAGACAGATTTCAGTAATCGCAAGTACATAGTGGGAGTTGAAGAGGAATAGGTCTGTGACAGAGGCAAGTTTGGCATTTCAAAGGGCATATACAGTGCCTTGAAAAAGTATTCATACCCCTTGGAATGAGTATACCATGCAATTAAAGGGGATGTGAGTAAAGGGATGTGAGTGTGAAGTGGGGATGTGAGGATATGAAAGGGGAATTGGCAAAGTTGTGTGGAAGTGTGGAGGTGAGAGGACAGATTGGCAAGGAAGGGGGGAGAGAAGGGGGAAGAAAAAAATTGGGGGGTGGGAGTGTTGGGATGTGTGGGTAGAGGGAGGAAAGGATAAAAGGGGGCCGTTGCCAGAGTGTGACGTCACTGGGTCAGAACTCCTGCATAGCGCATGTGCAAGAGAGTCACGCTCGCGCATGCGTGCTCATCCTATGGCCAGAAGGCTTAAGCCCATGCCAGGACGTGCACAAGTGGGAGGGATAGTCCCATGGAGACAGGACTCGTCCATCCACCAGGGAGATCACCTAGCCGCGGCATGGCAAGACAGGGGGCGCCAAAATTGCCCAAACAAGTCACAGGGGAGGCAAGCAGCTGAGCTCAAATAGCAAAAGGATAAAAACAAAATATGCAAAACATTACATACAATATCACTGTATATGTAATGTAGTAAAGAAAAATAATGCAAGCATATAGACACTTTGGTATCGGTATTTAAAATACAGAAAACACCATTAATGCCAGAAAAAACTTTTAATAAACTCACATTGGAGGCTCATAGGTATATATCTTTTCATCCCAACAACATGATGCTGCCACCACCATGTTTCACCGTGGGGTTGGGATGGTGTGTTCAGGGTGATGTGCAGTGTTAGTTTTCCACCACACATAGCGCTTTGCTTTTAGGCTTAAAAGTTCAATTTTGGTCTCATCATGTCAGTTTAGGCCATGTCTTGGTAAGTTTGCAGTTGCGGAGTAAAGGGGGCTAAATACAAATGCATAAATACATAAAAGAAGGTTCTCGCGCAAAAACCTTTCTTTATGTATTTATTCTTTTTTTGGTGTATTGTAAACACTATGGGCCAAATCCACAAAAGAGATACACCGGCGTAAGCCGTCGTATCTCTGGTTCTAACTTTGGAACTGATGCTCAGAAGCAGTTTTCCTAAGTTAGGCAGAAGATCCGACATCTGTAAGGGACTTACACTGCCGGAACTTAGGATGCAGTACCGCATCCGCCACTGGGGGCATTTCGAGTCGAAATGCCTCTTCTGGTATGCAAATTAGCACTTAGGGCGATCCACAAAGCTTTTGTGCTTCGTTTTTTCGCCGTAAGTTTTAGTTTGCCAAGTGTAAAACTAGGGCTGCTTTTACATGGTCTAAAGTTAGTAACACCATGTAAAAGCCCATTCAAGCGACGGCATTTGGTATGCATTCCCGAGGGAGAACTCCACGGCAATTTGTAAAATCCAAACCGGCATGGGTTCCCCCCCCAGGAGCATACCAGGCCCTTAGGTCTGTTATGGGTTGTAAGGAGACCCCCCCTCCGCCGAAAAATCGACGTAGGGGGTCCCCCTACAATCCATACCAGATCCGTATCCAAAGCACGCTACCCGGCCGGTCAGGAATGGGAGTGGGGACGAGCGAGCGCCCCCCCTCATGAGCCGTGCCAGGCCGCATGCCCTCAACATGGGGGGGTTGGGTGCTCTGGGGCAGGGGGGCGCACTGCGGGCCCCCCCACCCCAGAGCACCCTGTCCCCATGTTGATGAGGACAGGACCTCTTCCCGACAACCCTTGCCGTTGGTTGTCGGGGTCTTCGGGCGGGGGCTTATCGGAATCTGGGAGTCCCCTCAAATAAGGGGGCCCCCAGATACCGCCCCCCCACCCTAAGTGAATGGATATGGGGTACATCGTACCCCTATCCATTCACCTGGAGGCAAAAAGTAAAAGTTATTAAACACACAACACAAGGGTTTTTAAAATAATTTATTATTCTGCTCCGGAGGCCCCCCCTGTCTTCTTTATTAGCTCTATTACCAGGGGGGGCTTCTTCTTCCACTCTCCGGGGGTCCTCTCCGCTCTCCGGGGGGGGGGTTTCTTCTTCCGCTCTCCGGGGGGGGGCTTCTCTGCTCTCCGGGGGTCTTCTTCTCTCTTCGCCGCTCTCCGCTGTTGACTCAGCGAACCCCGGTTCTTCTCCAGCTGTCCGGTGCCTTCTTCTTCAGCGCTGGCTGCCTGCTATCTTTGTGTGTTAGCTCAATTAGTAACAGGCAGCCAGCGCGGTCTTCTGTGATGTCAGGTTCTTCTCTTCCCTTCTTCCGATCTTGACTCGTCGCCTCTTGTCGCTGTAATGATGGAAGCGCGCCTTGCATCCCATTTATATAGGCATCACCGTCCCATCATGCTCCGGTAGGTACCCACGTGGTGGGTGCACGTGGGTAGGCACCCACCACGTGGGTACCTGCCGGAGCATGATGGGACGGTGATGCCTATATAAATGGGATGCAAGGCGCGCTTCCATCATTGCAGTGACAAGAGGCGACGAGGCAACATCGGAAGAGGGGAGAAGAACAGAAGAGAAGAACCTGACGTCACAGAAGACCGCGATGGCTGCCTGCTAGAAATTGAGCTAACACACAAAGATAGCAGGCAGCCAGCGCTGAAGAAGAAGGCACCGGACATCTGCAGAAGAACCGGGGTTCGCCGAGTCAACAGCGGAATAGGGGAGAAGATAGAAGAAGACCCCCGGAGACCGGAGAAGCTCCCCCCCGGAGAGCGGAAGAAGAAACCCCCCCCGGAGAGTGGAAGAAGACCCCTGGAGAGTGGATGAAGAAGCCCCCCCTGGTAATAGAGCTAATAAAGAAGACAGGGGGGTGCCTCCGGAGCAGAATAATAAATTATTTTAAAAACCCTTGTGTTGTGTGTTTACTAACTTTTACTTTTTGCCTACAGGTGAATGGGTAGTGGTACGATGTACCCCATATCCATTCACTTAGGGTGGGGGGCCCCCTTATTTGAGGGGACTCCCAGATTCTGATAAGCCCCCGCCCGCAGACCCCGACAACCAACGGCAAGGGTTGTCGGGAAGAGGTCCTGTCCTCATCAACATGGGGACAGGGTGCTCTGGGGTGGGGGGGCCCGCAGTGCGCCCCCCTGCCCCAGAGCACCCAACCCCCCCATGTTGAGGGCATGCGGCCTGGCACGGCTCAGGAGGGGGGGGCGCTCGCTCGTCCCCACTCCCTTCCTGACCGGCCGGGTAGCGTGCTTTGGATACGGGTCTGGTATGGATTGTAGGGGGACCCCCTACGTCGAATTTTCGGCGTGGGGGGGTCTCCTTACAACCCATACCAGACCTGGTAGGGCCTGGTATGCTCCTGGGGGGGGGAACCCATGCCGTTTTTTTCTTTGAAAATTGGCATGGAGTTCTCCCTCTCAGGAATGCATGCTGAGCGACGCTGTCATTTTTTTTTAGAATTATTTGTTTTCCCGGCGCGTATATTTTTTTCACCCGTCGCAACTTTAGTGTCCCGTCGCAATCCACAAAGCCGCCCGGCGTCAATTACGTTCGCGCGCTGCACGTCGGGAAAATGACGTCACACGCATGCGCAGTACGGCCGGCGCGGGAGCGCGCCTCATTTAAATTTTAAACGCCCCCCGGAGAGGAGGACCGCCTTACGACGGCGGCACTTAAGTTACACGGCCTGAAATTTCTAGGTAAGTGCTTTGTGGATCAGGCACTTAGGTAGAAACTTTAAGTCAGTGTAACTTAACTGCTGAAAGTTAAGTTACGCCGCCTGGCTGAGGATTTGGCCCTATAAGCTAGATTCACAAAGAGTTAGGCCGGCTTATCAGTAGATACGCCGACCTAACTCGGAATCTGCCCCGTCCTAAGTTTAAGTGTATTCTCGAACAGAGATACACTTAAACCTATCTAAGATACGACGGCTTGCGCCGTCGTATCTTAGGGTGCAATATTTAGGCTGGCCGCTAGGTGGCGCTTACATTTATTTTGGCGTAGAATATGTAAATCACTAGATACGCCTATTCACGAACGTACATGCGCCCGTCGCAGTAAAGATACGCCGTTTACGTAAGAGATAGGCCGCCTAAAGGTAAACATGCCCCCTTAGTGTTAAGTATGGCCGTCGTTCCCGTGTCGAAATTTGAAAATTTTACGTCGTTTGCGTAAGTCGTCCGTGAATAGGGCTGGACGTAATTTACGTCCACGTCGAAACCAATACGTCCTTGCGGCGTACTTTGCCGCAATGCACACTGGGATATGTACACGGACGGCGCATGCGCCGTTCGTAAAAAAACGTCAATCACGTCAGGTCACCTCCCATTAATATAAAACACGCCCCCCTCAGTCTAATTTGAATTAGGCGCGCTTACGCCGGCCACATTTACGCTACGCCGCCGTAAGTTAGGAGGCAAGTACTTTGTGAATACAGTACTTGCCTATCTAACTTAAGGCGGCGTGGCGTAAATACGATACGCTACGCCGCCTTAGAGATGCAGCGGTCTTTCAGAATCTAGCTATATTCGTTTTTGCTGCATTTTCGCTTTTTGTATTTGAGATATTCACTTATTTTTCACAGTAGCGCGAAGGACATCATTTATCATTAAATACAAATGCATGCCACACTTTTCAGATATTATGTGCCACTTTGTGTCGGTCTATCACATAAAACCCTAATAAAATATATTTACATTTTTGGTTGTAACATGACAAAATGTGGAAATTTTTAAGGGGTATAAATACTTTTTTTAAAACACTGTATGAGGGGGGGAGGGGGCAGGCTCGTGGAAGCAGGGAAATTGAAATAATAGAGTGGGGGGTTGTGGCTGCTGCCAGAAAAAGGAAGTTGCCATATCTTGGAGTGTGGATTTGATGGTGGAGGACCAGGGTTTGGGGTGATATCTCCAGAAGTTAGGACCAGTAGGAGGGTGAGATGGGAGCGGGGTTTATACAGGAGCAAATGCTGCAGTGATTTGGAAGTGGTGACATTATATGGGCTCAGAAACAGAAGAAGATGATAAGTGCAGTAATTTTGAGAGGGTAGAAGTGAGGGTGATATGTACAGGTTATGGGGTGAAGAAGAGGGGTAAAGAAATGAGAGTTTGAGGAGATAGGGCAATATTGCAAAAGGTAAGGTTAGTGAGAGCATGTTGGAGGGTGAAGCGAGGGAAAAAGAAGGCTGGGAGAAAGAGACAAGAGATGAAAGAGCACTTAGAGTCTACTTTGTGTGGAGCACTAATGTTTGTACTTGCCTTTGTTGATGTGCCGTAGTTAAAGTGCCATGCACTTTGTGAAACAAATGGCCAGTCTGCCCCTGCGCCAGCCATACCCAAGTGGTGTACTTAATTTATACTTGGATGGAGTGGGGAAGGTTAGACAATTAATCAACTAAGAGCTAATAAAAAAGACAAATGGTTAAAGTGGGGATTTATTGCCCTAAAACAAATTGCAAAGCAGGATGGAGACAACAGGATAAGGCTAGATGTTTGATCTTGGCAAGGCACCATTAAAGTTTAAAGTGATTGCAAAGCCTTACATTTTTCTAGTTAATAGTTTTGCACAGAGCAATTTTCCTCTTTTGGGGTCCCCCCTGGTGCTCCTGGCTTCTCCCCCTTGCCAAGTGCCCTCATAGAAAGCCATGATGAGAGGATGATGAGATGTTAAAAATGCCATGCCCGCAGTGCAGAAATGGCACTTTGCACAAGAAATGACCAGCCTGCCCCATTATCTCTAATCAGAGAACACGTTACCTTTACTGAGAAAATACAAAGTTTTATCTGAATGGTGCCCATGCCAATCAAGCAATCTTCTGTGTTCACTAAGCAACAGGGCAGTGGCTTGGCACTGAACCGGGACGCTAGTGGCGATCACTATTGTAGCGATACCTACTACAGTGATTTTCAGCTTTCAGCGAGGCACGGCTAGGCATGACACGTATACACTTACACTGGTCAAAGCTGGACCAATTTAACTATGCAAAAATATCAATATCTAAACTTCATCTTCATGAAGACGTCATGATTGTCTCAGAAACGCTTTATTGTTTAATGATACATTTCTACTGTCAACCATTATATGAATTCCAAACGTTGCATGGCTTGTTGCATGCTCTGCTTCACCAGAGAACCTACACATGAACCAAAACATGACTACATGCTCATTCAATCGGTAAGCAGTGAAAGGTATGCACAGTCATGGGGAATTAGAAACAAACCTCTGGAATAAACCCAAAAGGAGAAAAAAGAACAGCATGTTCATTGTCACCACAAATAGGAATATGAAGTATTTTAGGATTAATAATTCTCTTCACTAAGAAGGCAGCAAGTATCAGGGTTAGCCTGCCATGCACCCCAGACTTTTTTTATTATTGCATTTTAGTGTAAATATGATATCTGAGGTATTTTTGACACCAGATCTCATATTTAAGAGGTCCTGTTGTGCTTTTTTTCTATTACAAGGGCGTAATTTTGAAGAGTGACATGTTGGGTATCAATTAACTCAGGGTAACATTATCTTTCACAATATAAAAAAAAATGTGCTAACTTTACTGTTGTCTTATTTTTTTATTTAAAAAAGTGTATCCCCCCCCCCCCCCAAAAAACTGCGATTGTAAAACCGGTATCAGGGAACTCTTATTAAAAATTACTATATCAAGGGAGTATTGCTCCTTACACTTGTGTTTATTGAGAAGAATTACCCCCTTACAGTTAGATAAAAAGATCAATGGTGTCAGTGGGAACTTATTAAGAGGCAGAAATTGCTCATTGCTCAAGGAACCCCCTAGAAAACCTGCTCAAAACTGATACATTTCTTTTTTTTTTATTACAAACATTTTTATTGAGTGCAAAAATATATGGTACAATACAATATATCATGAAACAAGAGAAATACAAAATCTTTGAGGTATCATGGTTATAGTTTATGACACGATAAAACAATGAATAAACAGAATTTTTCTTCTACATACAGCCAGTGTTAAACATGTAATCAGGAGGTACATTTGGGAAAGGGCCTGTTTGAGACTTTTTTTTTCATATTTTTCTTTTTGATATATGTATTGGTGTTTATCTAGGATTTAAAAGGAGTTCTGAGTGCTCCAACCAAGGGTTCCATTTTTTTCCAGTAGATATGTAGAGTTGTATAAGGTGTGGAAAATTTTCTCCATAAAAGGTATATATCATTGATTCTGGTTTTTAGTTGGAGTATTGGCAATTGTGGGGATTTCCAATGGTAAGCTATGAGCCGGTATATAGAGACTAGGGCCCAGATTCACATACAAACGCCTATCTTTAGGCAGGCGTAGTGTATCTGACACGGCGTAAGCCCGCCTAATTCAAACTAGTCTGTTAGGGGGCGTGTTGTATGTAAATGTGTTGTGACCCCACGTAAATTACGCTTTTTACGAACGGCGCATGCTCAGTATCATGTTGACTTTTCAAAGTAAATTAGGCCCTCTCAATGCTTAGTCGACGTGAACATAACCTACGCACAGCCCCATTCACGGACGACTTACGCAAGCTGTTCGTACGTTTCCGAAGTCCATACCCAACATGACTTACCCCTGCTTTATGAGGGGTAACTTTACGCCGGCGTATGTCTTACGTAAACGATGTATCTTTATACGCCGGGCGCACGTACGTTCGTGAATCGGCGTATCTAGCTAATTAGCATATTCGACACGTAAATATATATGGAAGCGCCACCTAGCGGCCAGCGTAAATATGCACCCTAAGATATGACGACGTAGGAGACTTACGCCGCTCGTATCTAGGCAACTGTGAGGCGTATTTGATTCTATGAATCAGGCGCCGAGTTGAGACGGGCAGCACTCAGAGTTACGACGGCGTATCTGGAGATACGCCATCGTAACTCCTTTGTGAATCCGGGCCACAGATTGTATGGACTAGTCTTATTTGGTGAAAACTGATACATTTCGAGGGAAGGCTTGTAATCTTGAAAACAACCGACGCGTGCACGCGATCGGAAATTCCGTCAAGAAAACCGTTGATTTTTTTCCGACGGAATGTTGGCTCAAACTTGTGTTGCATACACACGGTCACACACAATTCCAACCGTCAAGAATGCGGTGACGTACAACACTACGATGAACCGAGAAAAATTTAATTCAATGATTCCGAGCATGCGTCAAATTGATTCAGAGCATGCATGATTTTTTACGCGTCGAAATTGCATACAGACAATCGGAATTTCCGACAAGAACTTTTCCCATCGAAAAATTGAGAACCAGCTCTCAAATTTTCAGATGGAGCCTACACACGGTGGGAATTTCCAACCAAAAGCTCACATCAAACTTTTCTTGTCGGAAATTCCGACCGTGTGTACTCGGCAATACTGGCTGGATTACCAGATGAAAATAAGAAAAATAGAAAGCCTAGAAAATAAAAAGAATGCATCCTTTACATCTAAGAATTTGGATTTAATACCACTTTAACAGTCAATTTTGGAATGAATTAAGTTTACTGAATAAAAACCACATATACTGTTATAAATTTGTACATTATAGAAAAAAATTCCATCCTGCTTCTCCGAAATCTCTCTTCACTGACGGTGCAAATCAACGTTGCTTTGACCCCCCACTAATGATTGTAAAAAAAAAATTCTAAAGCCTTATACGCATGATCGGATTTTCCAACGGGAATTGTGTAATGACAGGCTGTTGTCGGAAAATCCGACCGTTTGTACGCTCCATCGAATTTTCCGCCAACAAATGTGGGATAGCATGCTTTAAAATTTTTAGAGAACAGACGATTATCCGATCGCGTGTACACTAGTCAATCGGACAAAAATCCAAAGTACAAACACGCATGCTCAGAAGCAATGCTTACCATAACACAACATTAGCAGAAGTTGCCAAAAGGGTGTCGCTAAAGAGCTGAAAAACCACATAGTTTTGTGTTTGTTGGCCGTCAATTCTTTGCCGTTTGTATGCAATACAAGTTCCCGGCCAACGCCCCTCAGACAAAAGTCCTACGCTTTGTCTGCGGAAAATGTTGTGTATGAGGCTTTACAATAAAACATGTTAAACAAAATTCTACTAGTGCATATCCAGCTTAGCGCCCATCCTGACCGAGGGTTTCTCCACACTATGGAGGAGTAATGGAGGCACCCTTGGACAGCAGCATTGACAGCCTGTGGAGAGGGAAGTGTTAAGGCCCATACACTCGATCAGACTTTTTGACAAGAATTGTGCGACGGACGTGTTTTATCGGACAATCTGACTATGTGTACGCTCCATCGGACCATTGTTGACGGTTTTTCATCTGACAAATGTTCGCTGTGAATGCTCTCAAACTTTTCGGCAACAAATGTTCGATGGAGGATAATCCGATCGTGTGTAAACAAGTCCATCGGACTAAAGTCCAAAGTATAAACATGCATGCTCAGAACCAATGCTAAAGATCAGCCAACAATAGCAGATGATGCCCAAAGGGTGGCGGTAAAGAGCTGAAAAACCACGTGATTTGGTGAAAGTTGGCTGAAAATGTCCTGCCATGTGAATGCAGAACAAGTTCACGGCCAACGCCCATTCGGCCCAAATCCACGGAAAAGTCTGATGGAAGTCCGATCGTGTGTATGAGGCTTTACTGTCACTTTTGCTGGACATCTTGGTCCGTTTAACGATTAACGACTGGCTCCTGCACATATTCGTCGGCCAAATGGCACAGCAGGGCAGGGTAACGTATATTTACGTAATTTTAAAATTCCTGCCGTGCACACCCCTGAGAGCTCCGTGACCCTGCCCGCGGGACCCGAGGACTCGATGGCACAGAGCTGCAGAATGGGGAGAGGCAAGTGTAAACAAGCATCTCCCCTTTCTGCCCAGTCACACTGTCACTGATCGTCTGCTCCCTCTCATCGGGAGCAGCGTTCAGTGACGTGTCACTCATAGCCACGCCCCCTAACAGTTAGAATCACTCCCTAGGACACACTTAACCCCTTCAGCGCCACCTAGTGTTTAACCCCTTCCCTGCCAGTGTCATTTTCACAGCATTTTTATAGCACTGATTGCTGTAAAATTGTGTCAAAAAAGTGTCCGCCATAAAGTTGCAGTCACAATAAAAATCCATTGCAGCCATTACTAGAAAAAGAATAAAAATGCCATAAAACTACCCCTATTTTGTAGACGCTATAACTTTTGCGCAAACCAATCAGTATACACGTATTATGATTTTTTTTTACCAAAACTATGTAGAAGAATACCTATTGGCCTAAACTGTCGAAAAAATTTTGTTTTTTTATAGATTTTTTAGGGATATTTATTATAGCAAAAAGTAAAAGCAAAAAGTAAAAATTTTGCATGTTTTTCAAAATTGTCGCTCTATATTTGTTTATAGCGCAACAAATAAAAACTGCAGAGGTGATCAAATACCACCAAAAGAAATTGCTATTTGTGGGGGAAAAATTTTTTGTTTGGGAGCCACGTCGCACGACCACGCAATTGTCAGTTAAAGCGACACAGTGCCGAATCGCAAAAAGTGCTCTGGTCTTTGGCCAGCCAAATGGTCCGGGGCTTAAGTGGTTAAAGGAAATTAAAAAACAACAGACTTACTTCTCAGATTATCCGGTGAAAATAAAAGAAAAAAAGCCCCTCTCCAAAAAAAAAAAAAAAAATGCTTTTAGGTTTAGATAAGCTTTGTGAAAAAAATATGAAATCTGGTGTCACCCTGAGAAAGGGGTCCTGTGTGTCTCTGAACTGTCGGTTCCTTTGTTTCATATTTGTTTCCTAGTAAAGTGCATTATCTTTCCCCCCCTTTGTGTGCTATCTTTTCTTTATAATGCTGACGATGGCACCTTAACTGCACAGCACCCACCTCAAGGGACTTGGATGATGGGGTATAGCTGCCAAATGGCACTTCACTTTTTAATTTTTTTGTAATTGAAAAGGCCATCGTTTTGAAACTCTCAGATGGTAATTTAGTAAATATTCTTTCACTTGAAGAAAAACAGTTACACTTGAACAATTTAGAAAGGTTACTATGAGGAATTTTACTTCTCCATGACCTGAACTGATATGCTAGATGGTCATATTAAAGGAATTAATTAGCTTAAAATGTGTGGGCATACCTTTGCGACATTATTTAGTCCATAAGACACTGTTCTGCTTTGTTAAATGTCTATCAATAAAAGGCTTATTCTTGGGTTTGCTTTAAGCAAACAAGGAACCTGCAGTCTTATGAACTTCTATTTATAAAAAGAAACGTGTTTTAGACTTGCAGTCAAACAACTGCTTAAAGCTGAACAAAGGACAATTAAAAACGAAGAACAAGAAAAGCAATTTTCAACATTTTAGCAAAAATATACTAAAATATACAGTAATTAGGGCTGCAACTAATGATTATTTTCATAATTGATTAGTTGCCTGATTATGGTTTTGATTAAAAACCTTAAAAAAAGTGTGGTGTACAATTTAGTTAAAGCGGAGGTCCGGCGGTACAAAAAATAATAATAAAAGTCAGCAGCTACAAACACTGCAGCTGCTGACTTTTAATAAGCACACTTACCTGTCCAGGTTGCCCGCGATGTCGGCTGACTGAGGCAGATCCGTCCATCCTCACCTTACGGCTTCACTGCCTGTTTCCTACTGCGCATGCGCGAGTCGCGCGGCTATTTTAAATGGGAACACCATCCTTTGTGTCCCAGAAGGCCCATTTCCCAGGAGGCAACAGCAAGGAGCAGAACACAGAACCTCAACGTGGAAGAGGCAAATTAGGATGATCTGCCTAGTAACAGCAACTTCTGGTAAGTATAAAAAATATTTTTTTCCTTTTTGGCAATTCTTTTTTTTTTTTGGGTGGACCTCCACTTTAACAACTTCAGACCCGGAAAGAATTTACCTTCTTTCTTACCAGAGCACTTTTTGCGATTCGGCACTGCATCGCTTTAACTAACAATTGTGCGGTCGTGCGACGTGGCACCCAAACAAAATCAATTTTGTGACCGTGAGATTGCGACGGACATATCGGACACTTTTGACACATTTTTGGGACAATTCACATTCATACAGCGATTAGTGCTATAAAACTGAACTGATTACTGTATAAATGTGACTGGCAGGGAAGGGGTTAACACTAGGGGGCACTGAAGGGGTTAAATGTATTACCTAATGTGTGATTCTAACTGTAGGGGGAGGGGACTTACAAAGGGAGGAGACCGATCGGTGTTCCTCAGTACTGGGTACTCGGTCTCCATTGGTCACATCCACCTGACAGGACCGTGGATCTGTGTGTTTACACACACAGATCCACAGTCCTGCTGTGATGCCCGGCGGACATCGCGGCCGCCAGTACCCCAGAAGGCCGGGAAGCCCAGGACGTCATATGACATCCACCCAGTATGGGAGATCCCATCTGTGGATGTCATATGACAATGGGCGGTAGGGAAGTGGTTAATATGTAACGTTTAAAAAAAGGCAATTTATTCTTAGATATTTCTATGCAAATGTAATAACCAACTATATGGTCAAATCTCAAATCCACTCTGAGAATAAGAGACAGAAGAGATATACTGTATATACGATTAGGCTGGATTCACACCTATGCCTTTTTTGTGCTTTTTGCATTTTGCACTACAGTCCAATTAAAAATGGTTTCCTATGGAACACGTTCAGTAGTGCAAATCTGCAAAATGCTAAAAGCACTAAAAATGCATATGTGTGAATCCAGCCTAACGCCTCGTACACACGATCAGATTATCCGATGGGATTTGTGTGATGACTGGCTGTTATCGGAAAAATAGGATTTTTGTACTGACCGTAAAATCCATTTCTCTGAGTTAATGGACGGACACAGCAGCAATTGACCTTAGGGTATTATCCTCCCTTTTAGGAGATTGACTAGGCAGAAAAACAGCATGTTAAGTGTTAAAACACTCCACACAGTACAATACCTCCCAGGGGGCGGATCCCCCGGGTACATCCCTCTTTCTGCATCATGCAGCCTCAGTTCATAAACAAGCAGTACAAACAAAGGAGGGGTGGGTGCTGTGTCCGTCCATGAACTCAGAGAAATGGATTTTACGGTGAGTACAAAAATCCTATTTTCTCTTCCGTTCATGGACGGACACAGCAGCAATTGACCTTAGGGACGTCCCTAAGCAGTGTCAAAAATCGAGGGGTGGGAAAACACAGCAAACCAAACTTCACCCCAAACAAACCAGAGTTCCTCAACGGAGGAACTTCAACCTTAAACAGCCGCCTGTAAAACCTTGCGGCCAAAAGAGGCATCCGAAGATGCACTCACCTTCACCTTGTAAAATTTTGAGGTGTGGATTGACGACCAGGTCGCTGCCTTACACACCTGTAAAACAGACGCTTGATGGCGGAAAGCCCAAGAGGCACCAATCGCCCTGGTCGAATGCGCCGTAACCAGGAAGAGGGGCGCCCGCCCCTTTAGGGCATAGGCCTGAAGCACGACCTGTCTGATCCACCTAGAAATGGTGGCCGACGAGACCGCCAGACCCTTCTTAGGACCACATCCAAGGAATGTAATGTGGCCTCCTTTGGGTTCGTCGACCGAGGACATAAGGATGGAAGAACAATGTCCTCATTAATGTGATAGGCCGAAACAACCTTAGGAAGGAATGATGGCTGCGGCCGCAGCACCACCTTATCCTTGTGGATGACCAAGTAAGGGGCCTTGCAAGACAAGGCCGCCAATTCAGAAACCCGTCTGACCGAAGTAATCGCCACCAGAAAGACCACCTTCTGGGAAAGAGTCAACAAAGGGATTTTCCGAATGTCCTCAAACGGAGACTTCTGAAGCACCGAGAGAACTAAATTCAAGATCCATGGAGGCAGTGGATACCGCACAGGAGGGGCCACATGTCGAACCCCCTCGATCTCCACTCCAGCGATGGAAGCATCTGCCATTGATACTTTCCTGTTCCCAATTGTAATGTTTGTACATTGGACAGCAGAGTGCTGTGCATAAGAGCGGTTATCTAAGAGCAGTTCAACCACCTTCAGATGTTTATGTGCACCCATACAGTGTATACTTTTCGTGACCTGTTATTTGTTCTGTCAATATGTATTTACCATTCCTAACAACAAAAGTAATCAGTGAGGACTTGACATTTGCACCTTCTTTTATATTTTAATGGAAGCTGGCACACAGCCAATACCTCTATGCAATCAGTGAATGTTTTACTGGTGTAAATGACTGCACTGATTCACACACATTTTTCCAAGTCCCCTTTAATCAGTTCACAAATACGCCCAAAAAGTAAAGTTCTCAGCAAAACTCTTCACACTTTCCAGGAACAAAAATAAATACACTGATAATGTGCTTGCAGAACGGTGTATATGTACAGTATTTCAATACCATAATAAAGCACAGCTCTCTATGAGATCACAATGCTATATATATATATATATATATATATATATATAAATAATATATATATGTATATATTAGTTATTATCTTAACCACTTGACCACTGGGCACGAAAACCCCCTTAATCACCAGACCAATTTTCAGCTTTCGGTGCTCTCACAATTTGAATGACAATTACTCAGTCATACAACATTGTACCCATCTGAAATTTTTGTCCTTTTTTTCACACAAATAGAGCTTTCTTTTGGTGGTATTTGATCACCTCTGCGGTTTTTATTTTTTGCGCTATAAAAGAAAAAAAGACTGAAAATTCTGTAAAAATAAAAAAAATTCTCGTTTCTGTCATATTAGCAGGTTATTTCTCACACACAGCATATGGATACTACAAATTACACCTCAAAACACAATCTGCTACTCCTCCCGAGTATGGGGATACCACATGTGTGAGACTTTTACACAGCGTGGCCACATACAGAGGCCCAACATGCAGGGATCACTTTCAGGCGTTCTGGAGCACCCAGACCAGTTCTGACATTTCTCTCCTACATGGAAAAATCATCATTTATTTGCTAAAAAATTACATAGAACCCCAAAACATTATATATGCTTTTTTTTCAAAGACCCTGGAGAATACAATGGCGGTTGTTGCAACTTTTTATCTTGCACGGTATTTTCGTAGCAATTTTTTGAACGCGTGTTTTTAAAAAAAAACTGTTTTGTGCTTAAAAAAAAAAAAACAGTAAAGTTAGCCCAATGTTTTTGCATAATATGAAAGATGAAGTTAGGCAGAGTAAATGGATACCTAACATGTCACCCTTCAAAATTGCACACGCTCGTGGAATTGTGCCAAACTTCGCTACTTAAAAATCCCCATAGGCGACGTATTGCAAGGTATTGGAGTATTGAGGGTATTGAAGAGTATGGGGGGTATTGCAGAGTATTGGGGGGGGGTATTGCAGAGTATGGGGGGGTATTGCAGAGTATGGGGGGGTATTGCAGAGTATGGGGGGTATTGCAGAGTATGGGGGGGGGGGGTATTGCAGAGTATGGGGGGGGGGGGGTATTGCAGAGTATGGGGGGGGGGTATTGCAGAGTATGGTGGGTATTGCAGAGTATGTGGGGTATTGCAGAGTATGTGGGGTATTGCAGAGTATGTGGGGTATTGCAGAGTATGTGGGGTATTGCAGAGTATGTGGGGTATTGCACAGTATGGGGGGTATTGCAGAGTATTGCACAGGGAGGGATGGATGGCTGGATCTGTGACTGCAATTGTCACAGATCCAGCCCACAGTGCTGCTGCTGCTGCCACCCGCTCCCCCCTCTCCTCTCACACTGTACCGAATGGTACAGAGAGGAGAAGGAGGAACCGGCGTCATTACATGACGCCGGTTTGTTTACAAGTGATCGTGCCGTCATTGGACGGCACAATCACGTGGTAAGGAGCCGCTTCCATTGGCTCCTTACCGCGATCCTTGTTGCTGCGGGTCCCGTGGACCGGGCGAGCGCCGGTGATCGCGGGTGCGCGCCCTCTCAGGCGCGCGGGTCTGATTCTCTGGGAGGACGTATATTGACGCCCTCCCAGAGTAAAGGAACCGCCTTGTAGCTGTATTTCGGCTATAGGGCGATTACTAAGTGGTTAAAAACAATAAAAAAAATGTTGACTTACTAAAGAAATACAACCCCAATTCCCAAAAAATTGGGATGCTGTGTAAAATCCACATAAAAACGGAATGCAATGATTTGCAAATCTCATAAACCCATATTTTATTCACAACAGAAAATAGAAAACAGATCAAATGTTTAAACTGAGAAAATGTACCAATAAAAAAAAAAAAAAAAAAGACATTTTTGAAATGAATGGAAGCAACATGTTTTAAAAAAATTGGGACAGGGCAACAAAAAGCTGAAGTGCAAGGAAGAGCTGAAAGAACATTTTGCAAATAAGTATGTTAATTGGCAACAAGTCAGTAACATTATTAAAGGGTTTGTAAAGGAAATGTTTTGTTTATCTTAATAGCTTCCTTTACTTTAATGCTGTTTTCATGTCCTCATTGTTCATTTTTGCTCTCAAGTTGCTGTAATTCTTCTCTGATCTCCACACTTCCTGGTTGTCTGTTTCCTGATAACCACAGTACTGGGAGATTTCTCTCTGTTGTCACTAACTACAAGGAGCAGTGATTACTGTGTGTCTAAAACCCCTCAGCACCAATCAGTTTAGTTTTCCAAACCATCACTGCCATGTATTGGCTCTGTACAGCAGAGAGGCAGGAAACAACATAACGAAACTAAAAACTACAGGTACATTATATGATTGATTTTTATCTATTTTTAATCGTTTTTAAAAGGAATCAGTTAACTATTATGTCTCTATACACTGTAAACAGTCATTTCAGCAAAACATTTTTTTTTATTTACAACTCCTTTAAGTATAAAAAGGTTATGAAGTGAGCATGAGTCAGAGAGTCTCAGAAGTAAAGATGGATGGAGGTTTACCAGTCTGTGAAAAGATGGAAAAAGGATTGTCAAATAATTTCATAATAATGTTCCTAAATGTAAAAATGCTAATTTTTTACTTTGCAGAGTGCCCTAGTGGATGAGATAAACCTATATTGTCTATGAAATACCCAGTCATGCGCAAGAAAAACTAGGTGAATGAAAATTGGTAAACTCCAGAGTATTGATAAAAATAACATTACAATACTCCATTTCCTTGAACTGCAAGGGATAAATGCTTGAACTGTCTAGGGATAGGAATAAGCAGTAGGGCCTCATTCACTGAATGTTTAGGAAGAAACAATGCTTGACACTTGTACACACATGTAACATGTTTAGGCGTGTCAAGCACTTAGGCGTTACTTAACCACTTCAACCCCGGACCATTTTGCAGCTAAAGGACCAGGCCCCTTTTTACGATTCGGCACTGCGTCGCTTTAACTGACAATTGCGCTGTAGTGCGACGTGGCTCCCAAACAAAATTGACGTCCTTTTTTTCCCACAAATAGAGCTTTCTTTTGGTGGCATTTGATCACCTCTGCATTTTTTTTGCGCTATAAATAAAAATAGAGTGACAATTTGGAAAAAAAAGCAATATCTTTTACTTTATTTTTTTTTTACTAGTAATGGCGGCGATCAGTGATTTTTATTGACTGTGACATTATGGCGGTCACATCAGACTCTTTTAGCACATTTTTTGGACCATTGTAATTTTTACAGCGATCAGTGCTATAAAAATGCACTGGCTACTGTGAAAATGACACTGACAGTAAAGGGGTTAACCACTAGGTGTCGCTGTAGGGGTTAAGTGTTCCCTATTGAATGTTTCTTACTGTAGGGGGGATGGGCTGTGTGTCACATGACACTGATCTCCGCTCCGAGTAAACACAGAGCAGAGATCAGTGTCATTGTCACTAGGCAGAGCAAGCAGATGCTTGTTTACACAAGAATCTCCCCGCTCCATACCTCCGTGAGATGATTGCGGGGATCCTAGCAGCGATCGAGTCCGTGGGACCCGCAGTTCGACTCACGGGGAAGGCGGCAGGGCCGTGAGCGCGGCGGCGAGCGAGCGACCACACGGCAGCATCTTAAAGGCGACGTACCTGTAAGTGCCTTTGCCTGTCCGTGCCATTCTACCGACGTATATCTAAAGGGGCCGGTCCTTAAGTGGTTCATTTCATTGGCCAGAATAGTAATTTATTCTGGCCATTTAAATGAATTACCGCTCAAGTGCTAAATGCACCTAGTGTTAATACGCGTTTATACGCGTCAAGCATTTTTTTGGCCAAAACGCTGCTTCTCCTGAATGTGCTGGCTGTGGGTTTTTTTCTGCTTCTAAATGCTTATATGTGCATAGACCCATAGGTTAATATGTAGGGGCGTTTAGAGGGAAAAAATGTAAAAAAGTCTGACACATCTAAGGCCGCGTACACACGATCAGTCCATCCGATGAAAACAGACAAAAGGACAGTTGTCTTAAGTTAACCGATGAAGCTGACTGATGGTCCGTCGTGCCTACAGACCATAGGTTAAATAACCGATCGTGTCAGAACGCGGACATGTAAACCACGTACAACGGCACTATAAAGGGGAAGGCCAAAGCCTTTGGCACCACCCTTGGGGCTGCTTTTGCTGACTCTGTGTTAGTAAAAGATGATTCACGCTTTTCTGTCTGTTACAGCGTGATGAATGTGCCATCTCCATAACGAACGCTAGTTTTACAAGAACGATCGCTCCCGTCCCCTCATTTAGTCTGAGCATGCATGGATTTTTAACCGATGGTCGTGCATACTAACGATCGGTTTTGACCTATCGGTTAGGCGTCCATCGGTTAAATTTTAAAGCAAGTTCTCATTTTTTTGACCGAAGGTTAAATAACCTATGGGGCCCACACACGATCGGTTTGGACTGATGAAAACGGTCATTCAGACCGTTCTCCTCTGGCGATCCTATCATGTGTACAAGGCCTAAAAGCCAGGCTAAAATCGTCCAGTGTGCCGGAGGACTAATATTTTACTTAAAGTGGATGTAAGCCCTCACATATACCCAGTGAAGTGAACAGCCTCAGATAATACACAGAGATGAAAAAAATCTCCCTACTTAATTTTTTCAATGTATATCTGCTGTCTTCAGCTTTCTACACTCTTTAGAAAGTGCACACCGTGTTAGAAAATGTTCTTCCTGTTTCAGCAGTGAGTGTGGAGTCGAGGCATACACTGCGAGCTGATTGGAGGAAAGGCACACACCCCCTCCTCCGCAGAGGAATGAAGAAACTTGCAGAGCTGTGCTGTGAATAGACAAGCTCTCTGCTTATCTGTCTCTAAGTTTGCTACCCAACACACATTTCCAGTTGCTTTCATCTCCTCTGTTGGAGAACTTGTCAGAAGTTATCATGCTGATAACAGAGGAATGGAGCAGCAGAAAAAAATGGGACTTAGAGCTTTGGAGAGAGATAAATAAACACTACAGATATATGTGTCCAGGTCAGATTTCATGAATGGGGTTTACATCCACTTTAATTCTCACTCCCGCAGCAGCCAGTGTATGTCTCTGCTCTCCAGTATCCATGGATATCAGTGGGTCCTTGCCATCTTTTTCTACAGTGTGGCACCAGCTGTCCTGCACTGTGCGTGATGACCTTGAAGACCCCGAGGCCAGTGACGTGGAGGAGGATTTGTGTGGAGGAGGGAGCTGTACTGGCTGGGCTCTGTTAGAATGGGAGCCTGAGTTAAAAGAGAGATACAGAGCGGTGTGACAGGTACAGCCGACATTCCTATATTTATGGACGGCTGGCCAGCCGACATGGAATAGGCCCCCTACTGGCAGTGCCCCAGTGCCTGATGGGTCAGTCTGCCCCCACCTGTCATTATAGTTAACGGGGTCAGCAGCCATACCTAGATGCTGGGAGCCGCAGTAAGAATCAGAAGATTCCTGCCTATACAATTCGCAGAGATATTAGTCGCCAGTGTGAATGTAGTCTAATAATAATAACCTGGCAAGGGCCATAACCCTTCCAGTGGCGGCCCATCCATAAAGGGCGCATGGGCGCCGCCTCAGAGGCTCTAATAGGCTTCAAAAAAGGGTGGCCATTGTGTGATCATAGCGAATTAATTTTTGCTATTATCACACTAAAGTTCCTCCCGCCAATCAGGAGCCAGGTCTGTGAGACCTGTTTCCCAAATGGCCAAAGCATCAGGTGATCCAATTGGATGCCTAGCACTTTGGTGGAAGAGGAGACACACAGCGGAGGAAGCTGGAGAAGCGGACACCGGAGCTGCCACGGCCACTGCCCGCACTCCAGGAGAGAACACAAAAGCCCCGCCACACGAGCGTGTAAGTGCCGTACCACGCCGCAGTGGGAGGGGGGTTTTGTTTGTCCCCCCCAAAAGAAGAACCCACCAGCCGCCACTGAACCCTTCCCTATCATAACCAAAGTTACAAAAAAAATTGGGCTGTACATACACTGTAGGGACCTAAACAAAGAGCTGTGCAGGCATTATAAGCTTGGAACATGAAGGCACAAGCTTCTTTGTAAATTAGGGGGGTCAGTTCCCTGTTCTTTTGCTGTGACATCCACAGCATACAGAACCGAGAACGAAGCTGCATACTCCAATCTCTCTGCCCGTCACTGACTCCAGCTCAGCTCAGAGTAGAGAGAGGAGGAGTGTGTTTACCCAGTGTAGACTCTGCTCGTGTAGTGCTATCACTGCTCGTGCAGAGAGAGGTGAGTGAGCTGTCTTCGGACAGCTTATACCCTATATAAAAAGGTTGCACACCCAGGGAACACAGTTACCCACTTGATTACCCCCTAGTGTTAACCCCTTCCCTGCCAGTGTCATTGATCAGAGCATTTTTAAAGCACTGATCAATGTAATAATGTCACTGGTCCCCAGGGGTCAGATTTGTCCGCAGTCCCGATAAAAATCACAGATCACCGCCATTACCAGTAAAAACAATAAAAAATAAATAAAAGTCCCTAAATCTTTCCCATAGTTTGTAGACGTGATAACTTGTGTACAAACCAATCAATATACGCCTATTGCAGGTTTTTTTTAGCAAAAATATGGAATATGTGTCGGCCTAAACTGATGAACAAATTAGTTTTTTTTATAATTATTATTTTTTTAAATATATTATAGCAGAAAGTAAAAAAAAAATATTTAATTTTAAAATTGACACTCATTTTCTGTTTATGGTACTCCCGTATTCCGAATTTACCTCTGCACCCCCAAACCTCAGCTCACTTCTGCACCCCCAATTCCGAGTTCACCTCTGCACCCCCAAACCCCAGCTCACCTTTGCACCCCCAAACCCCAGCTCACCTCTGCACCCCCCATTAAGAGTTCACCTCTGCACCCCCAACTCACCTCTGCACCCCCAAACCCCAGCTCACCTCTGCACCCCCCATTCAGAGTTCACCTCTGCACCCCCAAACCCCAACTCACCTCTGCACCCCCAAACCCCAGCTCACCTCTGCACCCCCCATTCAGAGTTCACCTCTGCACCCCCAAACCCCAGCTCAGCTTTGCACCCCATTCAGAGTTTACCTCTGCACCCCCAACTCACTTATGCACCCCAAACCCCAGCTTCCTTCTGCATCCCCCCATTCAGAGTTCACCTCTGCACCCCCAATCCTCAGCTCAACTTTGCACCCCTATTCAGAGTTCACCACTGCATCCCCAAACCCCAGCTCACTTCTGCACCCCCAAACCCCAGCTCACCTCTGCACCCCCCAGCTCACGTCTGCATCCCCCCGTTAAAAGTTCACCTCTACCCCCCCACACCCCAGCTCACATTTGCACCCCTATTCTGTGTTCACCTCTGCACCCCCATCCCCAGCTCACCTCTGCACCCCCCATTCATAGTTCCCCTCTGCACCCCCCATTCAGAGTTCACCTCTGCGCCCCCAAACCCCAGATCACTTGTAAACCCCCCATTCAGAGTTCACCTCGGCACCCCCAATCCCTAGCTCACCTATGCACCCCCCATTCAGAGTTCACCTCTTCACCCCCAAACCCCAGCTCAGCTTTGCACCCCATTCAGAGTTTACCTCTGCACCCCCAACTCACTTATGCACCCCAAACCCCAGCTTCCTTCTGCATCCCCCCATTCAGAGTTCACCTCTGCACCCCCAATCCTCAGCTCACCTTTGCACCCCTATTCAGAGTTCACCTCTGCATCCCCAAACCCCAGCTCACTTCTGCACCCCCAAACTCCAGCTCACCTTTGCACCCCTATTCAGAGTTCACCTCTGCACCCCCCAGCTCACGTCTCCATCCCCCCGTTAAACGTTCACCTCTCCCCCCCCCCCACACCCCAGCTCACATTTGCACCCCTATTCTGTGTTCACCTCTGCACCCCCATCCCCAGCTCACCTCTGCACCCCCCATTCATAGTTCCCCTCTGCACCCCCCATTCAGAGTTCACCTCTGCGCCCCCAAACCCCAGATCACTTGTAAGCCCCCCATTCAGAGTTCACCTCGGCACCCCCAATCCCTAGCTCACCTCTGCACCCCCCAGAGTTCACCTCTGCACCCCCAAACCCCAGCTCAGCTTTGCACCCCATTCAGAGTTTACCTCTGCACCCCCAACTCACTTCTGCACCCCAAACCCCAGCTTCCTTCTGCATCCCCCCATTCAAAGTTCACCTCTGCACCCCCAATCCTCAGCTCACCTTTGCACCCCTATTCAGAGTTCACCTCTGCATCCCCAAACCCCAGCTCACTTCTGCACCCCCAAACTCCAGCTCACCTTTGCACCCCTATTCAGAGTTCACCTCTGCACCCCCCAGCTCACGTCTGCATCCCCCCGTTAAACGTTCACCTCTACCCCCCCCCCCCCCACACCCCAGCTCACATTTGCACCCCTATTCTGTGTTCACCTCTGCACCCCCATCCCCAGCTCACCTCTGCACCCCCCATTCATAGTTCCCCTCTGCACCCCCCATTCAGAGTTCACCTCTGCGCCCCCAAACCCCAGATCACTTGTAAGCCCCCCATTCAGAGTTCACCTCGGCACCCCCAATCCCTAGCTCACCTCTGCACCCCCCATTCAGAGTTCACCTCTGCACCCCCAAACCCCAGCTCAGCTTTGCACCCCATTCAGAGTTTACCTCTGCACCCCCAACTCACTTCTGCACCCCAAACCCCAGCTTCCTTCTGCATCCCCCCATTCAGAGTTCACCTCTGCACCCCCAATCCTCAGCTCACCTTTGCACCCCTATTCAGAGTTCACCTCTGCATCCCCAAACCCCAGCTCACTTCTGCACCCCCAAACCCCAGCTCACCTTTGCACCCCTATTCAGAGTTCACCTCTGCACCCCCCTGTTAAAAGTTCACCTCTACCCCCCCCCCCACACCCCAGCTCACATTTGCACCCCTATTCTGTGTTCACCTCTGCACCCCCATCCCCAGCTCACCTCTGCACCCCCCATTCATAGTTCCCCTCTGCACCTCCCATTCAGAGTTCACCTCTGCGCCCCCAAACCCCAGATCACTTGTAAACCTCCCATTCAGAGTTCACCTCGGCACCCCCAATCCCTAGCTCACCTATGCACCCCCCATTCAGAGTTCACCTCTGCACCGCCAAAGCCCTTATTGTTCACCTCTGCACGCCACTCCCCCCATTCAGAGTTCACCTCGGCACCCCCACACCCCAGCTCACCTCTGCAACCCCCATTTAGAGTTCACTTCTGCACCCTTAAACCCCCGCTCACTTCTGCCAGAATCCAACGTTATTTTTATCACAGCTTATCTCTACAGCAAGGCTCCTCGCTTCTCCACAGCCCACCCCGCAGTCTCCGCCCCCCTCTCCTTCCTCCCAGCACCGCGGTCTTGTCCCCCTCCCTGCACACACTTCGGACCTGTACAGTGCGATGAGAGCTGCTCCGTCACATAGACATAACCATGGAGTGTATGCCACTCCTGTCCATTCCCCGCTACTCCCTTACCGCACTGTCCTTCTGTACCGCACTGTCCTTCTGTCCCGCACAGTTCCCTCCCCGCACTTCTCTTCATCACTGCAGTCTCTTCCCGCCACTAAGCTCACCCCGCCATGATACGTACGGTGCCTTCCAATCAGCCTGCCATTGGTGCTACTAGCAGGGGGCGGGGCTCTAGTTAAGCTAAATAGCGGGAAAGAGATCAGTTTATGGGATTTTCCAGGAGAAAGGACTTCGCAGGGGTCGGGCTTAGGCTCTATATACTGTGCTGGCGGCTCCTGGGAGTAGAAGCGCTGTGACTGAGGGATATTATCCCCAGACTGAGGGAGGGAAGGAGCCATTCACCTACAGCCCCATGTGCCTTCAGACAATGCATTATCAATTCTCTGTCATGAAGGACAATATTTTAGCGGCAAACAGTAATAGAAAGAAGGTAATCACATATGAGGGACGTCCACAGGGACAGGACTACTAAGATGACAAAAGTGTGAAAAGATGGTGAAAGTGTGCATAGGTCGCAGGTAAACATACATACACTGATGTGCGTTGGTATACTGTGCTGCGTTTTAACCGATTGACCTTCTGGAGGTTTTACCCCCCTTCCTGACCAATTTTTTTTGCTATTCAGTACTGTGATAACTGGCAATTGCTTGGTAATGCAACACTGTACACAAATGAAATTTATATCTGTACACAAATAGAGCTTTCTTTTGGTTGTATTTACTCACTACTCGCATTTTTTATATATATATATATATATATATATATATATATATATATATATATATATATATGAATGAAAAAAGTCCGAAAATTTGGAAAAAACTATCGATATTCACTTATTTCTGTTATAAAACAAATCCAATAAAATCAAATTTCTTCATAAATTTAGGTCAAAATGCACTCTACTATGTGTCTTTGGTAAAAAAAAATTCACAATGAGTGTATAAATATTGATTGGTTTGCGTTACGCTATAGCGTCTACAAACCATGGTATATACTGCAATACATGCAGCTTTTACTTTCTGACGGGCTCATTTCCTGAGGTGCTAAAATGGCAGGGCCGTACAAATACCCCCTAAAGTAGACACCCCAAGGAATTTGCTGAGAGGCAATGTAATATTTTATTTTTTGCCACAAGTTTTTGGAAAATATCACAAAAAAACACAACAAATGCGTGTCACTTTAACCACTTAAAGTGGAGTTCCACTCCGTTTTGTGTTTATTAAAAGCCAGCAGCTAACAAATACCTGTCCCACGATCCAGCAATGTGGTCGCCTGAACCCTCGCTTCTCTATCACACTTCTCTCTAGGGCTGCAACTAACGATTATTTTCATAATTGATTAGTTGGCCGATTATTGTTTCGATTAATCGGATAATAGCCTTAAAAAAAAAAAAAAAGATAATTTTTAATTTTTTTGGGGCCAATTTGTTGTTGGGCAGATTACAAAACATAAATTGCTGCAAAAACACAATACATGATTTTCTGCAGCTTCTCTATTGAAGTATATTGAACCAAAAAAAAACAAAATAGCACCATTTTGCGTTAAAAAGTCCTTGCCCTTTCTAAATACGCAGCAGCTGAAAAAAAAATCATGGATGTGAACGTGTCCCATAGGAAAACATGTGAATAAACCGTAGTGTGTTTCTGCAAAAAGCACCAAAAAACAGAGGTGTGACCCCCGGCCTGAGATGTTTAGTAACAAAATGGGGTTAAAAAAACAAAAATAAGTACAAAAAGAACAAGTAATCGCTACTGTAAGGGGTTAATTTTTTTACTGTGGGACAGTGAAAGTAATATTTACATTAGCGATTTGCTTTTTTGTACTATAAAGGGCTAATTTTAGTTTTTTTAACCCCATTATGTTACTGGCCGATTAATCGATTATAAAAACTTGTAATCGATTAATTTAATAATCGATTAGTTGTCGATTAATTGATTAGTTGTTTCGGCCCTACTTCTCTCCCTCAGTTCTCTCCGGCACCGACATCACTAGTGTGGGCATCAAGCTGTGACAACTTGCGGCTTCTCAATGGCCGGACAATCTTCTGGGACCTGTGGCGTGTCCCAGAAGATTGCAGGGAGGGAGAGGAGAACTACTGCTCGAGTCGCCTAGGCAGCCCGAACGGAAGTGGGAGCTGGGTACCTGTCCAAACTAGGTAACCACACCCCCCCCCCCAAAAAAAAAAATACCAAATGTGGCGTGTCAGGGGGTTAGGAGTCCTTGAAGAAGTTCAACTTTTGGTTGGAACTCCGCTTTAACCACTTGCCGACGGCTGGCCGTCATATGACGTCCTGGGCTTTGTGCAGGTATATCTGAATGATGCCTGCAGTTACAGGCATCATTCAGATACTGTCTTTTTCAGCCAGCGATTCCAGCCACTGGTCAGCCACTTGATCATTCTTATGGGCAGCAAAAGGGGCCATCCCCCTCCCGCTGCCTTATGGTCCTTCTACCGACTCACCGCTGTGACCTGTGAGTTGGAGAACGGATCCGCCGACCCTGGCTGTTTACCATAGAGATTTCCGGCAGACCAGGTGGTCCGTCTCCCGATGAGACGGGAGGCCTGGAAAGAGCAGTTATACTGGGATGCATGCATCATCCCTGTATAACTCCTGAAAGCCGTGAACGCAAATGTGCATACGGTAGGCGCTAAGGGGTTAGAATCTGTATTTTTTTGCTAGAAAATTACTTAGAACCCCCAAACATTATATATATATTTTATTTTAGCAGAAACCCTAGAGAATAAAATGGAGATTGTTGCAATAATATGTCACACCCTATTTGCGCAGCGGTCACGTGACTCCTCGGCTCTCTCCTCTCTCTGGCTGAGAGCTATAGTGGACGGGACCAAGCACTGCAGCTGACGTCAGCCGGGGAGGAGAGAGAGCCGAGGAGTCACCTGAGTACCAGATGCCACTCTGATACAAGGTATAAGCTGCATCTTTTTTATACAGTACAGGCACAGGGGCACATAGCGTTATATAATAGAGGGGGTGGCATGATCATAGTATAGATTTGATTACACCAGGAGTGGAGGATCATGGAGTAGACAGAGCTGACAGGCAAGATGGGGAGGGGGGAGGAGGACACAGGAGAGCAGAGAGCAGGATCCATTTTTTTTTTACGTGGCTGAGCCTACACTGCCGCTCCCATGGCGATATTTATACTGTCATAGGTTGGCAAGTGGTTAATCAGGCAATACTAAGTCTTATATCCCAACTTTCTGAAATGGGGATGACCTATTAGCAAAAATATGTAGGCATTGCACACAACCCCCTTAAAGGAGAATTGTACAAAAAAATGATTGGTCAAACCCACAAGTCCTTTTTTTACCACTTTTCTCCTTCATACTGGCTTTTGAAATGTACAAATGCAACCATTTAGAAATTGGATGAAAGGTTTAGCACTGTGAAAGACTTTTTAAAAGATAACTAGTGTATTTTATATACAACTATTTAAATCAGACCAAAATGAGGCATAAATGAGGAGGAAAGAGGGACTTTGTGCCAAATCAGGGACATTCCCTTGAAATCAGCTACAGTTGGGAGCTATGCTAAGTCACGTGCTTTGCAAACGGTTTAATTGTTCTGTTGTTGCTGAGCCTGCTAGAAAGTCCTGTATTGTATTCAGTATGATGACCATGTCTAATCTGTTGTCTTTAGAGAAGTTACCTGGATCACACAATTTCAGTATCTTTTGCCCCAGTTGACCAGAATGCTAATCTCTGAATATTTTGGAAAAGCTGCAGGAGACTGAGCAGTTTATGGTGCAGTACAGCAGATGAGCCACACGGTTCCCTACCACAAGTGACCACAGCAGCACAGAGGTGAGTAGTGGACTTTCTTCTGTTTAATAGGTTCACAAGAAACTGACAATTTGCAGTAGCCCCAAATATAAAACAAAAAGCTGGACTAAAAAATATCAACTCTAGTGAATTTAATTTACAATATAGTAATATTCCAGAATGTTGGCTTCAAAGCATGAAGTCACTAATATATTTTCTGTACATATGTAATATTTATTTATTACTGGTAATTTATGCAGCACTTTACATATGTATTGTATATTCATATCAGTTCCTGCCCTCCAGGAGCTTACAATCTAAAGTCCCTAACTTACATTCATGTTCACACTAAGGCCAATTTAGATAGGAGCCAATTAACCTACAATCATGTCTTTGGCATGTGGGATGAAACCAGTGTACACCCACACAAGCTCAGGGAGAACATGCAGTTAATGACGTGGTTGGGATTCAAACCGATGACCCTAGTGCTAGTTCACACCAGAACATGGTGCAAGAAACCTGTGTTCTGTGCATGTTTCCCACATGTTCAAAATGCACTGCAGTTATGATCTGCAGCGGGTGTCAGTATTAAAGCGGTTTTATACCTGTAAAAAAATAAAACTGTAAGGCAAAGGCATAATGAGCTAGTATGCATCATATACTAGCTCATTATGAAATACTTACATTAGAACAAAGCCCCTGCATTGCTTCCTGGTCACCGCTGAGGGGGCTGACATGTTCACTCAATGTTTCTTCTGGGTTCTGATTTTCCAGCAGCGTCCGCCGGACCTTCAGAGCGCATGCTCCGCTGACGTCAGTGGCTGCATGCAAAGTGAATATCTCCTAAACCATACAGGTTTAGGAGAAATTCATTCTACCTACAGGTAAGCCTTATTATAGGTTTAACTGAAGGTAAAAATCACCTACAGGGGTATTCAACTGCTTTAAGGTAATGACACCCCAAACTCAGGTCGCAAGTGCAATGTGATTGCCCACATCAGATCGCATAGAACAGTAGGGCCATGTGATGTAGTTGTAGTGAGTTTTCAATAGTAGTGGATGCACTACTTTTGGTGCGGTGCAATTTTAAAATGAATGGGCCATCTGCGAACGTGCTATGCTTTCCTGTGCGATTGTCAGTGTGAACCGGCTTTCAACTTAGTGAAATGGCAGTGCTGGTGTTCAAAGTAAGCAAGTCGGCTGGAGAAAGACTGATCAGGCAGTCACCTAAAGTTGGCCATAGATTAAGGTGACCAGATTTTCAAAATTAAATCCAGGGACATTTTTTTTTTTGGCAAATGGTAAATGATTTTATAAGCATATATTTCTCAAATTATATATGCAGTGTCAGTGGTATATGTTTATGGAAGGATTTTATCATATATACATTATTTCTCACATTTCGTCCATGAGATAAAAAAAATATATATAATTCTTCAATTGTTTTGGGATACGACTACCAAATGTTAAGAAGATAAAATGGAGATTAAACTTTTCAGTGCATATTTTGGGCCAGATCCACAAGGAACTTACAGCGGCGTATCTATTGATACGCCGCGTAAGTTCTACGATGAGCCGGCGTATCTTTGTTTTGTATCCACAAAACAAGATACGCCTGAATGTGGGCTAGATCCGACTGACGTACGTCTTAGTACGCTGTCGGATCTTAGGTGCATATTTACGCTGGCCGCTAGGTTGCGCTTCCGTTAATTTCCACATAGAGTATGCAAATTAGCTGGATACGCCGATTCTCAGAACGTACTTCCGCCCGGCGCATTTTTTTACGTCGTTTGCATAAGGCTTTTTACGGCGTATAGTTACCCCTGCTCTATGAGGCGTACGCAATGTTAAGTATGGACGTCGGGCCAGCGTCGAATTTTCCGTCGTTTTCGTAAAACGTTCGCAAATGGGGCTTTGCGTAAATTACGTTCACGTCGAAAGCATTGACTATTTGCGACGTGATTTCAAGCATGCGAACGGTGCATGCACCGTTCAGAAAAAAAAACGTAATTTAAGTGGGGTCAAGATGAATTAACATAAAACACGCCCGCATCTTAGTCATTTGAATTTCGCTCCCTTACGCCGACACATTTACACTACGCCGCCGTAACTTACGGCGCAAATTCTTTGTGGATAAGGAACCTCCGCTCTAAGTTACGGCGGCGTAGTGTATCTGATATACGCTACGCCGGCCTATATATGCACCGAGGTACGTGGATCTGGCCCTTTGTATTTTATTCTTACCAACGAGTTTTGGTTCAACAATAACAATGAACAATACGCCATTAAAAGGGGAAAGCTCTCTGTAACTTTTTTCTCATCCTCAGGGATACATGAATTGGCATAACTACCGACTTTTCAATATTGATTTTGAAATTTGATAAAAAAAACACATTTCTCTATCTCCTTCATTAATTCCATCATGGATTCCTGAGGTGAGCAAAGGTACAGTAATAAATCATCTGCGTACGCTGATATCTTATGTTCCGTAGATCCAATTTCCATCCCCTTGATCTTCCTATTTTCCCTAATTGTACATAAAAAGGGCTCCAACACCAGAGCAAATAACAGTGGGGACAGGGGGCACCCCTGCCTAGTCCCATTCCGTATCTCAAAATAATCTGATAATCTCCCGTTTACTTTTACCCTTGCTCTGGGATTTGCATATAATGCAACCCATCCCATCATCCTTTCTTTCAGGCCCATCTCCCTCAGAACTCCGACCATGAACCCCCAGCCCACTCTATCGAAAGCTTTTCCGCATCCATTGAGATTACTACGCTCGGTTTCTGATTTGGTCCTTTATGCATCCAGTGCATAACATGGAGGGCACGAATGGTATTGTCCCTCACCTCTCGGCCCTTCATGAACCCGGTTTGATCCAAATGGATCAATTTAACTACCGTATTTATCGGCGTATAACACGCGCCGGCGTAAAACACGGGCCCCAATTTTAGGGAAGTTTCAGGAAAAAAACAACTTTGAAGCAAATTCCTCAATGCAGCCTGATCAATGCAGCACAAATAAACTCCTCATTGCAGCACAGATAAACTCCTCATTGCAGCACAAATAAACTCCTCATTGCAGCCTTTTTGAACTATCATCAGAGGTGGTAACATAAACCACATAAACACTCAGCTTCTATGGCAATGGGATGGTACCTGGGACGGAGTGAAACACACCAGATGACAAGAAGCAGCGAGCTGCAGTAGATGGAACCTCGTGGGACCTCTATCTTGTGTCTGCGATGGAAATGAGGGGATGACTCAGCCAGATGGATGCGAGGAAGCGAGCCCAAGTGTGCTGGTGGGTGTCACGTCAGTCCGCCGTTGAAACAGCCAGTCGATGGTAAGCCTGTGCTTCCCGTGCGTGACGTCAAACGGCTAGGAAGTATAACCCAGAACGAGGCTTGGAGCGGGTGATGATGATAGGCTCAAACAAAGCCTTCATCGAGACTGGGCTGGGACTGGGCAGGCGGCTCAATGTGCAGGACAAGCTAGGGTTGACACAACGAAGGAGTGTGAAGAAAAGTTTAGGCTGTAGTCATGACCTCTCCCACACCAGCAGACTGAATCAGGAAGTCACTGAGCCGTCATCTCCTCTGCTCTCACGTTACACACACAGTCCCGCCTCCGCCATCGGCATTGGACCAGCTACTGTGATAGGCAGAACACTGGTCCAATGGCGGAGGCGGGACTGTGTGTGTGTGTGTGTGTAAAGTGAAAGCAGAGCTGAACGGAGAGAAGATGACAGCTCTGAGGTACGCTATCGGTGTATAACACGCACCCCTGCTTTGTCCCCGATTTTTAGGGGGAAAAAGTGCGTGTTATACGCCGATAAATACGGTATATATTCCTGTAACCTCAAGGCCAATATTTTGGACAGGAGCTTCACATCAGAGTTCAAAATACAGATGGGTCTGTAGCTGGAACAACTCTGGGGATCCTTCCCCTCTTTTGGGAGAACTGTCACATATGCAAGCAGAGCATCTGCCGGCAAAGGTTTAGAATTTGAGACCTCATTGAAATATCTACCAAGCGGGGCCAGCAGGATTGGGGCAAACTTCCTATAATACATATTTGTGAGGCCGTCCGGTCCCAGACTTTTGCCCAAGCTTGAGGCTCAATTCACTTCCTCCAGCTCTTCGTTGGAGATTTCTATTTCCAGCTCCACCAAGGCTTCTGGCGGTATACCCTGTAGTCCTGAGGCCACTATATATTCTCAGATCTTATCCTCCTGCCCTCCATCCGTTACCCCCCTCGATGCCTGATCTATATTATACAGCAATGAATAGAAACGGTGAAATTCAGCTGCTATTGCTTGGGAATCTATTATTTGCTTATTTCCTGCTCTAATATTATGAACATGACGTTGTTCCTGTTGTTTCTTTAGTTTAGTTTAGTCTCCCACTCTTGTTTCCCTGTTTGTAAAAATGATTTGGGCAAAATATCTGTGCTTGTTTTGAACTTTTCGATCCAGTAGCTGTTTTAGGTCTATCCTTAACTTTTCCAATTTCTGCGCCTCTTCTAACTTCTGATGAACCTTATGTTTAATTTCCGTTTTATGTATCTCATCCAGTATCGTGACAATCTCTTTTTGTCTCTCTCTCTCTTAATACTTCCTCCCAAAGAGATAGGTTCCCCTCAGATAACCGCTTTGTGGGCCTCCCATACCACTTGGTCTGATACCCCTTCAGTCATATTAGTCTCAAAATATTGTGTTAATTTATAGGAAAGGTACTCCACGTTCGATTTATCATCCAAAATGGATTCATTCAATCTCCATGTTCTTTCCACATCCCCCATTGATACCGGATTTACCGTTAAACTTATAGGTGCGTGGTCAGATATGGTGATTGATTCAATAGATGAAGAAGCTCCTTGACTCAGATAATATTGGTCTATCATCAACATATCAATCCTTGAATAAGTGTTGTGTGTTTTAGAATAGTAACTATAGTCCCTCTCCCATTCATGCAATACTCTCCACGCATCCATCAAATGCATGGAGCGAAGGCGCTTTTTAACACATCTCAATGCTCTGTATGATATAAAAGTTTTCCCCTCTGAGGTGTCCAGACTAGGCTCAAGGGTTATATTAAAATCCCCTCCCATTATCAATACACCTTCTTTGAACTTTTCCAGAGCGTCCAAAGTTTTAATCAAAAATGTGACTGTCTTACTATTAGGAGCATAGATTGTGGCTAAAGTCTAATATTGGCCTTGAATCTTCCCCTCAATGAAAAGAAACTGACTTTCTGGATCCTCCTGTGTTTCTATATTCATCAGGGGACATTGTTTGTGTATTGCTATTGTCATCCCTCTGGGAATAGGTAAGGGCGAGGGGTATATGTAACGAGGGGCATGCGAGGGGTCGCCCCTGCCACGAAGTGTGTTTCTTGCAAGAAAACAATCTCTGCCTTCATATGATTCAGTTCGTGCCAGAGACGACCCCTCTTACCACTTGAACAAAGACCTCTCACATTGTATGAAATTATTTTCATTCTACTTGCCATTCTTCTTGTTCCTTCCCTATGACTGTGTCAACCGCCTTTCTTAGAAAAGGACAAGCGACCCAAGGTGGGGGGGCCACCAGGGAGGAGAAAGCCAAAACACAAAAAAAAAATGCCCTCCCACACCCTCCCCTCCCCTCCTCCCCCACCCTATTCGGTTGAGAACTTGTTGCAGGGGTATCATCCCCACCCCGACAACTCCTTTTTTTTGCCTACTGCAGATTACTAGTTTCTTTTCTCTGACCTTTCCTACTGGTGAGCTTATATTTCATTTAAAGACAGTGTGTGTGTCTCCCCCCCGGGCAGTTTAATCTCCCCTCCCATCTCCCCCCTTATAATACTCCTGGGTTTCCTCTTTTTTCCCCCTAAAAAAGTGGCATAAACACTGATGAGACGCTCTATCGTATCTTGGGACCTAAATAACTCCAGATATAAAGCGGTTATACGATCTAAATTATGGTCCATTGGTTGCCTCGATAATACAAGACTTGAAGAAATGGAGAAGGCCACACTTTGACGTGGTTTGGGAGGGTAAATGCGCTTAAAATTAATATAATCCCTAGGCTTATCTATGTCTTGCATGCCATTCCGATAACTCTGCCACAGAATTTTTTCAAACAAATAAGGAGTGCTCTTACGACTTTTGTATGGGGAGATAAACACCCCAGACTGGCATATGAGATACAGAAAAAGAAAAACTGCGCCAACTTAAATAAAAAAACAATCAAGTCCTTATATGTGAAAAATAAAAAATGAATAATGTCCAATAAAGGCAGTATTTAGGAACAAACAGCACCCGGTGCACTTGCAAACTTGTGAGCCACCACCATATGGACTGAGGCTTACCAGAAGGTAGCTTAACAACAGCATTAATCGAAATCCACAGCGGGATATCCCAGGGGTATGTATCACAGCACAGGATGAATCCTAAATCCCACACAGACTACAGCCAATTGCGGGATCCACAGCGGGATGTAACCGGAACTCCTCAATGACCGTATCATGCAGCCCATCGGTATTCCATATGTAAAGAAGGAGACCGCAACATATTGTAGTACATACAAAAACAATTTATTAAAAGGTAAAAACCTACTTACACAGGGATTTGCAAATCAAGCGATTAAAACAAATGCCGGCCGGCATGAACTGGAGCCCTTCCTCCTGGCGTAAACACGGTGACGTCACTGCACGCCATCGTCCCAGACTCGGTTTGTCATACGTTGACGTTTTCAATGGGGATGGGCTCTGCAGTGATTCACCGCTATAAATATCTAAGCCTCGCTTTGGTCACCAGGAACCGGAAATGCGATTTTGGATATGGGAAACATATGATCCAACCACCGTATTTAAACAGAGGTCATTAAAACTAAAAAAATGTTGCGATATTTAAAAAATAATGAACGGGAGTGTAATAACTTAAAATTGAAATTACAAATCATTATAGAGTGGCCAAAAATGTGTAATAACACCCACAACTAATTGGGCTAATATATAAACCCCCTAGTGGGGAATTAGGAAGACTGCGTCATAAACTAAAAGTGTAGATAGAATAAATATTAAGCACCTAATTCCCCCTAATGGGGAATTATGGAATTACACCATAAACTAAAAGTGAGAATAAATAATAGGCCAATGGTCAAATAACCAATTGGTTATTTGACCATTGGCCTATTATTTATTCTCATATGCAAAATGGAGTTTTTCCGGTTCCTGGTGACCAAAGCGAGGTTTGGATATGTATAGCGGTGAATCACTATATCCTACACCGCAATAGAAATGTGTATTCCAGAGTTTAACAATCAACAGATAAAGATACTCCAAACACCTGGTGTTGGCGCCTCAATCATCCTCAATCATCCCGGCACCAAGGTTGTTATGGTGTCAGGGTGATTGAAGCGCATTATTTCTATTATTACATTGTAATATAAAATTAAATCATTCAACTCACCATAATGCAGAATCAGTGGGATCTCTGATGTCACTGTCCCCATCCAGTGGAGTGCTTCCTTACATCCCAGGTGTCCCCAGCGGAGTGCTTCCTTACATCCCAGGTGTCCCCAGCGGAGTGCTTCCTTACATCCCAGGTGTCCCCAGTGGAGTGCTTCCTTACATCTCAGGTGTCCCCAGCAGAGTGCCTCCTTACATCTCAGGTGTCCCCAGTGGAGTGCTTCCTTACATCTCAATTGTCACCAGCGGAGTGCTTCCTTACATCTCAGGGGTCCCCAGCAGAGTGCTTCCTTACATCTGAGGTGTCCCCAGCGGAGTGCCTCCTTACATCTCAGGTGTCCCCAGCGGAGTGCTTTCTTACATCTCAGGTGTCCCCAGTGGAGTGCTTCCTTACATCTCAGGTGTCCCCAGTAGAGTGCTTCCTTACATCTCAGGTGTCCCCAGCAGAGTGCCTCCTTACATCTCAGGTGTCCCCAGCGGATTGCCTCCTTACATCTCAGGTGTCCCCAGCGGAGTGCCTCCTTACATCTCAGGTGTCCCCAGCGGAATGCCTCCTTACATCTTAGGTGTCTCCAGCGGAGTGCCTCCTTACATCTCAGGTGTCCCCAGCGTAGTGCCTCCTTACATCTCAGATGTCCCCAGCGGAGTGCCTCCTTACATCTCAGGTGTCCCCAGCGGAGTGCTTCCTTATATCTGAGGTGTCCCCAGTAGAGTGCTTCCTTACATCTCAGGTGTCCCCAACGGAGTGCCTCCTTACATCTCAGGTGTCCCCAGCAGAGTTCCTCCTTTCATCTCAGGTGTCATCCCCCAGAGCCCTTCTATAGCTCAGCAGTGGTGTCTCCGACTATCACATATATTAGATTTGTTTATATATAATCAATTGCAATATATATATATATATATAGTGCTGCCTGTCAGTGCCCACCAGTGAAGGAGAAAAATTGTATTATGTTAGCTGCTGGAATAAAAACGCCCCTGCTTGTGGCCATTCACTCTGTACTACTTCTTGCCTACAATTCCCATAGTGCTTTGCAGGACCGGAGGGAAGGGGAGGGACGCTGTACTCTGTCCTCTCCCCTTTGCTGCCAAGAGCACGATTGGACGAGGGAGCAGAGGTAGGAGGAGAGGGGCGGGATGGAGTGATGCTCTGCGATGGATTTTTCTGCTGAAAAGGAGGGGCGGCTACGATACTAACACTAGCACAGTATAGAGCAGGCTGGAGCCGCTCCAGCTCCTCCTCTACAGTTTACACAGCGCTGCATGTGCCATCTCTTGGAGAAACGCCCCCGTCCACCGGGAAACTGCCGCAGCCTGGCTACCGACCGGAAAACCGGAGACAAACGGGGTCCGTGGATCGTAGCTGGAAAACCGGGACTGGCCCCGGAAAACGGGGACGTCTGGTCACCGTACCATAGATGGATAGATTTTTTAATGAAAATTCTTAGGAAAAGAATGTTCTAAGACAGTTTGTTTGTTTTTCTAATCACTAAAGGGTCAAATTGATGTTTGTTTTCAACTGCAGCGACGAGAAGATTTGAGGATGGAAAATCTTAAAAGCAAACTAAATCATTTGAACGACATAAGAATGTTATGAGAATTTTCGTATGAATTTGTCTAATGCCACGTACACACGATCGGAAAATCCGACAACAAATGTTCGATGTGAGCTTTTTGTCGGAAATTCCAACCGTATGTAGGTCCCATCGGACATTTGTTGTTGGAATTTCCGACAAGAAAAATTTGAGAGCTGGTTCTCAAATTTTCTGAAAACAAAAGTTCTTGTCGGAAATTTCGATCGTCTGTATGCAGTTCCGACACACAAAGATCCTACGCATGCTTGGAATCATTGAACTCTATTTTTCTCGGCTCGTCATAGTGTTGTACATCACCGCTTTCTTGATGTTCAGAATTTCCGTCAACATTTGTGTGACCGTGTGTATGCAAGACAAGTTTGAGACAAAATTCAGTCGGAAAAAAATCCACGGTTTTGTTGTCGGAATTTCCGATCGTGCGTACGCGGCATAGGAATTTCTGTTTGAAATCCTACCCATCTATGGCCAGCTTAACACATCACACTTCCTAGCTTGCATTGTCTTTCCCCCTCATTATCCCTTTCCCAGTACAGTAATTCTGATCATATCATTGCAGGAAATAAAGACGGGCCATAGGGTTGGAGAAACAAGCTGGAGATTGGAGGAGGGTTGTTGCCCCCTAGTGTCACATGCAGTAATTGCTGTTCCAGTTTCTTAGTTGACAGATCCTTTCCTGTGGTCAGTAATGCTATATCTAAGTTATCTGCTGCCAGAATACCCTGATCAGTGACTGCAGCACTCTACCAATCTACTTCTGTCAAACAGGGAGGGCCGCACACAGATCAAACCCCCCCAAATATTGATCCATGTGTACCCACCTTAAAATGTCCTAACACTATAGGCCCGTTCACACCTGTGCATTTTCATCGCACTACATCACATCTACTTAGTGCTTCAAAAATGCATAAAACATTGTTCCCTTGAAATTATATGAAACTGTTCACATTTGTACAATGTGTTACAAAGCTGTGTGCTGCGCTTTTGAAATTTCCTACTTGCCGCATCTTATGTGTGTTTTGTTAAGAATGCACTTTACATTATAGTCAAAGGTAGCGTTCAGAAAAATGCACTAAAAGCGCAATATGGATTTTTAATAAGGCTTTTTTTTTATTCACCTGTCCATTTTCCCCAGGTGCCTGAGGGTACAAAGCATGCAAAAACGCATATAAAATACACTTTACATTGCATTGATCTTTAGCGCAATGCATCAAAAGCATGATAAAAAACATGATACCTGTTTCAGATGTAGCACCCTGGGGTTTAGTCAGGGAGCGCCTCACAAATGGACTTGCTAGGATTAGTTATCTTGGTCGATTGATAGAAATCTATTGATTTCTCCCTAAGTTCGGCCTTGTTACACTTTTCTCTTCTACCACTAGGTGGCCGGGTACTTGGTGGCACTAAATATGAGAACGGCAACCCATGGTCAGGTTATGAGTATATGGGGTATTTTAGCCAATGGGCAGGGTTTTTTTTGAATCCCTTGGCCTGCTGGGAGAACCTATATATTTGGGTGAGGTCAGGTGATCTATGTTCTGTGCCACCTGGATGGCTGTCTGGGTGGACGTGTGTCGTATGCCCCAGTCTGCTAGGTCAGAGATTGGGCCTATTCCGGGGGCATCTGGCTGCCACACTGTGTGAGGGCTTATCCAGAAGTAAAGAGAGCAGCGCAGGGTTGGGATTGTGGCTTGCAGTCCAACCAGAAGTGATGGTTCTGTTGACCGGAGAACCTGACAGTGGTTGGAGTTAGAAGGGAAGCTGTTACCACAAAGGGACAAACCACCTTTACCAGGGACCACAGTGAGTAACTGAAGAAAGTACCGGAATCACATTCTCACTGTAAGGGAATGGTGGAGATTTGGGAAACTTCAGGCGCTAATCAAGTTAGGGACCCAACACGTGAAGGAGACACTTGCAGAGCAGCCTTGTGAATTAAGCCAGGGACCTTGCCGGTTAGCAGGGGTGAAGCTTGAGAAGTATCTGGAGTGCCATGCTAGGGATCAACCAGGGAAGTGGGGGTGACCCTTGAGGGAGATACCACCGCAAACCTAGGAAGAGCTCAAGGGGTTCAGAATCAGTAAATCAGAGTGTTTAGTGAGAGACTGGGAGCTCAGTGTTGAAGAACTACAAGAGTCAGTTGTAGTGGAGCTGAATTAGGAACTGTTAAAAGACTGTTACCATTGGAGACAGCATTCCTGCATGTGCAGAAATGGCGCCTTGCTGGGACCTTTTCCTGCAAGGCTGTTCTCTTATCGAAGTCTCGAAATCTGCCAATTGAATTTGCAACTACTAAAGGGTGTCCTGGCCCTAACCCTCTTCCCCCCAAAAATACAAAAAGGACTGTTAAGAGAAATAAAACCTCTTTTACATCCAAGAAGTGTCTGGAGCCCAATAAATGTGTCCATCTTGCACCCACCATGCCTCACAAGCCATCACAGACAGAAGGATGTCAGCTATCTATGGACAAGGCCAGAGACCTTGCTACACAGTAAAAAACGTATATCACGTTTTCCAACGCACAGATGTAAAACATTTGTTGTCTGAATGCCTCTGCATTTACACAAATGCCACACATAACCCCCATTATGTTTGTAATGTGTGTAAAATGTCATTTTCTATTTCTTATGATTGTCATTTCCATCTGGTGGCCATAGTATGGTAACTGTGTTTACAATGTGATTTTTAAGCAGCTGCAATTTTAAGTTCTGGCCTCTCACTCTCGTATTATGTATGCACTGCACATATGTGAAAGGTCTCCATTGAAACCCATGTTATTTTTTTTTTAACAGAAATGTTATTAGACAAATCAGCATTACATTACAATCAATGACAGCATGTTCATAAGAACATAAAGCAACAAAAGAATACATCACACCCAGGGGTAACACCCCTTCAGACTGACAATTGCAAAAAATGGCCCAAAACCGGTCGTGTAAAAGGAACAATTCATGCCCACAGTACCACTATTACACAAACAACCCATAATGGTAGTATAGTCATAGGACTATAGGGGGGGGGGGGGGAGACCACACCTATCGGATGAGCATATCAGTCAGTCTTACCCAAGGGGAGGCTCTAGGTCAGAGCTGGTGTCTTGCCAGGTGGACCAAATTTTGTCGAACTTCCCGGGGCACTGTCTACTCTCAAAAGTCAAACCCATGTTATTTTACTTGCCATGTGAATCCCTGCGTTCGGAAACAAATCCCAAATAGCATCAGTGTGGACAAGGGCTAAATGAAGGCAAACAGAAATATGAAACTGTAAAAACATTCCAGCATGCTTTCATTCACAGAACCATCTCCCTCTGGTGAAATGTTACAATTTATTTTTATTTCTAAGTTTAGGGCAGAACATTTCCACAGGGACACATTGTATACTTTTAATTTACTGGCCAGTGCAGAGTTCCCCTCATTGTTATTTTGTACATTGGTAATATACTGAGTGTCCACTGGTAGGTGATAAATAATGAATGTGTGTGTTCTACAGTGAAGCAACTTTAAAGTGTTACTAAAATCTATTTTTATATATATTAAAATAACAAACATTTTATACTCACCTGGTCTGTGCAATAATAATATTTTATTTCTTATAGAGTAGAAAAACACACACGCTACACCATGGGTCTCCAAACTTTCTAAACAAAAGGCCAGTTTATTGTCCTTCAGACTCTTTTTCCTGGCATCAGTGGGAGCAAACATCACCACATTTGGTATTAGAGGGGTCCATTGTTGGTATCATTGGGAGGAACAGTGCCCTATTGTTGGTGTCAGTGGGAGATAAGGTGCCAGATTGCTAATGTCAGTTGGCAGAATAGTGTCTTGTATCAGTGGAAGGAATAGTGTCCCAAGGGCCAGATAAAACCAAGCAAAGGGCCGTATCCGGCCCCTGGGCTGCAGTTTGGATGTGACAGAACTTTTGTGAAAGTGAATGTTCTTTTTGCTCGTATGCATTTCAGTTTTATAATTTTTTTGAGCGACAACTCTATTATCAATTCAAAAATCAGTTGTTCTGACAAAGATTTCTAACATGTTCGGTCGGTTATTTTCGATGGCTGTATGAAAATCGAACAACCGTTCTTTCAACAGGAAATTGTGATCCTTTTTAATGATACTGTCTGACCACGCTAGCACATGCTAGCATGGTCTATATCAAACAGGAAGCACTTAAAGATGAGGTGCAGTCTGGAAAAAAACATGACACTTACCTGCCTAGGGATCCAGCGACACCCTGACCTAGGCTAAATCTTCACTAGCCTTTGGGTTCCTGGCACTGGCACCCTAACGGTGGGCAGCCGGTTATACTGCTTTTCGGCTCCACAGCCGACTGACCATTGCACATGTGCGAGAGGTGCTGCACTTTGTAAAATAGTCCCACGGTCTTCTAAGACCTTTGACTTGTCCCAGAAGACTGCAGAGAGTGGGAGAGGAGAACTAGGCGATCTGAGCAGAAGTGGAAGCGGGTACCTGTCAAAACCATAAATGGGACAAAAGTATGATTCCTCTTCACCAGAGCAGAACAGGTAGCGGGAGAGGTAAGAAATGACTCAACTCTTCATAGGTACATCTTTTTTTTAAAGTTGCTACCTTGTGACACCTTAATAAGGCAACTTTTTTTATTTGGTCCCAAAGGATTTTGTTGCATAGGTTGCAACTGAGGATCATACATATAAAGTTGTTTTGTATGAAAATCATGTGTGTTTTTGGTCAAGTATATAAGATGTGTAGCATAGAACCTTCTGCATTTCAACTTTGAAAGCACCTGAGAAATTGGACTATATTTTACAAATGGTACTGGAATTAGGTACCATCCTTATGTAGCACACTCTATGCTACAAGTGGTAGTGCATATAAACTATAGTCTGGCCCAGGGCTAAACCTGAGCCATGGTATCTGGGTCAGGCTTATTAGAGGTTAATGCTGGATGACTCATCCAGACAGGTCTCTGGTGAATCCCCCTGATTCTAGAATATTGGAGAATATTTACGAAATTAGTGGGCGGAAGCTAGGAGGGCTGTCTTGAATATTTAGGGGCCCTTAGCCAATCCCCAGGAAGTGGGCCTGGTAGGGAACTAAGGAGTCCTTAAAAGTCATGAGCCAAGCCAGCCAGGGAGTCGGGTGGAAAATGGAGAAGCACTGCTGAGGGAGTCTGTCGTGGCTCTTGAGGGACCTTTGCCTGGGAGGGGCTTTAACTTTATGGAGCTCAGGTGGCTGGCCTGCAAGGATCCCACCACAGGAGGTAGTTGGAGGAAAGCTTTCCAGAGGGGCAGCAGGAACAAAGAGAGACAGATTGAGTAGATCAGCATGGTGCAGGGCCAGACAAGTGGAGAGACTGCAATCTGTAGCAGGTCTTTCTTGAAGACAGCGGTGTGCTTAAGTCTTCATCTAACTTTGCCCTGGGAGATTTCCAGTGTGTGTTAGTCAGGTAGACATGGAAGAAGTAACGGCTAGGTCAGCTGGTTGAACGTCAGCCAGGTGGGCTAGCATTTCTGCAGGAAGTAGAGCTGGGAGCAGTGTCTACAGGGAAGCAGAGTGTGACGCAGGATGCAGTCTGCTCCATATGTACTGCTTTTCTCAAGGGACTGAGAGTTTCTAGCCTGTAAGGGGCTGTTGCTAAGCTAACAAAAAAGACGGTTATGCCCCATACACACGATCACTTTTTGTGATGAAAAAAAATGACATTTTTAAAAACGTCATTTAACCACTTAAGCCCCGGACCAATATGTTAATGCCAGAGGTGTTTTTACAATTTGGCACTGCGCTGCTTTAACTGGTAATTGCACGGTCATGCAATGTTGTACCGAAACGAAATTTGCGTCCTTTTTTTCCCATAAATAGAGCTTTCTTTTGATGGTATTTGATTGCCTCTGCGATTTTTTATTTTTTTGCGATATAAACGGAAAAAGACCATAAATTTTGAAAAAAAATGATTTTTCTTATAACAAAAAGTAAAAAATATCGAATAAACTAAATTTAAGTCAAACATTTAGGCCAAAATTTATTCAGCATCATATAAATGATATATTGCTCACACATGCCATGGTTATATGTGGAATTGCACCCCAAAATACATTCTGCTGCTTCTCCTGAGTACGGGGATACCACATGTTTGGGACTTTTTGGGAGCCTAGCCACGTACGGGACCCCGAAAACCAAGCACCGCCTTCAGCATTTCTAACGGCGCAAATTTTTGATTTCACTCCTCACTACCTATCACAGTTTCGAAGGCCATAAAATGCCAAAATAGCACAAAACCCCCCCAAATGACCCCATTTTGGAAGGTAGACACCCTAAGCTATTTGCTGAGAGGCATGTCGAGTCTATGGAATATTTTATATTTTGACACAAGTTGCGGGAATATGACAAACTGATTTTTTTTTGCACAAAGTTGTCACTAAATTATATATTTCTCACACATGCCATGGTTATATGTGGAATTGCACCCCAAAATACATTCGGCTGCTTCTCCTGAGTACGGGGATACCAGATGTGTGGGACTTTTTGGGAGCCTAGCCGCGTACGGGACCCCGAAAATCAAGCACCGCCTTCAAGATTTCTAAGGGCATACATTTTTGATTTCACTCCTCACTACCTATCACAGTTTTGAAGGCCATAAAATGCCAAGATGGCACACAACCCCCCCAAATTACCCCATTTTGGAAAGAAGACACCCCAAGCTATTTGCTGAGAGGCATGTTGAGTCCATGGAATATTTAATTTTTTTGCCCCAAGTGATTGAATAATGACCAAAAAATAAAATATATATATATTTTTTTTACAAAACGCTGTCACTAAATTATATATTTCTCACACATGCCATGGTTATATGTGGAATTGCATCCCAAAATACATTCTGCTGCTTCTCCTGAGTACGGGGATACCACATGTGTGGGATTTTTTGGGAGCCTAGCTGCGTACGGGACCCCGAAAACCAATCACCGCCTTCAAGATTTGTGTGAGTGAAATCAAAAATCCCCCCCCCCCCCCTAGAAAGCCTGAAGATGGTGATTGATTTTTGGGGTCCCGTACGCGGCTAGGCTCCCAAAAAGTCTCACACATGTGGTATCCCCTTACTCAGGAGAAGCAGCAGAATGTATTTTGGGGTGTAATTCCACATATGGGGGGTGTATGCTTTGCGCGTGGGTGTAAGCGTTACTGGCGCTAACAGGCTAACTAGCGGCACCAGCGACACTAATACAGCGATCAGAAAAATGATCGCTCAGTGACGCTGGCAATAGGGGGTGAAAGGGTTAACTTTAGGGGCAATCAGGGGTTAAAACCTGTATTAGAAAATGTATGGGGGTACCTAACGCTATAAAAACCTGGCAGGCGAACCTCAAAAAATAACTAGCTACCTAGCGGCACTAGCGACACTAATACAGCGATCAGAAAAATGATCGCTTAGTGACGCTGGCAATAAAGGGTGAAAGGGTTAACTCTAGGGGCAATCAGGGGTTATTAGAAAATGTATGGGGGTACCTAATAAAGGTTTTAACCCCTGATTGCCCCTAGAGTTAACCCTTTCACCCCTATTGCCAGCGTCACTAAGCAATCGTTTTTCTGATCGCTGTATTAGTGTCGCTGGTGCCGCTAGGTAGCTAGTTATTTAGCGTTAGGTACCCCCATAAATTTTCTAACGCTATAAAAACATGGCGGCGAACCTCAAAAAATAACTAGTTACCTAGCGGCACCAGCGACACTAATACAGCGATCAGAAAAACGATCGCTTAGTGATGCTGGCAATAGGGGGGTGAAAGGGTTAACTAGGGGGTGATCAAGGGGTTAAAACCTTTATTGGGGGGGGGGTAGGGGGCTACCCTGGACCTAACACTAACTGCCTGACACTAACTGCCTGTCACACTGACACTAAATGCAGTGATCAGTAAATAAATGATCACTGCTATTTAGTGACACTGTGACAGGGGGCTGGGGGGGGTGACTGGGGGGGGGGTTTGTGTGCCTGTGTGTCAGTGTAGTGTTGTGCTACTCACTGTGTGATGTCTCCTCTCCTCCGCCGGACGAAAATACCGGCGGGAGGAGAGGTGACATCACTTCCTCCTTGCCTGTGTTTACAGTTCAGGCAGAGGAGGAAGCGGATTGGCTGGGAGCGATCACGAGGGGGCGGACAAAAACGAACAGCCGCCCCCTCATCCCGGATCGCTCACGACCACTTACCGACCGCCACACGTAGCGGGGGGGGGGTCCCGATCGGACCCCCGACCTGCTAGAAGGCATGGACGTACATGTACGCCCATATGCCTGTACGTGCCATTCTGTGGACGTACATAGTCATGCGGCGGTCGGCAACCGGTTAAAATGACCATGTGTGGGCTAAACATAATTTTTTGTCTTCTGAAAAACGACCAAAGAAAAATTTCGAACATGCTTCAATTTTTTATGTCATTTTTTAAAATGTCATTTTTTGTGTCGTAAAAAATTATCGTGTGTGGGCAAAAAACTACGTTTTAAACCCGCACGTGCCCAGAAGCAAGTTATGAGATGGGAGGTAAAACTACCATTCATAATGGAGTAAGCACATTCATCACGCTGTAACAGACAAAAAAGCACAAATCGTCATTTACTAACAAGTAACCAGCTAAAAGCAGCCTCAAGGCGAATAGAACTTCCCCTTTAGAGTGCCGTCGCTTTGTTCATCATTTTTCAAAAACGATGGTGTGTGGGCAACATCATTTTTAATGATGAAGTTGGAAAAATGTCATTTTTTTTCATGATAAAAAATTACATTTTTTTTCATCACAAAAAGTGATCGTGTGTACGCGGCATTAGATCCTATAGGAGTGAACCCAGCAGAGCTGTGCAAATGATCAAGATTTGTGCAAGAGGATTGAGTGGAAACTTTAAATAGTAAGGGAGTTGTCCCTGTATCTGTTGTTATTATTAAATTGTGCATTCCATAATCCCTACCCCATCCAAGTTATTATCCCCTAATAAAAAACAACAAACAAAAAAAGCAAAAGACTGTTTTCTGTGACTGGATGCAAGAAGAATATGCTATGTGACTGGCTGTGCAGCAGTGGGGAACCCTGATATTTGCAACTCCTACGGGGGTAGTGCTACACTTACATTTCCTTATATGAATTTTATAATGCCAAGATGTTTGTTGTAGATTTGGCTGCCTTATTCCACATTTCTTACCACTGATTCAACAAGCTTTTCATAAATCTTGTCCCACTTAATCATTTAGTAATGTCCTTGGTTCTACATCTCCGAATGACGGCTACAGTGCGCTCGATAACTCTGGGAGGGCGTACATTGGTGGCCTTCCAGAATCGCGCTCCCGAACGCCCCCTGGGGCGCGTACACGGGAGTATCTGTGACCGCCAGGTCCTCTGCATCATGGATCGCGGTAAATGGCTGCTGACAGTGGGCGTTTACCACGTGATCACTTTGTCAAATGACAGATCGATCACTTATAAACAAACCGGCGTCATGTCCGGTTCCTCTCACCTCTCTCTGTGCCGATCGGTACAGTGTGAGCAGAAAGGGGAGTGATCGGATGCAGCAGCGCTGTGGATGTGTAGTGCCCACAGCGCTGATCTGTGACAACTGCAGCCTCATTCAGCCATCCATCCATCCCTCTGTATTAGCCATCAATACTCATCCATCCATACTCAGCCATCCCGCCATCCATACTCAGCCATACCTCCATCCATACTCAGCCATCCCTCCATCTATACTTGGCCATCCCGCCATTCATACTCAGCCATCCCTCCATCCATACTCAGCCATCCCGCCATCCATACACGGCCATCCCTCCATCCATACTCAGCCATCCCGCCATCCATACTCAGCCATCCCGCCATCCATACTCAGCCATCCCGCCATTCATACTCAGCCATCCCTCCATCCATATTCAGCCATCCCGCCATCCATACTCAGCCATCCATACTCGGCCATCCCTCCATCCATACTCAGCCATCCCTCCATCCATACTCAGCCATCCCGCCATTCATACTCAGCCATCCCTCCATCCATATTCAGCCATTCCTCCATCCATATTCAGCCATTCCTGCATCTAAACTCATCCATACCACCATCCATACTTATCCATCCATACATACTCATCCATCCATGCTCAGCCATCCCTCTGTCATAATTATCCACCTATCGATGCTCAGCCATTCATACTCAGCAATACTCATCCATCCATCCATGCTCAGCCATCCCATCCACCCCCAGCCATATCCAGCCATACTTTGCGATACCCAGCCAAACTCAGCCATGCCCAGCCATACTCGGCGAAACCCAGCCATACTCAGCCATACTTGGCTGTACTCGGCCTCTGTATGTGGCCAGGCTGTGGAAAAGTCTCACATATGTGGTATCGCCAAGCATAAATTACACATTAAGTGGTTAAACTATCTGTGGTAAAAATGTAAAATTATTTAGTTCTACACATTGTATTTCAATTATTTCTAGCATACTCTGAACAACCTTGAAGTTTGTAAACTTACTTTGTGAAGACCCCCACACATTTACTTCCCTGAATTCTGTGACGCTTATTCACTATGATCTGTGAGACGGCACTGCTGTGTCACACATTTTACAGAGCCTGCCCTCTGAATTACAGAGGTGCTGAAAGGAGGAGTTTCAGGAGGCGGAGTCAGTACAGGAATTGCAGCATCCAGGCAACAAGGTATTATGGGATATGAAGTCCTTGGAAATTGAAAGTAATCGGCGGAGTAGTTGCAGAGGCAGAAAGAAAGAAAAATTTTCAAGTAAGCTTATATTGGATTATCAAAATTAACTCATGTTTGTATTGTTATTGCAATGCTGGTGTTATAAAGATTGGACACTTTTGACACTATTTTGGGACTATTGACATTTATACAGCGATCAGAGCTAAAAATAGCCACTGATTACTGTATAAATGTCACTGGCAGGGAAAGGGTTAAACACTAGGGGGCAATCAAGGGAATAAGTGGGTTCCCTCAGCGTGTTCTTACTGTAGGGGGGATGGGCTACCACTGACATGAAATAGATCGATGTTCCTGATGACAAGGAACAGAAGATCTCTGTCATTTTACTAGGCAAAACTGGGAAATGCTTTGTTTACATAGGCAGTTCCCCATTCTGCCTCTCCTCGCCGTGATCGCAGGCTGCCAGCCACGGGACATGCGGGCACACTCCCGCTATCCTGCTTTTGTGGACTGATGTACAGGTACATCAGTTTGCGCAGGAGTGCCATTCTGCTGACGTATATCAGTGTGAGCCAGTCGGCAAGCGGTTAATGTCTACCAAAGTGCAGGTTGTTCATCTAACCTTGTGCAATGGTTTCCATGTTAATGGCGATGCAGTGATGCCTTTTATTAGGAAGTTTTTATAAAAGATCTCTTTATGTGGTAGTTTCCAGCTTTTTTTTAAATTGAAAATACTTTATTCCCATGCAGGATAAAATATATGAATATGAATATATAACGTGTTTGAGCCCCCTGTCCCCGATTCATTTATGCTTGTGGGCAGGATTAAAACTGGGCTATGTAAATTACTTTCAAAGGGAAGGTGAGCATATACGGTCACTGGAGTATTTTGGGGAACAGTCTGTTACAATGTCTAGGCTTGCCCTTACTGCACACATAGGGGGAAGAAAATGTGTAAAAACTGTGCAGAAAAGGAATGTAAATACAAAGCAGGAAGATATTGTTGTAGACAAATCCAGATCACTGTATTGTGTGGTGAAAATGTATTTATTTATTTCAGGTTCCTTATATAGCACCATTAATTAATGCAGTTGTACATTGTACATTCAATCCAGACAGTCCCTGCCCTTAAGGAGCTTATAATCTAAGGTCCCTAACTCACATTTATACATACACATACTAGGGGCAATTTAGACAGAAGCTAATTAACCTACCAGCATGTCTTTGGAGTGTGGGAGAAAACCGGAGTACCCAGAGGAAACCCACACATGCAGAACATGCAAACTCCAGGCAGGCAGTGTCATGGTTGGGATTCAAACCATCGACCCTTTTGCTGCCAGGCAAAAGTGCAATCAACTACACCACTAGATATACAATCCACTTTCACAGCAAAGAGGAAACTGATAAATTGTTTACTTTTCAGGAGTAGGGATGAACTCAAGGTTCACACTGAAATTTGGCTGTTGGGGCATTCAGATGAACGCCTGAACATTTATGCATTCGGTAGGATAGTTATTCCACTTCTGCTATTATATGTAGCACCCTTTAGTGGATGCTACTAGATGTGTAGTGCAGGTAAAATCTGTGACAGAGTTAAAGGGGTTGTAAAGGTAAATGTTTTTGGCTGGCGCTGCTGTCAATCACATCCGATGACGCGGCGTGTCGGGAAGCGGGGCCGGGTGATACAGTCGGTGGCTATGCCCGCCGCTGTATAACGGGAGCGCGTCCGCAAAAGCTTTCCACCATGCAAGCTAGCTCGCATGAAGGTGGAAAGCTCTTGCGAGGAGGAGCCGAGACAGCCGCCAAGGGACCCCAGAAGACAGGGTTCGGGGACACTCTGTGCAAAACGAGCTGCACAGTGGAGGTAAGTATAACATGTTTGTTATTTTACAAAAAAATACAAAATTCCTTTTAGTGTTCCTTTAAGCTGCCAGGCTGCATGACTCATCCTGGCAGCTCTCTGGTGACCCCCCCCCCCCCTGTTTCTAGAGTGTTGGTGTACATTATAGAAAATAGTGGGCAGATGTTAGGAGGGGCTTCCTTTAATTTTTATGGCCGCTCAGCCAATCCCCAGGCAGGGGACTGGGAAACCCATAAATAAACATGGGCTGTGCCAGGAAGGGAGTCAGGGGGAATATGGAGAAGAAGTGCTGAGGGAGGCTGTCGTGGCCCTAGAGGGGAGGAAGGGAGTTTACCTCATGCTGGAGCAAGGGCAGAAGATTTAATAGATGGAAAGTTGGAAAAATGACTGAAGGTCAGCTTTAATATTCAATAGAGCCATCCCCAAAGTGCTAGTCTCTGCAAAAAAAAAACGCACTTCCTGTTCATATACAGTGGGGATCGAAAGTTTGGGCACCCCAGGTAAAAATTTGTATTAGGCCCCGTACAGACGAGCGGACAGTCCGATAAAAACGGTCCGCCGAACTGTTTTCATCGGACGTGTCCGCTCGGAGATTTTGGTCCGATGGTTGTACACACCATCAAACCGAAATCCGCGCGGACAGACAGCGCGGTGACGTGGCCGCACCGTCGCCGCGACGATGACATGGCAACGTGCGTGACCCTGGAAGGTCAATGCTTCCACGCATGCGTCGAATCACTTCGACGCATGCGAGGGATGGCGGCCCAGCGGACATGTCCGGTAAGTCGTACAGACGACCGAACATGTCCGACGGACAGGCTTCCAGCGGACATGTTTCTTAGCATGCTAAGAAACATTTGTCCGCTGGAAACCTGTCCGATCCGCCGGACATTTGTCCGGTCGGCCGTACACACGACCGAACATGTCTGCTGAAACTGGTCAGCGGACCAGTTTCAGCAGACATGTTCGGTCGTGGGTACAAGGCCTAAATGTGCATAACGAAGCCAAGGAAAGATGGAAAAATCTCCAAAAGGCATCAAATTACAGATTAGACATTCTTATAATATGTCAAAAAAAGTTAGATTTCATTTATTTATTCATTTACACTTTCAAAATTACAGAAAACAAAAAAATGGCATCTGCAAAAGTTTGGGCACCCTGCAGAATTTATAGCATGCACTGCCCCCTTTGCAAAGCTGAGACCTGCCAGTGTCATGGATTGTTCTCAATCATCGTCTGGGAAGACCAGGTGATGTCAATCTCAAAGGATTTAAATGCTCAGACTCATCTGACCTTGCCCCAACAATCAGCACCATGGGTTCTTCTAAGCAGTTGTCTAGAAAACTGAAACTCAAAATAGTTGACGCTGGAGAAGGCTATAAGAAGATAGCAAAGCGTTTTCAGATGTCAATATCTTCTGTTCGGAATGTAATTAAGAAATGGCAGTCATCAGGAACAGTGGAAGTTAAAACAAGATCTGGAAGACCAAGAAAAATATCAGACAGAGCAGCTCGCAGGATTGTGAGAAAAGCAATTCAATGACTGCACGATCCCTCCAGAAAGATCTGGCAGACACTGGAGTTGTGGTACACTATTCCACTATAAAGAGATACTTGTACAAATATGGTCTTCATGGAAGAGTCATCAGAAGAAAACCTCTTCTACGTCCTCACCACAAAAATGAGCGTTTGAACTTTGCAAATGAACATATAGACAAGCCTGATGCATTTTGGAAACAATTTCTGTGGACTGATGAAGTTAAAATATAACTTTTTGTCCGGAATGAGCAAAGGTACGTTTGGAGAAGAAAGGGCACAGAGTTTAATGAAAAGAACCTCTGTCCAACTGTTAAGCATGGGGGTGGATCAATCATGCTTTGGGGTTGTATTGCAGCCAGTGGCACAGGGAACATTTCACGAGTAGAAGGAAAAATGGATTCAATAAAATTTTAGCACATTTTGGATGGTAACTTGATGCCATCTGTGAAAAAGCTGAAGTTAAAGAGAGGATGGCTTCTACAAATGGATAATGATCCTAAACACACCTCAAAATCCACGGGGGATTACAACAAGAGGCGTAAACTGAAGGTTTTGCCATGGCCTTCACAATCTCCTGACCTCAACATATTTGAAAATCTATGGATAGACCTTAAAAGAGCAGTGCGTGACAGACAGCCCAGAAATCTTAAAGAACTGGAAGACTTTTGTAAGGAAGAATGGGCAAAGATACCTCAAACAAGAATTGAAAGACTCTTGGCTGGCTACAAAAAGCATTTACAAGCTGTGATACTTTCCAAAGGGGGCAGTACAAGGCATTAACTCTGCAGGGTGCCCAAACTTTTGCAGGCGCCATTTTTTTGTTTTCGAGTCATCTTCTGATGTCATGGCGACCTCTTCCTCCTCATCCTCCTCCTCACAAGTATCAAGATAACAAGAATCTAGCCTGGAATCCATGGTTGATTTTATGCCTTATTTGACCTCCCTTTGATTAAGGTGGTCAACATCTTGCGGTAAGGTGCCATCCATGTGCACTTTTGCGGTGATCTACTCTTTTTCTGGTGGAGGTGGAAACCTGTATTAACTAAGTGGAATCATCCTGAAAGTTTTTTATTTATTTATTTCTACTTATGGACTTTTTTTCTGCACATTAATTATTTTCCTCCCAATTGGGAGTTTGCACTAATCATGGACAATAATGTATTGTTGTGGCATTTTTAATATGTACATTTGGATTTACTCATCACTTAAACAAATCCCTGTTATTGACACAAATATTTATTTGTTTACACATATAAAGTCAACACTTGCTAGCGCCCCCTTTCTCTCACTCACTCGTATGGTTACATATCACTGTAATTGTGGGGAGCAGCTCAGTACTTAATTTTATTTATAATTTGTATTTATTTATTAATATTTGTATTTGGCGCAAGATTTTACCCCCCAATTTTGAAAGTGTAAATGATGGAAATAAAATCTAACTTTTTTTGACATATTATAAGAATGTCTAATCTGTAATTTGATGTCTTTTGGAGATTTTTCCATCTTTCCTTGGCTTCGTTATGCACATTAACCACTTAAGCCCCGGACCAAAATGCAGCTAAAGGACCAGGCCCCTTTTTGTAAATCGGGACTGCGCCGCTTTAACTGACAATTGCGCAGTCGTGCGACGTGGCTCCCAAACAAAATTGGCGTCCTTTTTTTGCAGACAAATAGAGCTTTCTTTTGGTGGTATTTGATCACCTCTGCGGTTTTTATTTTTTGCCCTTTAAACAAAAATAGAGCGACAATTTTGAAAAAAATGCAATATTTTTGCTATAATAAATATCCCCCAAAAATATATAAAAAAAACATTTTTTTTCCTCAGTTTAGGCCGATACGTATTCTTCTACCTATTTTTGGTAAAAAAAAATCACAATAAGCGTTTATCGATTGGTTTGCGCAAAATTTATAGCGTTTACAAAATAGAGGATAGTTTTATTGCATTTTATTAATTTTTTTTTACCACTTATGGCGGCGATCATCGATTTTTTTCGTGACTGCGACATTATGGTGGACACTTCGGACAATTTTGACACATTTTTGGGACCATTGTCATTTTCACAGCAAAAAATGCATTTAAAATGCATTGTTTATTGTGAAAATGACAGTTGCAGTTTGGGAGTTAACCACAGGGGGCGCTGATGGGGTTATGTGTGACCTGAAGTGTGTTTACAACTGTAGGGGGGTGTGGCTGTAGGTGTGACGTCATCGATTGTGTCCCCCCTATAAAAGGGATGACACGATCAATGCTGCCGCCACAGTGAAGAACGGGGAAGCCGTGTTTACACACGGCTCTCCCTGTTCTTCAGCTTCGGGGACCGATCGCGGGACTCCAGCGGCAATCGGATCCGCGAGTCCCGTGGTCCCTGTCACGGAGCTTCGGACCGGGTCGCGGGAGCGCGCCGCGGGCGCGTGCCCGCGACCCACGGCTGCGTACTAGTACAGGACGTACCTGTACGTGGATGTGCCCAGCCGTGCCATTCTGCCAATGTATATGTGTAGGAGGCGGTCCTTAAGTGGTTAATACAAATTTTTACCTGGGGTGGCCAAACTTTCGATCCCCACTGTATGAATATACAGGTATAGATAGTATAATACTGTATATAGATGAATATAGTAGACGTGTTATCTAGGGCATGGGGCAGTTGTAGGTAATGCAATGAAGCATCCTCAGGTCCCGACACATTACACAGTTTAAAGCTTGATCAGGAGACACGGATACACTAAGGCAGGGGTGTCGAACTCAATTTCATTGTGAGCGGCATCAGCATTATGATTGTCCTCAAAAGGGCCGATTGTATCTGTAAGATTGGATGTCCAGCCCATCCCCTCCCCTTACATTAGATGTCAAGAGCCACCCCACCATCAGAAGTTGAGTCCCCCACTCTCCCTTACATCACAGTGCACCCCCTTTCCTTATGCTGCTGCTGGAAAGAAGATGGATGCATTGCTTGAAAGCACAAAGTACAGGGTCTGGAGGTGGGGCTGCAGGAGAGGTGCAAGGGCCACATGAAATGGCCTGGGGGGCCAGATTCAGCCCACGGGCCTTGTGTTTGACACCTGTGCACTAAGGGATAGACAAATATTAATATACAATAACACAATAACATGACAAAGCCAGCCAGAGGTGGCTCTCTAATTAGGCGGTTGCCTAAGGCCCCGCGCTTCCAGGGGCCTCGCAATCTGCCATGCCTAACCTGTGTGTGGGAATGTCCCCCCGATTAGTGTCCCCAGGGCCATCTCTAACGCGGGACAAAAGCCTGCGGTGCCCTCAACTAGTTTTTCCTGGCCAGGGGCGGAACTGACTGACCATTTGAGCACTGTCCAAAGGTCTCTTGGTCAGTGGATGGCTGCACGTGCTCCCCTCCCCCGGCTCCCCCCCCCCTTCTGCCGCGCTCTGCAAGTCTCCTGCCATGTGCAGAGCACGGATAATGGCCGCAGCGGTTGTGCCTTCTCTGCTCTCTCCTCCGATGGACGGTCGCAGTCTAGAGCTAGCGCCTGACAGTCATCGAGGAGCCAGTCTGCCACAGCCTACAGGTACTGTCTAATGGTCCTGCACGACACTAACAGCATCCTGTAGTGTAGTAATGTCACCTCCCGAGCAACCTTACACACACACAGCCCTCATACCACCCCACCCCCTGCCATCTTCATCCCCTCTGCACCGCCAGCTTCTTCCACCCACCCCCTGTCATCTTCATCCCCCTGCACCTCTCTGCCAGCCTCCTGCCACCCCACCCCCTGCCATCTTCATCCCCCCTGCACCGCCAGCTCCTTCCACCCACCCCCTCTCATCTTCATCCCCCCTGCACCTCTCTGCCAGCCTCCTACCACCCCACCCCCTGCCATCTTAATCCCCCCTGCACCGCCAGCTCCTTCCACCCACCCCCTGTAATTTTCATCCCCCTGCACCGCCAGCTCCTTTCACCTACCCCCTGTCATCTTCATCCCCCTGTAACAATACACCAAACTAGATTCAGGTTTATGGATCGCAACTGCGGAGACTTCTCAGGTTCGAACCCAGGTTTCACTCTTAACTCAGTTAAGAGTTTGGGTTCTATCATCACAGCCTCAGTAAAGTAAATAGTGCTTATTCGAGCATAAGCAACATTAAAGTAAATCTTGGTATTAATGGTATAGCACAGGTATAGGAAATAGTGTAGCCGCAGTACTGGGACTGCACACTAGGGGTCAGTAATGAACACGGGCTTAGAAGAAAAGCAACAAGCATGGAGAGCAGAGCATAGTAATTGATATCTATAGCAATGAACTTTAACATGAAAGCTGTAGTTGAGACTTTAGTGAAACTCCAATTGATATCTATAGCAATGAACATAACTTGGGAGCAAGCGGCAAGTATGGAGATCAGCGTTTAGTAACTGGTTTCTATAGCAGAGTACTTGCGGTTGCAGATAGCTGGGCATGGATGAGCGTCCTGGGAGCCTGGACCTGGTTGATGAGAGGGCTGTGCCGTGCGTGGAGTCCTGGTGGTCCAGTTCAGGAAGCTGGAGCTTAGTAGAGGTGAGTCTGGAAGCCCAGCTGACAGTGGCGTACTGTCAGCAATAGAGGAACACCATTCTGTCAATGCTGGGAGTTTAAATAGGCCGCACAGGAGCGAACCAGGAAGTACCACTAGGTGGCGACCTCCGCAACCACCGTGGGGAGCAAGGCTGCAGGAAGTGAGAGGCTATTCAGAAAGAAGGAAGAGAGTTGACTGGGAAAGAAGCAACTATAGTTGTACTTAGTGTAAAGTTATTGGTGTGATGTTACAACCCCCTGCACCTCTCTGCCAGCCTCATACCACCCCACCCCCTGCCATCTTCATCCCCCCTGCACCACCAGCTCCTTCCACCCAACCCCTGTCATCTTCACCCCCCCGCACCTCTCTGCCAGCCCCCTACCACCCCAACCCCTTCCATCTTCTTCATCCCCCCTGCACCGCCAGCTACTTCCACCCACCCCCTGTCATCTTCACCCCCTGCACCGCCAGCTCCTTCCACCCACCAGTGAGCTGTAATAATGTGCAGTAACCTCTTGCAACCAATCAGTGAGCGGTAATGACGTATAGTAACCTCTATCAACCAATGGGTAAACTTTAATGATGTGCAGTAAACTCTAGCAACCAATGGGTGAGGGGTAATGATGTACAGTAACCTCTAGCAACCAAATATTGAGTGGTAATATTGTGCAGTAACCTCTAGCAACCAATCAGTGAGTGGTAATTATGTGCACTAACCTCTGATAACCAATTAGTGAGCCTGGAGCAATCAGTGAGTGTGGACCAGTTTTTTTATTTTTTATTTTTAGATAAGTCTATGTGCGTATTTGATTTTTGGGATGTTGGCGTAGAGAGGGAAATGTTTGCCCAGGGTCCAAGATATCCATGGGTGTCCCCAGGCTGGCTGAGTGAGCAGACCAGCACACACTTGGGTAAAGCCATGGAGGTTTCAGCCAGCTGTAACACCTCCCTCAAACGGAGAACGTCTCATCAGCTACAGCCAACAGCAGGCTCTACTGCCATCCTAGCCTTCTCCCAAAGCCTGCACCACATTGCATGGCAGGAGTTGTAGTTCACCACACCACACACTAGACTTGCCCCACCGGTGCATGTGCTCTGCAGAGACTACACCTCCCAGAATACACTGCAGGGTACTCAAAGCGAATGTGTTGGGTTCTCCTGCTTGTAGGGGATGGAGGAGTGTATACAAGGATCACCTGTCTGCACTCTGTCTGTGGCTCTAATTAGGGTTGTCCCGATACCACTTTTTTAGGACTGAGTACAAGTACCGATACTTTTTTTCAAGTGCTCGCCGATGCCGAATACCGATACTTTTTTTTAAATGTGTCCCCAAATGCAGCCATGTCCCCCCACAAATGCAGCCATGTCCCCCCACAGATGCAGCCATGCCCCCCCATATTCAGCCATGTCCCCCCATATGCAGCCATGTCCCCCCATATGCAGCCATGTCTCCCCCCATATCCAGCCATGTCCCCCCCCCATGCAGCCATGTCCCTCCCATGCAGCCATGTCCCCCCCATGCAGCCATGTCCCCCCATATGCAGCCATGTCCCCCCATATGCAGCCATGTCCCCCCCATATGCAGCCATGTCCCCCCATATGCAGCCATGTCCCCCCCATATGTAGCCATGTCCCCCCCATATCCAGCCATGTCCCCCCCATATCCAGCCATGTCCCCCCCCCATATGCAGCCATGTCCCCCATATCCAGCCATGTCTCCCCCATATCCAGCTATGTCCCCCCATATGCAGCTATGTCCCCCCCATATGCAGCCATGCCCCCCCATTATCCAGCCATGTCCCCCCCATATGCAGCCATGTCTCCCCCATATCCAGCCATGTCCCCCCAATATGCAGCCATGTCCCCCCATATCCAGCCATGTCCCCCCATATGTAGCCATGTCTCCCCCATATCCAGCAATGTCCCCCCATATGCAGCCATGTCCCCCCATTATCCAGCCATGTCCCCCCCATATGCAGCCATGTCTCCCCCATATCCAGCTATGCCCCCCCCCCATATGCAGCCATGTCCCCCCATATCCAGCCATGTCCCCCCCATATGCAGCCATGTCTCCCCCATATCCAGCCATGTCACCCCCATATGCAGCCATGTCTCCCCCATATCCAGCTATGTCCCCCCCATATGCAGCCATGTCCCCCCATACCCAGCCATGTCTCCCCCATATCCAGCTATGTCCCCCATATGCAGCCATGTCCCCCACCATATCCAGCCATGTCCCCCCATATGCAGCCATGTCTCCCCCCATTTTCAGCCATGTCTCCCCCCATATCCAGCCATGTCCCCCCATATCCAGCCATGTCCCCCCCATATCCAGCCATGTCCCCCCATATGCAGCCATGTCCCCCCCATATCCAGCCATGTCCCCCCATATGCAGCCATGTCTCCCCCCATATCCAGCCATGTCCCCCCCCCCATGCAGCCATGTCCCCCCCATGCAGCCATGTCCCCCCATATGCAGCCATGTCTCCCCCCATATCCAGCCATGTCCCCCATATGCAGCCATGTCTCCCCCCCATATCCAGCCATGTCTCCCCCCATATCCAGCCATGTCTCCCCCCATATCCAGCCATGTCCCCCCATATCCAGCAATGTCTCCCCCCCATATCCAGCCATGTCCCCCATATGCAGCCATGTCTCCCCCCATATCCAGCCATGTCCCCCATATGCAACCATGTCTCCCCCATGCAGCCATGTCTCCCCCCCATATCCAGCCATGTCCCCCTTACCTGCATCCCGCCGCATCCCCGCTGCCGCCGACTGGTTAATACGCGCGGGGAACATTACAGCTTTCATTTGAATAGCTGTAATGATTCGTGCCGCGCTGCGTATAGACACTCCCCCTTGCTCGGGATTGAACAGTTCACCCGAGCAAGGGGGAGTGTCTATACGCGGCGCGAATCATTACAGCTATTCAAATGAAAGCTGTAATGTTCCCCGCGCGTATTACCCAGTCGGCGGTAGCGGGGATGCGGCGGGATGCGGCGTAACGGCGGCGGGGGGTGCAAGTATTCTATTTCGGTATCCGGGGTATTTGCGGGAGTGCAAGTACTCCCGCAAATACTCGGAATCGGTCCCGATACTAGTATCGGTATCGGGACAACCCTAGCTCTAATGTTTGGTGGCTGCTGCAGCAATGTGGTGTTACCCTGTTAGCCAGGTGACATTTTGCTTGTCATTACCATAAGACCATCTCTTGTATCATGTTGCACAGTCTTTTCCCATTGTGGAAGTAAGTGGGGCCTCATGACTAAGATTTGCCTAAGGCCTCACAAAGACTAGAGCCGCCTCTGACGCCAGCTGACACCAGCAAAACTCAGGTACTATACTTGTTCAAAGTTTGAGTTTTTGTGAATGAAAGTGCTCTTCTACAGCCATACTCAATCACAACAACACAAGCCCTGTACCGTGGGTGTTGGGTCAGGCCTGAGTTTGCATTAGCAGTATGCACTAATCAATTAAGCATTTCCAAGCAAGAGTGTTTTTATGAACTACACAGGGAGGTGAACACTTGGATTTTCTGCATCCAGAGATTTTCAGAATGCATCTGAGGATGGGGTGGAAGGACTCGGTGCTGAAGTTACAGTCAGCACTGAGAGAAATAAGATAATAATTGTATTTATTATCAACGGCCCGTATTTGAACGGTGACAATAGCTTTATGTGCAAGGGTCCCCTGGGGAATTTATTATTTATTTATTTTATCTTTTGGGGGTACTTCTTTAGGACTCTGCCTTTGCAGGTGAATTTGTTTTTTAACCACTTCAATACCAGCCCATTGTCATATGACGTCCACAAAGGACCTCTACCGTTCAGGGTGGACGTCATATGACGTCCTGGGTTTGTGGGGGGATATCTGAATGATGCCTGCAGCTAGAGGCATCAATCAGATATCCTTCTCTTCTGCCGGCGATTCTGTGCAACATAAGAACAATCATAGCAGCGGTTCCGCCGCTTTATCGTTCTTATAGGCGGCGGGAGGGGACATCCCCCCTCCCGCCGCCATCCGGTGCTTCTCCGGGCTCTCCCGTGCCATCGGGGGCCCGGAGAACGAATCGTCCGGCGCTGGCAGGAAGCATAGAGATGACTGTCGGAGGACCCGGGCGCGATGTGATGACGTCACGCCGGGGTCCCCGTAAGTAAACAAAGCCGCGATTGCGGCTGCTAAGCAACATTAATCATGAGATCAGTGAATTTTTTTTCACCGATTTCATGCTTTCAGGCCTGGAGGAGAGATGCAGGGTCTAATTGACCCCGCATCTCTCCATAAAGAGTACCTGTCACACACATTCCTATTACAAGGGATGTTTACATTCCTTGTAATAGGAATAAAAGTGATAATAAAAAAATAAAATAAAAAAAAAGTGTAAAAAAATAAATAAATATGTAAAAAAAAAAAAGAAATAATTTTTTATTTTTTATTGCCCCTGTCCCCAGCCAGTAGCTCGTGCGCAGAAGCGAACGCACACGCAAGTCCCGCCGACATATGTAAACGCCGTTTAAACCACATATGTGAGGTATCGCCGCGTGCGTTAGAGTGCCAGCAACAATTCTAGCACTAGATCTCCTCTGTAAATCTAAACTGGTAACCTGTAAAAAATTTCAAAGCGTTGCCTATGGAGATTTTTAAGTACCGAAGTTTGGCGCCATTCCATGAGTGTGCGCAATTTTAAAGCATGACATTTTAGGTATCTATTTACTCGGTGTAACATCATCTTTCATATTTTATAAAAAAATTGGGCTAACTTTACTGTTTTGTTATTTTTTTAATTCATGAAACAAAAAAAAGGCGTTTGAAAAATTATTGCGCAAATACCGTGCAAGATAAAACGTTTCAATGACCGTCGTTTTATTCCCTAGGGTGTCTGCTAAAAAAAACATAGATAATGTTTGGGGGTTCTGCGTAATTTTCTAGCAAAAAAATGATGATTTGTACATGTAGGAGAGAAGTGCCAGAATAGGCCCGGTATGGAGGTGTGTATAAAAGCTCTGTATGGAAGTGGTTAAGGAACAGTCATTTTAAAACATATCGATACTCTGTCCCAGGGTAGGTCAGTATTTCATGTCCCTTGTTAAAAACTGCAAGTCAACAGCAAGGTAGCAAACTGTTTAATTTATGATATTGATTACTGTCCATCTGATGACGTAATCTTAACAAACATCACTTCACTGGGAGGAACATGAAAAGATTCAGATTGCTTCTCATTCAAAGTGATATCATCATCCTCCATCAAGGATGTATGTAAATGTTTCAAATTCTGGATTAGAGGAAAGAATAGGAAACATCAGAGATAAGAGAAGTTAATTCTGTAATTATGTACTTATTGTCGAAACTCAGAGATTTTTAGCAGGAAAAAACTGCTAACTCAAGCCACATTTATCCACATTAGGGATGAGCTGAACACACCTGATTTTGGTTCACAAAGATTTATGCTGCGTACACACGATCGGTTCGTCTGATGAAAACGGTCCAATGGACTGTTTTCATCGGACGAACCGATCATGTGTGGGCCACATCCTTTTTTTTTCCCATCCGTGAAAAAACTTAGAACCTGTTTTAAAATGATCTGATGGTTAAAAAACGATCGTCTGTGGGCAAGTCCATCGGTTAAAATCCATGCATGCTCAGAATCAAGTCGACGCATGCTCGGAAGCATTGAACTTCATTTTTCTCAGCACGTCGTAGGGTTTTACGTCACCGCGTTCTGACACAAATGGATTTTTAACTGATGGTGTGTAGGCAAGACTGATGAAAGTCAGCTTCATCGGATATCTGATGAAAAAATCCATTGGTCCGTTTTCATCGGACGAACCAATCGTGTGTACGTGGCATAACAGATTTTGACTGGACATAGTAAATCTTCTGATGCTGAATCCGAAACTCACTGAGGTCAATGAGAGCTGCACCTGTCAAATCAAGTTTCCTAATTTTTAAGACGAATAGCAAAGGAATTGACAAAAAGTATCAATTAAAAAATAAATAAGAAAATATATATTGTATTGTGTGGTTTTTTTCAGGGAGTTGTGAATTTATTAAAAAAAGTGCTGTTTTTTTAAGCCTTTCGCTGCCAAGTCTGTATGCCGTATTGATCTACAGCACCGCTTCCAGCTGGCCATGTTCATATGATGTACTGTCCTGGCATTCCTTCATCTACAAAAAACTGATGATCACCTCAAGGACCATGAACTTATAGAAGAGTCTGTGGAACAAACCTATAGCTCTGATTAGTGTTGTTGTTAGTGGTGTTGTTGACAGCTGAAATTATCTCGTCCCCCACTCTAATGTCCGCTTTTCCTGCTGCGTCATCCCTGCAGCTCCGATTCCCGACCCTGCGCAACCCCGTTCCCCTATGGCTATCCTGCAGCTGCTGGCTTCCCTCCTCTGCCCTCTCACTTTAGGTGCTGCATGGGAGCCACAGGGAGATTTACCTGTCCAAGTAGATCCCCCTCCCTGCTGCTCAAACCCCCCCCCCTCGTTCTGGCATCACCCTCTGTGATATCCTGGTGCCCCTCCCTGCAGCTCTGCTGTGGTGGGTTACGCTGCCAAGATGGAGAGCATGGGGAGGCTAGTAGACACATGTTTACAAGCCCACTTCCTTTCCTGAATGAGCACAGTGAGCTATCATACTGATCGCTCACTGTGTTCATTTATCACTGAAATATACTAGACAGTGTTTACTATGCTTCAATTTTTGAATGAATAGGAGTCTCTATACAGAGACTTATATTAATGTATCTACAGTGCAGCTGAGACTGCAGAGAAAGAGACATTAGGGGGTATTGGTTGATTTACTTGGCAATCGAATAGTGCACTTTGCAAAGTGCTGTTGCACTCCACAAAATCATAAATTATAATATAATAAATAAATATAAATAATAACAAATAATAATAAATTAATAATACTTTTTATTCAATAAAGTTTAGTCAATAATATAATCAAATAAAAATCACTGAAAAAAAATTTGGCCAAACAAGGGTGCAATATTACTAGTTGTATTGCTTCAGTAAACATCCCGGGTATGGTACATTTTTAAACATGGGACTTCACAAAGTCCGACATCACAATCAGGACAATAGAACCTGGTTTCCTTTTCGGATTTTCCTTCCATTGTCATCACGCTTTGAGCAACAAACCACACACATCCTTGTAAGTGCTGACTTTTTTTCAGTTGGTGGGATGTGGTCCATGAAGTGACAACCATCAGGCGTTCTGGGTTGACAATGCCAGCAGCACGACATCCAGCTCTATTTACAGCCGTTGGTGTTTGGTGGTTCAGAAAGATCATTTCGGCAACTTTCCAAATAAAGTCAGCATGAACAACAGGCTTGTCACTCTTTTCTTAGCAGAATGTAGGCATTCCACAAGCATTGCTCAAGAAGATGCCTGAAGATCTTCTTGTAATACTTTATTTGTTGGTTTCTCATTGCTGGATAATGAGAGATGGTTGGCTCTGTCAACACCTCCCATGGTGTTGTTGTAGTCTATCACTACTTGTGGTTTTATGATGTCTTTCCCACCTTTTGTGTGTACCATGACAGTGGAGGTATTATAAATTGTACTCATTAAGCACACATTTCTTTTTTGTCACGCCATTGCAATGCCATAATTTTGCCTTTCTGCAAGGTAACTATTTCTCCAGTCTTGAGCTTCTTTTTGCCAAAGATTGGAGACATGTCACGCCGATTAGCCCTAATGGTTCCATAGGCATCCATTTTGTTCTATAGAAGCAACTCATAAGCCCTGTACACACGATCGGTCCATCCGATGAAAACAGTCTGATGGACCGTTTTCATCGGTTAACCGATGAAGCTGACTGATGGTCAGTCGTGGCTACACACCATCGGTTAAAAAAACGATTGTGTCAGAACGTGGTGACGTAAAACACAACGACGTGCTGAAAAAAACGAAGTTCAATGTTCAATGTTTCACCACAAATCACTATCACTCAATTCTGCAAGTGATTCTGTATCGCTATTGTTGTTTTCCAGCAGGCCATAAACCGCTTTTGAGGTAGAGGTGCGCTTTTTTGATGCCATGGTTGTTCTCTACTTTCCAGACCAAAAGTAAAGTAAAGCTGCAAGCAAGGGCACTAGACAAAGCACTGAGGAGCAAACTGATGTCATATTATTTTATACAGTAACGTAATCCAATAAGATTATAATGTATTGTGTGTGTGTGTTGTGGTTTATACTTTTTGAATTTGATGCCGGTTCCACCCCCTTGCATCGTAACACTCGCAGGGAAGGGAAGCCGGAACATACAGAGCATCGGGCGTAAGATCCATCCGCCATACACAGTGGGAGTACATCGCGGGATCCCAGGGACAAGGTAAGTCACTTCTTCCAGGATCCAGCGATGCAATTCTGGCTCGGGGTTACCGATAATGGTACTGAAATGTCACCGAGCCGCACTCGGAAATACTGTCAACGAGGTTAAGGTGGTATTTAATCACTACTGTTTTTTTTTGCTAAATAAACAAATAAAGACTGAAGAAAAAAAAAACATTTATATAGTTTGTTAAAACAAATAGCAAAAGGCAATTTTTCTCATTCACTGATATACACTAATGAGGCTGCACTGATGGGCACTGATAGGCTGTGCCAATGGGCACTGATGAGGTGGCACTGGTGGGCATTGATGGGCACTGATAGGTTGCACACTGATGGGCATTGATGAGGCGGCACTAGTGGGCACTAATGATGTGGCACCGGTGGGCATTGATGAGGCTGCACTGATAGGTGGCATTGAAGGGCACTCATATGTGACACTGATAAGGAGGCACTTATGGGCACTTATTGGCAGCATTGGTGGCACTGATTAGCAGCACTGGTGGGCACAGATTGGCAGCACTGGTGGGCATTGTTGGGACTGCACTGATAATCAAGACAATGATAATCAGTGCCCTGATTATCAGTGTACTTGTCCTTTTTAGTGAAGCCGGTTATTGGCTCTCTTCTCCTCTCCTCATGCTGTAAGCATGAGGAAAGGAATGCCGATGACTGACTACTGTTTACATCCGTGATCAGCTGTGATTGGGCATGCTGATCATGTGGTAAAGAGCCGCTGATTGGCTCTTTACCTCAATCTGTGATCAGCAGCACTGAGCAGAGGCTAGTTGCCACGTTACGCTATCTGGCAACTGGGAGAAGCCTGCAGGACTTGAAGTTCACGACGGGCATCTCCCCCCAGGCTCTGGGCCTCATAATTCCGGATACCTGTTCTGCTATCATACAGTTTCTGCAGGAGGACTATATGAGGGTAAGTTTTCTCCTTTAATATCACATTTAATGTATGCTAATGTATTGTATTTATTTCCTCCTTACCTAATTACCATGATTGTAATATGCTATGAATGTCCCCTTTGCCCCATGCATGCTGTAAGCTTTTAATGCCCCTTTTTTGGCCTACATGCATATTTCCCTTCACTTACCTCCCCAGCATGCTCTCCTAGGCCCAAACACACATAGCCTAGTCACTTCCCAATGTATTTTGTAAAATCCATTGTAATGCTTGCCCCCCCCCCCTTAAAATGTGTTTCACAGTATAGCTTCACTTTTTTTTTTTTTTTTTAGGTCCCAAACTCATCTAGGCCCCCTAAAATGTGTTTTAAAGTATAGCTTCACCTTTTTTTTTTGAGGTCCCAAACTCATCTAGCCCCACCCCCTAAAATGTTTACAATGGTCCATCAGAGGGGGTGAGGAATGTGATAATTGGGCCTTATATTTTTGGGGTTAAATGCTTTTTTGATTCCACAGCGTCTGTCCACGCCACAGGAATGGCAGACTGTGATTAAGTTCTCATGTGCTGCGCTATACAAGTTACTCACTCACTCGCTCACCCCAGAGAGGAGAGTGTTCAACTGCCGGCTGGCCAGGGCCTGAAGAGTTGTGGAGAACGCCTTTGGGATAATGGCCAGACGGTTCCGCCTGTTTTTAACCTCTATGCATATGGCGGAATATAAATGGAACTATATTATTTTTTGTTGCTGCATATTACACAATTTCTTAAGGAGACAGTCTCCTACCTATATGGCCACAGTTGGGCCCGGGGCCGGACTTACCTCAGGTGCAATTGCCTTGCCGGGCCTAGAACATGGCCATCTTGACTTGCCCCCCCCCCCCCCCCAAAGGGCCCTGTGCAGTCCGGAATAAGTACGTGGAATATTTCAAGGGTAGGGGGGCCATTCCTATGCCAGGCAATCTAACTTTATTATTTTGAGCCAAATCATAAAAAAATCTGTTAAAATTCCATTTGTGATGTCTTGCTTGTGTTTATTTTAGCTGTCTCCTAGTTTTTCTAGTGTACTACATGTAGTGTCAAGTGTATTTTCATTATGAACTAACAACCATTTCACAGGTAACACCAAAACTAAACTTTTTTTTATTATTATTATTTGCCATAAACTAGCATTTATTTTTTATTTTTAAGAAAAATAAAAAAATTATATTACATAGCACAAAATATAACAATGTAAACCTCTAGGCAATAACTCAGACATTGTAATTTTTTAGTAAATTGTCTACCTGCTCATAGTAAGATGGGGTGTTGTCACCCCTGGACAAGTCAAAATTTGAAGATGCACAAAAATGGGTATTTCCCTCCTGATCCCTATTGTCAACATGTGCTATCTGCCATCATGGGTGATCAATGGACGTGTTTTGTGGGTGCAACCCCTTCTTCCTTACACCTACTTGAGTTGTGAGGAAGGGGTTGCACCCACAAAACACGGACATAGATATCCCGAGATGCTAGATAGCACATGTTGACCCACTGTGTGCATCTTCAAATTTTGGCTTGTTAGAAAAAGTGCAAACATTTTTGGGTCAAACTGGGAATAAACTAAATGGGGTTTTCTTAGTTTCCCCCCAAGTCATCAATTATGTCCTTAAAGGTTTTCTCAATAAAGACCATTTTTTGTTTGATGACATACATCTCCCTACTGGACGCCTTGATTTGGAGGAGGATGTTTTGGGTCTTGGAATGTGAGGATCGAGGCCTTTCTTCTGCCACATAATCATCCCCTAAAACAAAAACAAAAAAAAAAGGTATTAGGAAATCTGCAGGCCTACATCTCATATTACCTGAAACTGTGGTGACAGATACTGACCTGTTGTAGTAATTTCAACCACTTCTCCTTCCTCCACATCCTGAGGTCTGGGTGGGCAGTGAGGTGTTGGTTCCTGGCGAGGAGGGCAGTGAGGTGTTGGTTCCTGGCAAGGAGGGCGGTGAGGTGTTGGTTCCTGGCGAGGAGGGCGGTGAGGTGTTGGTTCCTTGCGAGGAGGGCGGTGAGGTGTGGGTTTTATTGGCTCGGAGGAGTGGTGTCCTCCCAGTCTTCTGTCCCCTATGAGAATGAAACAAAAAGTACACTTAGCACACACATATTTGAGGGCAAAAATAGGAACATTAAACATTGCTTGGAAGTGGGGTACAAGTGTCTGTTTGGGCAGCGTTACAAGAAGAAGACATGTTTTTTGTCAAACACTATTCTTGAATACTCACCTATTTGGGACAAGTTTCACACATGTAGACAACCCAAAAATGCACAGGAGCACCTGTGTAGGTCACCCTAAAAAGGTTGTTCTGGTGGCACACACTAGTGCTCTTGAGTGCAGATGTGTAAACAGCTGCTGAGTGCCCTCTCCTTTAGACTGAGGTAATTTTGATTTGAATTCTAGTTACAAACACATCAGCTAGACACCTATGTAAACATATTTCTTGAATATAATCAAGCCTATAAAAATGTGGTTAACCCTGTATCCTCAGAAAACATTGTATGTAGTGGCCGAACGGATGTGTCTGAAACGACCATTATTTTCTAAGGTCCTATATGCAAAAGCATCAACATGGAGTAACATGCAAGTTCATAAAAATAATAATAATAGGGACACAGGAGAAGTACTTACTTTTTTCAAGTATTCTCTTAATGCTCCTTAACTGTTCCGGCTCCCTCAGTTTGAGGTCTGACCACCTCTTTCTGAGCTGCTCCTTCGATCGTTTCACCCCAAAATGACAATTCAGACTTTGCACTTTATCCATAATTTTGCCCTTCCTTAAATAAGGGTGGGTATAGGGCCCATGCTTGCCATCATAATCAGACTTTAGTAAGATGTCTACCATTTCCGCGTAGGACATGTTAGATGCCTTGTATCTGCTCCGTGTTTCTGACGTTTCCTCATCAGGCTCTGGGCTTGTTGTGTCGTCGTTAGACAAATTTATAATTACAGACACCTGCTCATCTGATTCCGCCACATCGTCGTTTCTGGATGATCTAGGCCTAATAGGAGACACCTGCTCATCTGATACCACCACGTCAACTTTTTCTGATGAACTAGGCCTCATTTCAGACACCTGCTCATCTAATTCCGCAATGTCATAGATTTCTGATGAACTTGGCCGATTATCAGACACCTGCTCCTTTAATCCTGCCATGTCGTTTGCGCGCCGAAAGAGAAGGGGTGGGGAAACATCGAGTAAGAACATCATGGGCGGGCGACGTGTGCGGAGTGTCACGCATGCGTAGTGTATATAAAGCTTAACACACATGTGTCGTACGTACGTTCGGTGTGCGGAGGAAGACGTTAGAGCGACGAACATGTGAACGAAGGTATGATTTGAACTTGGGACATCAGTGGTCTATACTGCAAAGAGATTTAAAGCGGAGGTTCACCCAAAAAAATCAATTTTTAACATTACATTCAGCCAAGTTGTCCTAATGACAATCGGCTGTTTTTTTTTTGTTTGTTTTTTCGTACATACCGTATTTTCACCACCGCTTCCGGGTATGTCTTCTGCGGGACTGGGCGTTCCTAATTGATTGACAGGCTTCCGACCGTCGCATACTGCGCGTCACGAGTTGCCGAAAGAAGTCGAACGTCGGTGCGCAGGCGCCGTATAGAGCCGGAAGCGGCGGTGAAAATACGGTATGTACGGGAAAAGAAAAAAAAAAACAGCCGATTGTCATTAGGACAACTCGGCTGAATGTAATGTTAAAAATTTATTTTTGGGTGAACCCCCGCTTTAAGGGCTATATGGGGATAAAGATTACTAGAGTTTATAGACTGTGATGGACATTAGTATATTTGTCTTTTGTTTTGTCTGGCAGAAAATATGAATCCATTTTAGGAGAGGGAGTTCCTGGGGGAATTTATTGACAGGTTAAGGGAGCTGCCCACTCTTTGGGTGACAAAAGACCCTATCCACAGGAATAAAGAGCTAAGGACAGCAGCACTGAATAACCTGCTCCCATTTGTGCACACAAAGATGCCCCATGTAACCACTGAACAGCTGGAGACTAAAATTGGGACCTTGAGAGGCACATACAGGACTGCGCGTAACAGGGTCCTGGCTTCTCAGAGGTCTGGAGCAGCAGCAGGGCAGGTTTATGTACCATCATTGTGGTACTATAGCAGAATGTCCTTTCTTGATGACCATCTTGAATCAAGGGAATCACTTTCCAGCCTTCCCCCCAGACAACCCTTCAGAAAAAGCACCAGAAAAACCTCCAGCCAACCCTCCAGCCTTCCCTCCAGCCAAGCCCCCAGCCTTCCCTGCAGCCAAGCTGATCCTTCTCAGGAGCAAGGTGAGCCTTCTCAGGAGCAAGAGGAGCCTACCATCCTGGAGGAAAACCCGGATTTGGCTGTCTGGAGCCAGGTATAGTATTTTAAATTAATTTATTGTGCAAAACAAAGGCTGTCAAATAGATGTTAATATGTAAAAAATATATAATGTTAGATCTAAAAGTGTTTTCCATATCAATAGACAGTAGTGGCCCAAAAAGTTGGGGAGAAAAGAATGAAAACTGCTGGGGTCAGAATGATTGTCTTTTCTATTTATTCTAAATCAATTTGCAACAGTCATGAGCTGAAAATTGTGTGTGATTTTTAAACAAAACTCAAACTGTCCCTTTTTTAAACACAAGAGGACATCAGCCTGGATGAGGGTCTGGAAAGTGTCAGGCAGGAGGAGGCCAGGGTGAGTGGCAGAGAGGAGGTGGCAGGAGTGAGTGGCACAGAAGAGGGGGCAGGAGTGAGTGGCACAGAGGAGGTGACAGGGCAAAGTGGCAGCACAAGGTGCCAGGTAGATATGTGCATTCCCGTTCGTACGAATGTTATTTTCGTACGAAAATGTTCATTTTCGTACCCGCAGAATAATGTGTACATACGAAAAAATTAAAGCACCAAAATACGAAAACGACGGGATTACGAATGAGCCGCATAACGAACAACCGCAAATACGAACGAACGATCCGAAGAAAATACGACAAAACGAAAACGGCAAAAGAACGAAAATGACATCTATAACAAAAGACTTGCATTCTGTATTTTGTTTGAATCCTTGTTCTGTTCGTATTTTGATTTTCAGTCGTATGTTCATTGTTCATATGACATCTAACAAAAGATTTTCATTCTGTATTTTGTTTGAATCCTTTTTCTGTTCGTATGTTCATATGACATCTTTAACAAAAGATTTGCATTCTGTATTCTGAATTCCTTTTTTCTGTTCGTAATTTGGTTTCGTTTTTTTGAATGGGCAGTGAGTGTAGTTAGTTAGTGAAGCAGCTTCTCTTTTGTGCTGAATACAGTAGTACAGTAAAGCCAAATAAACTTTTCTGTGGATTTTCGTCTGAAGGGAGATCAGTTGGCCAGACTTTTGAACCTGGAACCCAAAAATGGTTTTCTGATGGAGTTTAAAAACGAACGAACGTTCGGTAAAACGATCGTTTTTATGTTTGTTGTTAAAAAAGTCTGACCAAGTGTATGGGGCTTAACAATAGTTAATATGGATGAGCCGCGTGTTGAAAGTGCCGCGAATTCCGCGATATATTTACGAAAGTACAAAATGACGAAAATTCATGAAAATTATTGTCTAACAAGTAACGAACATGAATTAAACAGAATAACGAGCCATCCCGCATGTACGAAAATAAAACGGTAACCAAAATACAAAACGATCGGAATATGAAAAAATCGCGTCGTACGAAAAACGAACGGGAACGAACAGGAAAACGGGCGTCTTACGAAAAACGAACGGAAACGAACCTACGGAACCATACGAAACGGAACAAAAAAAAACGTGCACATGTCTAGTGCCAGGTGCCTCCCATCCGCCTTCCTACAAGAAGGGCCAGGAGGGATATGATGGTGAGCGAGGCCGCACTGGTCCTGATTAGAAAGGCACAGTCCACCCTCCAGCAGCCTACCACTCCTGAAGAGGGCTATGGCACCCTCGTAATGGCCAAAATGAGCCAAATGTCCGAGGACCAACGCCTCATATTTGAGCCACTACTTATAAGTTTGCTGAATAAGGGGGTGAGGGGGGTACTTACTGAGGACACTGTCATTTGTAGCCACTGCCATCCTCCCCCACCTGCTTATTCTCAACCTCCTCCTCCTCCACCTTCATCTCCTCCACCTTCTTCTCCTCCATCTCCTCCTCCTCCACCTTCGTCTCCTCCACCTTCATCTCCTCCACCTTCTTCTCCTCCACCTTTATCTCCTCCACCTTCTTCTCCTCCACCTTCTTCTCCTCCTCCTGGCACAAGTACACCTCCAGAGGCACAGCCTCCAGCCAAGCGGAGAAGGAAGGCTGCAGAGAAGGCTGCAGAGAAGGCAGCAAGGAAGGCTGCAGGGAAGGCTACCAGGAAGACCAGGAAGTGATAATCTTGCTTCAAGGTGGTCTGACAGAAGGCAGCCTGCTGTACCACAGACTTGGGACATATATCTGACCTGCTGCTTTTCCTGACCTCTGGGAGTCCAGGACCAGATTGGGCTCCCTCCTGTATGTGCTTCTCAATGTCCCAATTTTAGTGTTCCCACAGATTTGCACAAATGGCAACATGTTCAGGTCAGATAAGACCAAACAATAATGTTACAATGGTGGTACTTGACATAAAAAAAATAAAACTTGGAGATGACTAGAAATTAAATAATAATTAAGATCTGTATTTGAAAAAAATAAATAAAATTTGGCTATATAAATTATTCAAAAATATTCATGAGATCAGCATGAAAAATTTTACAAAAAGTTAGTCAGAACTCTGTGTGAATATCAGCAGCAAAAGAAGATCATTATTGTTCATTTTTGGACCATTCCAAAGATGATTTAAACGATGCAATCATTTTTGCAGCGTGACGAATGTGCTATCTACACTACGAACGCTACTTTTACCGAAGGTGCGCTCCCGTCTCATACTTTATTCTGAGCATGTGCGGGTTTCTAAGCATACAAACGAACGTGTTTCTCGTCGTAAACCAGCCCGACGAAAAACACGATGAGGAAATTGAGACTCCAGACGAGGAAAAAGAGAACTTGTTCTCTTTTTTGCTCGTCGAGATCCACGACAGTTTTCTCGACTAAAAACAAACACACGACCGTTTTCCTCTGCCACCAAGTTTCTTGATGGATTCTGTCGAGGAAAACGGTCGTGTACGAGGCCTTACAGTCTTACATTTGTAGTTGAACGCTATACGTTCTGCTTTTGTTGCTTTCATTCTTGCACCCCCAGTTTTTTATTGCTACCTGTATCCCTGATCACTGTAATAATGTCACTGGTCCCCAAAAAGGGTCACAGATTTGTCTGCCGCAATGTCGCAGTCCCACTAAAAATCGGAGCTCGCCGCTATTACCAGTAAAAACATTTAACAAAAGTCCATAAATCTATCCCCTGTTTTGTAGACAATATAACTTTTGCGTAAACCAATCAATATACGCTTATTACGATATTTTAACCAAAAAAATTTAGCAGAATAAATATTAGCCTAAGGACCCCCACTAAAAATAGCGCCTGCAAACTGACCCTAAACAGCCGCTGCTGTGTCTCCAGTGTGAAAGCCTGAGGGCTTTCACACCAGAGCGGTGCGCTAGCAGGACGGTAAAAAAAAGTCCTGCTAGTCGCATCTTCAGAGCGGTGTGTATACCGCTCCCGCCCATTGAAATCAATGGGACACCAGAGGCGCGTTGCAGTGGTTTTTAACCCTTTCTCGACTGCTAGCAGGGGGTAAAACTGCCCCGCTAGCAACCGAATAGTACCGCCGACGCACATCCTGCCCCAGTGTTAAAGGGGCCAAACTGATGAATAAATTAGTTTTTTTATAGTTTTTTTGGGATATGTATTATACAGAAAGTAAAAATATGTATATTTTTTTCCAAATTGTCAGTCTTTTTTTGTTTACAGCACAAAAAATGAAAAACCGCAGAGGTGATAAAATACCACCAAAAGGAAGCTGTATTTGTGGGAAAAAAAGGACATCAATTGTGTTTGGGCACAACGTCGCATGACCGTGCAATTGTCAGTTAAATCGAAGCAGTGCCGTATCGCAAAAATTGGCCTGGTCGTTAAGGATGTAAATCCTTCTAGGGCTGAAGTGGTTAAATGTATTGCTATCACATAGAGGACCAATAGCTCCCTATGTGATAGCATATTTATAATTACAAATTCTCTTTAATGAGACTTTAATGAGACATCAGGGGTCTAAAATACTCCTGATGTCTGCCCTGAAGTTAATGGTGCACAGTAGGGATGACCCCGATGTTCGAGTCAAACATACGTTTGACTCGAACATCGGTTGTTCGCCTGTATGACGAACAGCAAACATTATGCAGTGTTGATTGCAAATTTGAAATCCGTGGAACACTGTTTAAAAGTCTATAGGACACTAACATGAAAAAACAAAAGTGCTAATTTTAAAGGCTTATATGCAAGTTATTGCCATAGAAAGTTCTGGTGGGGGGGGGTTCAGGTAATCTTTAGAGCACAGATCATTTTCCGTTAACTTCTTCCACAGCCACAGCAGCAGGGAAAGTGAAAGTCTTCCAGGTGCCTGGGGAGCCACACGTGCTGCAAACAGCTGTCAATACAAATGAATGGCTATACTGTATGTGGCCTCCCTTGGTTAAATACTGATGTCTGCTGCATTAGCATTTCCCCACGCATGCTCATACACCGCTTCTCCCCAAACATGAAAGTGTCGTATCCAGGGAGAAGCGCAATGTGCACATGTTGGGGGTAAATGCCAGAGCAGAAGCCATCTGCATTTAGCCAAGCATGGGCAGGTTGTGCCCTTCACTTGTATTGGCAGCTGTATATGCCATATATGGCTCCTGGGCACCTGAGAGCCCTGAGAATTATATGTCTGAGCACATAGGGGTTGTTTTACTACTACAAAAAGACTGTGCACTCTGAAACTGCAGTTGCTCCAGAGCTTAGTAAATGAGCAGAAGCCATTAGTGAAGAGCAGAACACCAATAGTGTGCAAGCAAAAATGCAGACTTTTTTATTTTCCTTGCATGTGATTGGGTACTCTTTTCAAAGAGAAGCCTTACCTCATTTACTAATCTATGGATCAACTGTACATGCAGAGGGCAACTGCACATTGCAAAGTGCACAGTAGACATGTGCACACTGAAATATTTTGTTTCGGAATTTCGTTTTAGTCCGAAAGATAAATTAACTTAGTTACTCCCGAAATTAGTTTTTATTTATTTCGTTTTTCGTTAAAAAAATGCATTCGTCCAAAAATCCAAATTATTAAGGTTGAATCTGTCATTGAAGGCTTTTATGGTGTCTGTCGAATGTTCGACGGAATATTAAAAAAAAAAGGAGATTCGACGAAATCTTTAAAAAAGAAAAAGAAGGAGATTCGAAGGAATCTTTAAAAAAAAAAAAAAAAAAGAAGATTCGACAAAATCTTTAAAAAAAAAAAAAAAGACCCTTCAGGTCTGGTGTGGATTTTAAGGGGAACTCCACCCCAAATGTAAAAAAAAGAATCTGGAAGACCCCTTTCACAATGGGGAACCCCAGATCCTGCCCCCCCCCATGTGAATTGGTAATGGGGTACACTGTACCCCTACCATTTCACTAAGGAAGTGTAAATAATTGTAAAAAAACACACACACACACAACGTGGAAAAAAGTCCTTTTAAAAAAAAAAAAAAATCCAGCGGTGGTAATCCACTCTCCCCGCTCAAACGTTGTCGGTATCCAGCGACGGGTGATCTCCTCTCCGCCGGGGTCCAGCGATGAGAAGATCCATCCATCCAGAGCGCAGCATCGCCGGCTGCCTGTCTCGCTCTGTAACGAGCGATCACGGGAGCCCGGCGGCGATCGCCCCCTATTGGCTGCTCGGCGAGATGACGTATAGCTACGTGATCTCGCCCAGCAGAGCCGACCTGCCGCCGTATAACTGCGGTGGCTGGTCGACAAGCAGTTAATGTGCCAAAGTATGTCCAAAAGTTTTAATAAATCAGAGCTATTAAGTACCAATTCTGCAAAATGTACTTCACTGCTATTGTAGAAAGAAGTGTTTGGACAGCCGCACTCTGGAAAAACCTTCTCGGTTGCCTTTTATTGGTAAAAGTATTCAATGTGTATTGTATTGTGTAGTGTATAAGTATTGTGATGTGTGGTGTTTGAATACTTTTACCAATAAAAGGCAACCGAGAAGGTTTTTCCAGAGTGCGGCTGTCCAAACATTTCTTTCTACAATTGCTTTGTGCATTGCCGGCACCTGGGTTTCTCTGAGAGGATACGGATTCATCCACATACCTTATTGGAGCGGTGACTATCATCTCTCTACTTCACTGCTATGCTATTATTTAATTTATTGCAGAACCAGAAATAATAATATGCCAAAAAAGTGTATTCAAGATCCGTAGAGGATTCCTGTGCAACCTGCGTTTACCTGCATGAAGTAAAGTTTGCATTTGGTGTATGATTCTTCTATGGTGAATACCTGTTCTGACGTTACAGGTGAACTAATTTGTTCAGACTGTAAAATCCTATAATGGATATGATGTAGGAAAAGAAAAGATACACCAAAGGATCAGTGTAATCCCATTTATTACATGTTCAGATCTATCATGAAATTTAAGGCTTGAAGCTTGTTTTTTGTGTAATTAAATGGATCAAAATTAAGTCTCTACTGTTATCTCCCACTGGGAGGGTCAACCAGGCTGGTCTATATAAACAGCCAGGGTAGACAGGGGGAACCAGAACACTTGTCCCCTGTCAGTGAGCAGTGGCACCATGGGGACTATGGGTCCAGTTATTTGGATCCTTTCTACTTTGGCTCTCACACATTCCTTAAGTGTACCACGAGGTAAGAATTTTCACAAGCTGTTCCAAAGGACCACATTTAGGATAAAACTTATTGTTGTACATTATGACATACTTGTTGCCAAAATTTGAGATGTATTTTTTGTTGCCTTATATGTATAGTGTTATTTTTCAGGTTTGTCTTTTTCTTCTATTTCTATCCCCCTTTTATGTTGGGTGATCTCTTATAAATTTGATGACAGCTGCCAAAGTTATAAGGTGACACCATCACTTTACCCATTCAGGGCTGTGACTGTCTCCCCTAGTAGCCCATTCCCCAGCTAGGAATGCTCATGATTGCCACTCTTTTACCGCCTTTCACCTCTGCCAGGGCCCTTGCTGTATTGCTTGAATGGACTTGAATTTCCAGGTATAGGGGAACTTTTTACCTTCCCCCTTGTGACAGCCAATGGTCCTGATCAGCCAACACTGTCATGTCCAACACCATCCAAAACTAGGGCTCACTTAAGGTGAGCTCCTGCAGCTCCTACAGAGAGTGTAGACTGGTAATTATATTTTCTTGGGGATTGGTGGGGGGACTATCAGAATCCACTGTCACTTTGATCAAAATAAGCAAAGATACAATGTTTCTTTAAGGCCATAGAATGCACATTCTGATGTATTATTGTAATATACCAGAAAGATTCCTTAATATGACATTACGATCTTTAAATACCTGACATGCCATATTTTGAGAACATGCAAATTCCAGTCAGACAGTGCCTTGGCTGGGATTTAAACCAAGGGCCCCAGTGCAGCAAGGCAGCGCTGATCACTACACCTAGGCGTTTTTACGCCTGTAGCGCTACGCCTCTGCCGCCAGAGGGCTGGAAATACATGTCCCTCTATGGAGATGGTTCACATCTCCACGCCGAACGCCGGACGCCTGTCGCCTGCGGCGTGAAAAAAGGTCCCGGACCTTTTTTTCAGGCGTCTTCGAGCGTTCGGCTAGGAGATGGCAATCATCTCCATAGAGGGGGTCATCTTGGGGCACATCTAGGCGGACAATACCCGCGTTTTGTCGCCGCAAATCGCGGTACAAAACGCCGCTATTTTTACCGCGATTTGCGGCGACAAAACGCCGCGATTTCGTCCGTCTAGATGTGAATGCAGCCTTAGCCTCAGCATTGTCCAGCATGATAATACTCCCCCTAAGTGCTGTACATTTGACCAGAAACATCCCAGCATAATGGTCACCTTGTGTTGAATTGTAAGTGAAGATGATAGAAAGTACAGCCAACCTGTCTCTTATGGCACATCCCTTCAACTCTTTACTATTGGGCTCATCAGTCTTCACAGCAGCTAATTTTGCCAGGAAGGTTGTAGCTTCCTTTGTTTCTTATAAAATAGGTTTTGCCTATTTTTTTTCTACCATGGTAGCAAGTTATTGGTCTACCACATGCATGCTTTGATTTGATATAGGATTTTGTACTGCGCCGAATGCGCTTCCCATGCTGTTATGTTGTCACCAGGAAAATGGAAAATTGTATACTTACCTTGTAATTTTCTTTTCCTGGTGCCAATCCTTGGCAGCATACTGAACCCACCCAGTTTATTTCAATAATTTTGCAGGGATTGGACTGTTGTGTGGGTGTCAAAACTTTATAGTTTTTTTTACTGGTCCTGTGGACAGAAGTAGTTGGTGCTACTACCACATGTATGCTGCCATAGATTGGCATCAGGAAGGCACAATTACAAGGTAAGTACGATTCAGTTTATGGCTGAAGATGGAATAAAGATATTGGGGTTGATTTATTAAAACTGGAGAGTGCAAAATCTGGTGCAGCTCTGCATAGAATCAGCTTCCAGGTTTTATTGTCAAAGCTTAAAGGGTCACTAAAGGAATTTTTTTTTTTTTAGCTAAATAGCTTCCTTTACCTTACTGCAGTCCTGGTTTCATGTCCTCATTGTTTGTTTTTGCTTTGATGTTGCTGTAATTCCTCTCTGTTCTGGACACTTCCTGGTTGTCTGTTTCCTGATCACCACAGTGCTGGGAGATTTCTCGCTGTGGTGACTAATTAAGGAGGTGTGATTACTGTGTGTCAGCACCAATCCAGTTTCGTTTTACAAAGCATCACTGCCCTCTATTGGCTCTTTGTCTCTGTACATCAGAGAACCAGGAAACAACAGCAAAAACAAAACTAAACTGTAGGTACATTATATGATTGTTTTTTTATCTATTTTAATCATTTTTAAAAGGAATCAGTTAACTATTATGTCTATATACCCTGTAAACAGTAATTTCAGCAACAAAAAAAAAAATTCCTTTAGTGACCCTTTAACTGAACAAGCAGAATTTAGAAGCTGATTGACTACCATGCAGAGCTGCATCAGATTTTGCACTCTCCAGTTTAAGTAAATCAACCCTGTTGAGTCACATTGTAAATGCATGTCTTATTGTGCTTTAAAGTCCATAGGTAGTGTTATAAATCAATTGTTTTTAGTTCAGACCTGAATCATGCACTTGCTTTAAGAGAATAGTGCTATGCAGTGCTACTAAGCAAGAAGCACAATCTGCTAATGTAATGATTAATTAATAATTCATTATATAATGATAAATTCATAATAATAATTACTCCTGCCCCCATGTAAATCTGCATGCTATCCTGAGAAACAATTTCATTTAAAACCCCATGGATGACTTTTTTTGTCATTGCAACAGAAAACAATTTTTTTGGGGGAACTAAAGACACATACACTAATCAGTGTCTTCTTGATCAAGTATTCAACATAAATATACTGTATGCACTTGTACATTAAAGAAGACTTCTACATAGACATTACCAGTTGGCCCAATACAGTTTATTGCCATTCTAGCTTATGCAATGAAGCAAATCAAAGAGTACTAAGATTGTGAGTGTTGGGTAACAGTCAATATCACAATGGAAGTTGCATGTTATTATTTTAACTAGGTCTGAGCAGTATAATTTTTAGCTGGAACTGGGCTTTACATTTTGCCTCGTCTAATTTCCTTTTTGGGAGATTTCCCTTTCATTCCTTTTATGTTTAACATCCTTTACCTGAACAGGGTAGAAATCTCATTTTGGACAAACTACATATATCTCTTCACTCCTATTCATACCAATTGATACTTTTTCTAACAGTGATGAAACCGGCACACAACAACCTTGTCTGCAGCACCTGGGGAAATTTTCACTATAAGACCTTCGATGGAGAAATCTATCAGTTTCCAGGAACATGCAACTATATATTTGCCTCAAACCGTAAAGAAGACTTCAACATCCAGATACGTCGTTCGTCAAGCTCAGATAGGACAGTGGTGTCCCATGTGATGATAAAGATTGCGGGCCTTTTCATCGAGATGAAGAAAGGTGTGATCGAAGTGGGAGATAAAAGGTAACGCTGGTTGAGAATGCAAATATTAATGGTAAATTGAATCCAAGCATACACAAGTTTCTATAAACCAACTTTTCTTGCAGGGTCACTCTTCCATACAGCCAGTTTGGAGTACAAATTGAGTACAACAATGTATATGTGCAAGTTTCTTCCAAGCTGGGAGTAGTGCTTTTATGGAATGAAGCTGATTCTGTCACGGTAAAAGGCTTTACTCATCTTATCCACAATAATTTTCAAGTTTTTGTTAGTGACACTGAATCCTTTATCAAAGTAGATCTTTTATATCTTCACGTCCAAAGTTTTCATCACATTATATAAAGCAGGCTGTTTAAAATGAATGGACTGTTAAAACATCTCAACACATTGAAAATATAGGTCCTGTACCATCATTTATTAAGCAGTGAGCACAACGAACAGAGCATATGTATCTGGGTGTTGTGGTGTTCCCTAATGCAGATACCTTGCAGTACACTGTAGTATAACCACAATACACTACCATGGGTTGGGGTAACACTTAGTATAATGTGGGCCATGATGCATACTATGGTGTGAACAGCCCTGAATCTACCCTATCCACCATTACTATAGCTTAAGATTTGACCTGCAATGTCCAATATTATGCTTTTCTTTAGAAATAACATTTAGTCTTTATGCACACATATGTACAGGAACTGTACAGCATACAAAGTCTGCGTACCCATTTTTCTGGCACAAACTGCTACTGCGTACAGCCACCCATGAGATGAATAAGAAGATGTGGCTGTACGCGGTTATGCTCTAGGGCAGGGATATGCAATTAGCGGACCTCCAGCTGTTGCCAAACTACAATTCCATGTGGCATAGCAAGACTCTGACAGCATCAAGCATGACAACCAGAGGCAGTGGCATGATGGGACTTGTAGTTTGGCAACATCTGGAGGTCCGCTAATTGCATATCCCTGCTCTAGGGGTTGAATAAAGCACCACATGCTTACGGACCTATGCTCTGAACACACATTATCTGTGTTCAGAGCAAACTTTAGTGTATGGGTGCTTTGTGCAACCCCGGCACATAACTGCATACAGCCGCATCTTCTAATTCAACTCAATGGGTGGCTGTATGCAGCAGCAGTGGGTCCCATTAAAATGATTATGCATTTCTCCACACTGTACAGACCGTGTATGCAGTGTGCATGAAGCCTTATACAACTGTGACCATCATTAAGGGAAACTTAATTTTGAAAGCTGTGCTCAAAATAAAACAGGCAGAGGCCAAAGGACTAGTTACCAATATTGCCTGCAGTCTCTCTGCAGCTGATCTTTCTTTATTACTGACTTACATAATATTCTGAGACTAGCAGTCAGATGTAGCAGATCCCTAATCTCACACTCTATACAGATATGACAGATATGAGGCTGTAGGCACAGAAGTGCCTAGGCACAGTCACATACCAGGAAGTACACTGCTACTTTTCAGGAGGAATTCCAATCAAAGGGTATATTGTTCAGGGCATTGCTAAGGCACAGTTATCATTTGTAGATGTTCAATATAAAGGTGCATTCACAGCTGTGAATGTGCCTGACACCAATTACATGCAAGAACGCCAGCGGGGCATTAGCTGTGGGAGGAAGCTCCATTGAAAGGAATCAGAGGCTACCGGCTCTTGCAGCCAATTGTGGCCGCTCACACATAATCCTAAAATACTACACCATAGAAGTCTCCTCTCCTCCTTCCTGGGCACGGCTGGAGTTTTTTCCTCTCCCCCTCCCCCATTCCAGTGATCAGTCGTAGGTGGAACGATCGTGGAAACTTTAGGAGAGAAGCAGTGAGTTCTGGGGGACTGGTGGAGGAGAGTCACAATGGTTCAATACTACAAATAGGAAATATTTTCATCAGGAATTTGGAAACATTGGAGGACCTACCCTCTCATCAAATACATGGGACATTTTATTTATCTTCTGCATATACCATCATTGCATTATTGAACCATCTACTATTGCGTAAATTTGGTGCATTTTTGTGGCACTATCAGCACTTTTATGTAGTTCTTGCACTGAGTTGCAGTTCACTTGCATTATTTAAAGTTATTATATTTACACAGCAGCACTTCATTATTTTTTAGATCACTTGTATATATTTGATTTTATTCACGTGTATTATATAATAGCCGCCTGTTATATAGCACTTTATTACCATATTGCACGGTGAGAGGATCGTTTGTATTTATTTACTCTAGCGCCAAACTGTAGGAGCGATGTATACATCGCTCCTAAAGTGCCTCTGCCCATTAAAATCAATGGGTAGCAATGCGCCGGCACTTTGCTGACGCTTTTAACCCTTTTTCGCCCGCTAGCGGGGGTTAAAAGTGCCCCGCTAGTTGCCAAAAAGTGCAGCTAAAACAACGGCTTTACCGTCAAAGCCCAGCGCTGCTCAGTGTGAAAGTAACAAAGCAAATCTTCACTTTTGAGTTTAGGCCCTTTTTAATGTAATAGCATGTTTAATATTAGACTTGCAACCATTGCTTCTTTCATGCTGCCATTGCTTCCTTTAGTGACAAAGTTTTTGCCTATGGCAGGCATGTGACACAGAGACAGTTTATTCTATGTATCTTACACTTATGTTAATTTGATTTACAGGTGAATGTTCCATCAAAATACATGAACAGCACACGTGGATTGTGTGGAAACATGAATGGGCTGACTCAGGATGAGTTTGTGCATAAAAGTATGTTCTACTACTTATAATCCTGTATTATACCTTATTCTTTCTTAGTACTTTTGTTATTTACAGAAACTCACTTTCTTTCACTGAATACACTTTTTCAACAAAGCTATTTTAGTTCAGATTTGTTTTATAATATAGCTATAAGCACATACTGTAGAACAGGTCACTAAAATGTGGTAGTAGATAATTATCCAATCACTGTATACTAAAGTCATATTATCCTGAAGATGCAATAGGAATATCAGACATAATTGTGCACAGTGATATTTAAGGGGAATCATAATGGCTCTGGATTGAATGTGTTTTAAATTCGTTTTTTCAAGAAGAATTCAAAGTATGGATATTTTTTTATAGTTACATCTGTGCATCTTGGACCAATGGAACTATAAATATACTATACCTATGGGATACCTCTATAAGCTGAAAATCACTGTAGAACAGAGGTCTCAAACTGGCGGCTCTAAAGCTGTTGCGAAAATACAAGTCCAAGAGGCCTTGCAAGGCTGAGAGTTACAAGCATGACTCCCACAGGCAGAGGCATGATGGGATTTGTAGTTTCGCAACAGCTGGAGGGCCTCCAGTTTGAGACCCCTGCTGTAGAAGATACCGCTACTCCTGTGACCTCCAATAGCTTTTGGGTCCCGTGTCAAGAGGCTGCCCTGCTGCAATCTGAACACAAAACACAGGAGGTTGCCCGCTTGGCACGGGTGCCAATTAGACAATGTTTTGCAGTCCTTTAATGAATGCAAAGCATTTTCTGATTGGAAGAGATGGGAAGTTACATCATTTTTTATAAGATATACTGTACATACTATGTTGGTAAAAATGTGTGTATTTATACAGATATCCAGCTGACACCTGTGCAGTTTGGAAACCTGCAAAAGATGGATGGACCCACAGAGCAATGTGAAGACGTTGTACCATCTACCCCTAAAAATTGTGGCAATCTGGTAAGATTTTAGAAAGACTTTTAAAAAGACAAAGAGGGGAATTTAGCTGTGTGAATTGCAGCTGTGTAATTCCAACCAATCAGCTTTTAGCATTAATTTTCAGTGAAACTTTAGTCATAAAATTAAGTCCTGCTAGATCACTTAAGGCTAGTCCCTTTTGCAGGTATAGTTATGTAAAACATTAAAAATAAGTGCCTATACTGTTCATAATCCAGTAATACACTGCCTCACTCTGCTCTGCATATACTCAGTTGCTCTCCATCTTTCGACATTTTTAGGCACTGCTGAGTTTGTAGAGGACGATCTGCTGACAGCCTTAAAACGGAATTAAACCATCCTATCCTTTACAGCCAATGAAGCTGCTTCTGATTGATCTGCAACTGCCATGGTGCTGCCCATGTGATTAGTTATGACACCAGCTATTTGATGGTTTGACAGTTTGGTTGAGGACAAATTTGACAGCCACCCCAGCATTGCAGGAATGTAACTGTATTTTAAAACTGTTAAATTTCTGGATTTCTGGATTTTTTCATCAGATAATTGATGAAGCTGACTTTCATCAGTCTTGCCTAAACACCATCAGTTAAAAATCCGATAGTGTCCAACGCGGTGACATAAAACACAACGACGTGCAGAGAAAAATTAAGTTCAATGCTTCTGAGCATACATCGACTTGATTCTGAGCATGCGTGGATTTTTGACCAATGGATTTCCCCACAGACGATCATTTTTCTAAAGTTTTTTTAACCATACGAACATTTTAAAAAAGGTTCTTTTTTTTTTCACCTATGGGAAAAAAACTGATGGGGGCCCACACCTGATCGGTTCGTCCGATAAAAACAGTCCGTTTTCATCAGACGAACCGATCGTGTATACAGGGCATAAGAATTACAGGCCTAAAATATTTAAATGCCAAATTTACATGAGAAATATTGTACCATTTTGAGCATCAAAAATCTAGCATTCTCATACTGCCAGGGAGGTTAATTATGTAATAGGGTAACTAGGTGGTGAGATTTCATTTTTAAATACTATTCAATAATATGCAAGGAAAATAAAAAAAAAATGCATTTTTGTGTGCACATGATTGGACGATAGAAGCCAATAGAGTTCCACCTAATTTACTAAGCTGGGGAAAATGTCCCTTGCAAAGTCATTTTTTGGTCATAACGTACACATTTATATTATAATAATCAGCATTCTACGAGCAAAAGTTATTTTGACAATCCAATATAAGCTTACTTGAAAAAAATCTCCTTTCATGTTTGTTTCCCGTCTGCTGGCCATCTTTTTCCACAACTTCTTGGAATTCCTGCATGCTTTGCAACTTCTCTTCTGCTGTTTAGTTTCATGGGCTTACAGTACACATACAATATGCTTACATACAGTGCACTACAATGTTAATGTTTTTGATTTTCTCCATGCAGAATGAGACCTGTGTCCGCATGCTTTCCAATGCAGCCTTCGATGACTGTGACCTGCGTGTGCCTCAGGATCTGTACATCAAGGCCTGTGTGTCTGACCTCTGTAGCTGTCAAAATTCATCTGATGCCTCATGCTTCTGTGATACCCTGTCTGAGTATTCCCGGCAGTGCACCCATGCTGGTGGGATGCCCAAAAATTGGAGAACCGGCACCATGTGTGGTAATGGAGTTTTTTCTTGCCCTTTTTAATTGTCTATGTCCTTTTCTAAGGTAGTTTTCCATGTCAGTGGTTGACTACAGTGGTATTTATCCATATTAGGTTCATGGTCTTAGCTAGAAAGCTTCCACTTTGTTGAAAGAGTCTAATGCAGAATGTGAGTAGTTGAGAACGCAATAGATCACTATTTTTTAGAGGACATTCTTCTGTGTTTTTATTGACCAGTTTTGTAAAGCCAAGTTGGAGACACTACTCTAAAATTTCACTTTTTACTGACTTTGAGTGTTTTATTGACAGAGAGGACCTGTCCAATGAACATGAAGTATAATGAATGTGGTTCACCGTGTGCTGATACTTGTTCCAACTCTGAGCGGACGCTTGTTTGTGAAGATCATTGCATAGATGGCTGCTTCTGTCCACCAGGTAAAATCATATTTTTTTTTTTACAGCAAGCATTCCCTGTGTGTTTTTGGTGATTATTCTGAGTTGGGTTATTTCTACAGATATATAACATATTAAACTACTAATTCAACATCCTCTAAAGCTATCTAAAACTCAGTTGTTTGAAAAGGTGGGTTTATCATGTGTAATTTTGTCCCAGCAAAATTACACATGATAAACCCCCAAGTGTCACCTCTATGTTGGAGGGAGTGTGGAGGAGTGGGAACCCATGCCCATATTTGGTGGCAGTGCCCTAAAATCCAGTTATATTGGATACAAATACTAGAATTAATCAAGGAGATCAGTGGAATTGAGATTGGTCTGGACCCCTGGCAATGTCTGTTCCATGCGATAGCTATCCCTAGGAAGAAATACAAAACAGCAATTATCCCAATTCTATTAAATGCAGCGAAGACAGTGATCCCGAAAAGGTGGAAGGAAAAGGAAGCCCCGTCGATACAGGAATGGTTGAGGGAGGTAGAAAGGACAAGAAACATGGGGGAGGAAATATCCCAACATAGGGAACCTAACCAGCAAGAGGTCGGGACTTGGAGGGGTTGGGCGGAGTTTAGACAATCCCTGGTTTATGTAGATTACATGAGTAGGGAAGATAATACTCAGGGAATTTTGGCTTGTCCAGTTTAATTCAGGAGTAGTGGTTTCCCCCTTCCCCGGGGGGGGGGGGGGCGGGGAAAGGAGAAAGGGGAGGGGCGGGGGGGGGGGGGTTTTGAGGCAAAAAGGGGATATTTTATGCCTCCTAAAATATAAACAATTAAAGGATAAGACATGGGAAAATGTGCACAAAACACTTTAAATAATATAGTAGGGGAGGGAGGGAGGGCTTAGTCCCCTCCCCCCTCCCCGTCCTTTGGTGTGTTTTTTTTTCCTCTTCTCACAAGGAGATTTTGAGGTAAAAGGATATTTCTCTGTCCCCCTAAAATAGTACCACTTAGAAGTCACAGGGAACATTTAAAAGATAAGACATGGGGTAAATGTGCACGGAGCACTTTAATAATATAGTAGGGGAGGTTTTTTTTTTCTCTTCTCCCTCTCGCTTCCTCTCTCTCTCCGGGGGGGGGAAGGTGGGGGTCAGAGGACAAAGCAAGGGAGGGGTAACCACATGAGATAAAGGGAAAGGAAAAGGAAAAAGAGATGAAAGATCAGAAAGTATAGGATAGACCCATGTTGTTAATGTTTTTGTAGTTATTTTTGCTATTTATGTATATGTAATGGTGTTTGTATTTTAAATGTGATCCTTTTCTGTGTATGTTTGTTGGAAATGTATGTAAAGTATATCTGTGTTTCTTAAAAAACTTTGAATAAAAACAAATGAAAGCAGAAAAGGATGACACAATGGGGAAATTTCTTTACAGAAGTTGAGAATCTGTAGCTGTATCCACTTTCATTATCCAATACAGGAATTAGCTTTTCACATGATTACATAATTGAACTGAAAATTAATTCAGTTCAGGAGTGAAAATTCTCAACCCCTTTAGGGCTCCTTTACTTTTGCGGTGAGGGTGGGTGGTGCCAAAAAACACACATAGTTGAGCTGTATTTTTACCCCCCCTCCACTTAAGTTGCAAAGGCAGCAGATGGGAGTGTACACATGCTGTGGCTTTGATGCTTTGCTTTGGCTGTGGCAAAAAATTATCCCGCCTGTTGTGGTCTGCAGACAGCACCGCCACCTAGCATGACCTATTCAAGCAAAGAGGGGCAACATGACAACCCCCCCCCCCCCAGCAACCATGTGCAATGCCCGTGGTTCGCAGTTCATTCAGTGTTTACGTGGTTAAAACAGGCAGTGATCAGGCAACATATCGCCTCTTCACCATCTGTCAAATGTATATGAAAAGCTATCTGACCGCTAGTGTAAGCATAATATAAGTAAACTGGCCTCAGTAAGTCATTACAACGTTTACTCTGGTTATTGGTATCATAATCATAAGAGTTATTAGAACCATCTTTTAATCTCAATCAATGTTTTTTTCAGGAACGGTACTGGATGATGTTGATAACCGAGGTTGCATCCCTCTCAGTAAATGTTCCTGCACCTACAACAATAAGACATTTGCACCAGGAAAATTTTATACCAGCAACTGCCACAACTGGTAAGAACTAAAAACTAGCTGTGAAAGTGCTCAAAGGGTGTTGTCATACCTGCTGGCCAAACACAGATCGCATTTCAGCCATTAACTGCATCCAATCAGCTGCAGTCACTGTTTGGGTATTCTGACGGCTGCAGGTGCTGGCTGTCAGGATACATTGGTTTACAGAAGAGGTTTGTCTATCCTTGCTGTTTAGCTTGCATTAAGGAATGAAAGGTCAAATGTAGTAAGAGGGACCTCTATAACTTGTGACCGAAAGCAATTATCTCAGTAGCTTAACCCCTTGAGCCAGTTCTTCTTTATCATGATTTTATGTACTTTATTATTTTTATGTACTCCTACTACTATTATTTGTGTAAACCTGAAATATAGGCTATACCATATTTTTCTAAATACAAGAGCCATGGGTATTCTTTGTTTATTTCTTACCGATTAGTACAGTATTCCAGCACAAAATAACTCCTCTACTTTGCCTCTTTAGAGGAGCTTTGTGTAAAGAACAGTCACTACTGATCCCTCTCCTTGTGCTGTGTGACTGGTCATGTCTCCACCTCCTTCTGTAGTTTATTTAAAGGGAGCCTATAGCTGGAGGACCTGCAGGGCCCAACCTACAACTCTGCTCTCTGCACAGCATACACCTTTTTGTACAAAGTTATATCTGGGTTTGCAAAGGCATTTGGTGCACATTGCATGGTTACTGAGAAATATATTTAATGTTTTTGTGCCTGGAGTTCCTCTTTGATAATAAAGATGTCCCTATGGTAAAAGTATCTTTTATAAATTCTCTATCAGAATTCTTTGTAAGTACTTTCTTCTCATAACTGCAAAATACTAATACATACATTTTTGAACATGACAGTCTTAAATAGAAACATCTATTTTAAGTTAAAAAACCATCTAAAGCTTTTTTAAATTACAAGAAATGAATTTGAGCAATACGGTACTTCTTTAATAATATTATTGTATCTGACTTGTTTGTATTGTTTATTATAGCACTTGTCATGGTGGTCAGTGGAGCTGTGAGGCTTTGCCTTGTGCTGGACGCTGCTCACTTGAGGGAGGCTCACATGTCTACACCTATGATGGCGGTCACTATAACTTCCATGGAGACTGTAGCTACATCTTTACCAAGGTAATATTGCTCATCAAGCCTTCACGTTACTGAGTGCACGGTAGTAGCCATATGGTGAATTTTGATATGCATCGTATTCACCCATTGTAGTACTACTATAATGTTTTCTGTAGTAATTTTCATAATGAATAAATCCAGTAAGTCAGAGATTAAATTAAAGCTGTCCATACACTGACAGATTTGTTTTGTTCAGCCTGAAGGTTGAATCCCCAGCTGTGGCTATTGTATTCCAACAGATAGGACTGGCGGCTGTCAGAATACCTGAACAGCAGCTGCATCTGAATGGATGCAGTTGCTGTTTGTTTGACGATTTTATGCCCGTCTCCTTTGATGATTTTTTTATTCAAGGAATATCAGGCGGGAGGGTGCCAACAGCACCACCCATGAAGCAAAATTCAGCCAGTTTATCAGGAACGCCAAACAATGTGAAATGTTGCCTAGTGTAAAGCATTCAATTTTATATAAACCGTGTAAAAATATGCTGTAGAACAAGCATGGTTTACATAAGGTTATCCAATTGATAAGAATCTCTAGATCTCAAAATATCCTGAGCGTAATATATAAAAAAGCCATCTGTATTCTGGATTCTGGTGGATAGATGATGCGTAATAAAGATGAAAATGATATATTATCACTAAAATGTGATTATTGCTGGTCAGTAATCCTTAGAATGACACTATTTACATACCACATTCCGATAACTCCCCCCTTTGTTCTTCCTTGTAGGACTGTGTCACAAACATGTTCACTGTGCTGACCGAGCTGAGGAAATGTGGAGTGACCAATACGGAAACCTGTCTGAGAAGTATCACCCTGTCTTTGGCTCAAGGACAGACAGTGAGTAGTGCTCAGTGCACCAGTACAATTTACCTCTCTTTCCAGATATTAGCTAAAAATATACTTGTAGTATACAAAGTGAATATCACTTTTTGCCTTTTTTTTTTTTGCTCATTGTTAGTTTTGTTTGAAACTTGTGTTTCCCTAGCCATTTTCTTTAGTTTGATCACTTTCCTAAATTGATGTCACCTCTGTATCCTGTAGGTTCTGACAGTGAAGTCATCAGGAACTGTGCTTCTGAATGGGATCTACACTCGTACACCATTAGTCACAGGTACAGAATCATGTCTGATAACATACTGTACATTGAAAGGTGGTCATACACTGCCTAATAAAAGGACCATTTCTGAGCCAGGCAATGAGATTTTCCAATCTGATCCCATATCCTTCGGGGTGAATATCTCATGTAGTCTGCAGGTAGCTTATTGCTTCACCTTGCCCTTTTTGTGGATTGATCAAACACTTCCTGTTCCTGGGTAGCTATTACACTCCTCCACTGTATCTATGGGGGGGGGGGGGTTGGTTGTCACCCAGACTGGTTTCCTGATATTGGTTACAAAAATGTTTGTAGCTTTTCATCTCCATTATGTGAGTAGCACAGGCAATTGGTAGTTTACAGAAGATAGCTAGGAAGAAAGATTGTCTTCAGTGCAGTTCACAGGAAACAACAAGGGCACAGCATTTCTGGCAAGATCATCGGGTATTTTGTGTACAAAAATATTTCTATTTAGAAATAAAAAAAAGAAAGCAAATTCATCCTCCACATCTAAGGACTGGTAAATAATTTTTTTGTTCCTTATTTCTTGCCATTAGCAGCTCTTGTAAAGACCAGTCATGTTTAGGGCCCATGCCTCAGTGTGGCACTTCTGCTACCTGTTAGGAACATAGAAGATCCACCTCACCTGTGATATAAATGAATGCATGTACAGTATTGATGCAGACTTGGTGCAAGTATCTTCCTGTCTGCCATTTATAGGTAGTAATCTGTCCATTTTGTCAGGAATGCACAGTGTCCCTTTAAAGGGAGGGAAGATTATAACAATTCTAGAAGCAGTGAACCACATAAATGGGCAGGTGGATAAACTGGTTTTCAAATTCAGGAGTTAGAGGAGAATACATGGCAGTTAAATAAGTCAGTTTTTTTTTTAACTGATTTGATAACACTCCAACGTGTATACTGTAGAGTGAAGCATTATAATTAAACTATGCTAATCCACTGGGCCCTAATTAACCAGTTTATGAAAGACCATAATAGATCTAAGTAGACTTGGGTGTGCACTGCAATGTTCATGCATATAACCTGAAATCATGGCATCACTAGGAAGCAATGAAAAAAAGTAATATCAATGTGGGCAAAAAAAAAAAAGTAATGGCAAGAATGTCAACCTGTGTCAGTTCTAAAACCTGAAATTCTCTTTTCGTATGGTCAGCACAGTCCCATTTATACCTTAGTGGTTAGCACTTTTTCATTGCAGCACAAGTTTCCCTGGTCCGATTCCCAGTTAAAACACTATTAGCTAGATTCAGAGAGCTGTGCCTATCTTTAGGCGGGCGTAGCGTATCTCAGATACACTACGCCGCCGTAAGTTAGAGCAGCAGGTCCTGTATTCACAAAGAAGTTGCGCTCTAACTTACGGCAGCGTAGTGCAACTGGGCTGGCGTAAGCCCGCCTAATTAAAAATAGGCTGGTTGGGGGCGTGTTCTATGCTAAATACTCATGACCCCACGTATTTGGCGTTTCTAACGAACGGCGCATGCGCCGTCCGTGAAAGTATCCCAGTGCGCATGCTCAAAATTATGCCGCAAATAATCCATGCTATCGACGTGAACGTAAATTACATCCAGACCCATTCACGGACAACTTACGCAAACGACGTAAAACGTGAAAAATTCGACGTGGTTCCGACGTCCATATTTAACATTGGCTGCGCCATCTTTTTGGTGGTTTATCTTAACGCCTGAAATGCCTTACGTAAACGGCATATCTTTACTGCGACGGGCGTGCGTACGTTTGTGAATAGGCGTATCTCGCTGATTTACATATTCTAGGCGTAAATCAGCGTACACGCCCCTAGCGGCCAGCGTAAATAGGCAGCTAAGATACGACTACGTAGGAGACTTACGCCGGTCGTATCTTAGCAACATTTAAGCGTATCTCAGTTTGAGCATACGATTAATGTTACGAGGGCGCGGATTCGGAGTTACGACAGTGTATCTACTGATACGCCATCGTAACTGTACCTGAATCCGGCTATATCTCTGCACTTGCGTAGGGTATTCTGGTTTTCTTCCACATTCCAAAGACATTCATATTAATTGGCTCTAGGGTTCAAAATGGCCCTAATGTGTATGTATGCACATGTGATAGGAACTATAGACTGTAAGACCCTTGAAGGTATGGACTGCTGTGCATGTGTAATATGTTAGTGCTATGTGAATTGTTGGTTCTATATAAAGAAATGTACAGAGTTAATCAAACATAAATACCTGCGATGAAACAGATAGAAGCGTGTCACAGCTTCTGCCTAAGAAGTGCAAGTGAAATATATACATACTATATTTCTTCTTGGATTTCCTTTGTTTATTGAAAACCAGGTTGTTAATTTACATTCTTTACATTTGTCTTTTTCAGATAATTTTGCTGTGTTGAAGCCATCTTCTTTTTATCTGGTCATTCAGACCTTCAATGGGATCCAGATCCAGGTTCAGCTTGTTCCAGTCATGCAGGTCTCAGTGAGGCTGGACCCTGAGTACCAAGGAAATGCATGCGGTAAAATTTTATCCATGTCTTTTTATTTGGGGCTTTAGTCTTTAATGTTCCTGGAAGTATAGTAAATGAGTAAATGTGAAGAGGTGTAAAGAAGGCTTGATTTACTGGTGGCCCTTTGGGACACTTCATTGCTTTTTATTCATTTTAACTGAATATTGTTATTTCCAATATTTTTAGGTCTCTGTGGTGACTTCAATAAGGTCCGGACAGATGATTTTAAGTCTCTGAGTGGAGCACTTGAGGGGGCAGCAGCTGCCTTTGCCAACACCTGGAAGGGCCAGGCAGACTGCAGTGATGTGAAGGACAGTTTTGAAAACCCATGTGCACTAAGTGTAGACAATGGTATGTGAGGAATCTTTTATTAAACATATTATGAGATAAAATTTGCAAATATTTTTAAATACCTTAATAATATATATGTTATTCATTCAGGATGGCGGAGTATTACTGTAGGGTTAACAAAAAGAGGACTTAATTGCAGAGACAAGTGAGCAGATTGAGGGTGCAGAGAAAACATAGTAAACTGCAAAGCTGCATAATCTAAATAATGGTTTCATGCTCTTTTGATTATATAACTGGTAATCTGCTTTATAGTGTGTTGGGGTATGTGATTCATAAAAGTGGGAAAAATCCAGCTCTTGTATGTTGTTGTCCGAGTATGTTTATTAGGTGTGTGTATATGTAATCTGGAGTTCCTACATAGCTAAGCATAAATTCCATTGTTTATGAAAGATTATTAAAATGTCTCATTCCTTTTACTTGCTTGCTGTTCTGTCCAGCCACCACAAGTGAACAGATGAAACCCTGTGTAAGCTTCAAGTCCTAACTCAGAGCTTACACAAGACTTTCCCTACATCCATATGACCGTGCTGGGCTAATCACCAAGCACCAATGTTGTCATGTGGGAGCTCTTCCATATATAAACATAATGGGTATTTCTATTTGCTCCCAATGGGCAAATAGAGTGCAGCCTGGGGGTAGGTGGAACATAACTGAATCTGTGGCTTTGTTGTGCATAAACAAAATACGGTTGCACTTTAAGGTAAAATTATACAGACTTTCAACAAAGCTGTATAAACAGTTGCTTAGTTATTTAATGGCATCTAACCCTTTATTTACTAATCTTTAGAGAGGTTTGCCAAGTTTTGGTGCTCTCAGCTCTCGGACAGCAAGGGAACCTTTGCCCAATGCCATGCTGTTGTGAATCCAGCTGTGTATGAGAAGGTGAGTGATCTGCATTAAAGAAAACATAAATGTGTTAGATAGTCCACATGGCAGGGTAGACAATGTAAGTCCATAAAAGACACTGGGGTTGATTTACTAAAACTGGTGGGTGCGAAATCCGGTGCAGCCGTGAATAGTAGCCTATCAGCTTCTAACTATAACTTGTTCAATTAAGCTTTGACAAAAAAAAGAAACTGGTAGCTGATTGGTTTCTATGCAGAGCTACACCAGATTTTCTACTCTCTGGTTTTAGTAAATCAACCTCACTATCTTAAAGAAAATATGGTGTTAAATAATTTATTATGCCGTTTTAGTTTACCTGCTTTAACAAAGCCTTATTTTTATAACTTTCCTAAATATAAATAATGTATAGAATTCAAGATCAATATAATAGCAAGAGCAATAGATTTTCCAATTATCATACTCAGTTACACAGGAATAATAAGCTATTTGTAAACGTTTTACATAAACTTTCTATAAATCAGCATATTTCTTGCAAACCTTCAGTAGACTCTCCTATTTTAAGAGTGATCACTAAGACATGGTGTATATTTGTGTTTGTACCAACAGAACTGTATGTATGACAGCTGTAACTATGAGAAGAGTGAAGAACGTGTTTGTGCAGCCTTATCTGCCTATGCACGGGCCTGCGCTGCTGAGGGAGTGACTCTAGTTGGCTGGAGAGGCGACCTCTGCGGTATGTATGGAGGTTTATATATGGCGGATATTATCCAAGACATTTACGCTATACTTTGACAACATTTTTTTGACAATGATTACTTTTGAATAAAAATAGTTTTGAACAGTTTATTCTGTGTATTTTAGAAATGTGTCTTCTATTGTACAGAGGGTTTAGTATCACAATTGAATTTTTTAGATCAGCTCTATTACATGATGTATAAATATTATACATAGGTTTACAAAGAACGGCAAAATGTTTCAAATTTAAAATCAAGCCTGAATCTTTGCTATAACTCAGCGGTTCTGGGTTGCTGTTTGTACCCAGTATCTTAATATAAGAAGTAGTCTCCTTGTTTTTGCAATTTGTGATTGAATAGGCAATGTATATACTTTCTATATTGAAATATAAATATCTATTAGTAATTTTAGGATAGGAAATGATAACATTTAGTGTGGTTATTTCACTCACTCTTATGCAAGTTCCTGGATATTTTATGGAACAAGTTTGAGTGGGTTTATGAGAAATAAATTAGTATAAGTAAAAAAAAGGAATAGAGAAAAGGTTAATTTGGATTTTTGGGGATTTAGTAGGGGGTTGTTGGGAGTGTCTAGCTCTGTCTCTGTGTTATATTCCATTACCTCCTTGTTTTTCTAGGGTTGGTGGTAAGTAGGGATGAGCCGAACACCCCCTTGTTCGTTTCGCACCAGAACCTGCGAACAGACCAAAAGTTTGTGTAAACTTTAAAACCCTGTTAAAGTCTATGGGACTCGAACGTTTGAAATCTAAAGTGCTAATTTTAAAGGCTAATATGCAAGTTATTGTCCTAAAAAGTGTTTGAGGGCCTGGGTCCTGCCCCAGGGGACATGTATCAATGCAAAAAAAAGTTTTTAATAATGCTTAAAGTGAAACAATAAAAGTGAAATATTCCTTTAAATTTCGTACCTAGGGGGGGGGGGGGGGGTGTATAGTATGCCTGTGAAGTGGCGCATGTTTCCCGTGCTTAGAACTGTCTCTGCACAAAGTGTCATTTCTGAAGGACAAAACGTCATTTAAAATCACTCGCGGCTATAATAAATTGTCGGCTCCCGGCAATTCAGAGAAAAGTCATTCATAAAAAAAAAAAAGCGTTGGTGTCCCCCCAAATTCAATTACCAGGCCCTTCGGGTCTGGTATGGATATTAAGGGGAACTCCGCTGTCAATTAAAAAAAATAAATTACGTGGGGTTCCCCCCAAATATTCATTCCATGGCGTGGAGTTTCCCCAAAAATCCACACCAGACCCCTTATCCGAGCACGCAACCTGGCCAGCCACAGAAAAGAGGGGGGACGAGAGAGCAGCCCCCCTCCTGAACTGTACCAGACCATCAACATTGGGAGGATGCTTTGGAGGTCTTTGACCCCTCAAAGCACCATGTCCCCATGTTGATGGGGACAAGGGCCTCATCCCCACAACCCTTGCCCGGTGGTTGTGGGGGTCTGCGGGAGGGGGGATTATCAGAATCTGGAAGACCCCATTAACAAAGGGGACCCCCAGATCCCGGCCCCTCTATGTGAATTGGTAATGGGGTACAATGTACCACTACCATTTCACTAAGAAAGTGTAAAGAATTTTAAAAATAAAACACACCGTGGAAAAAAGTCCTTTATTAAAGAAAAAAAATCCAGCGTTGGTAATCCACTCTCGGTCCCCGCACCAACGTTGTAGGTATCCTGCGATGGGTGATATCCTCTCCCCCGGGGTCCAGCGATGAGAAGATCTCTTCATCCAGGTTCTGGGTCCAGAGCGCATGCATTGCCAGCCGCCTGTCTCCACCGGAGACAGCCCGGCGAATGTCGCAGCTTGAGCCAGTGACAGCTCTTATATAGATGAGGCAACCACCTGTCACGTGACCCCGCCCCCCTCTGACGCAAGGAAGAGCCTAGGCTTCCTCAGTGACTTTGTCAGAGGGTGCGTACAATGTACCCCATTACCAATTCACATAGGGGGGCAGGATCTGTGTGTCCCCTTTGTTAAAGGGGTCTTCCAGATTATGATAAGCCCCCCGCCCGCAGACCCCCACAACCACCGGGCAAGGGTTGTGGGGATGAGGCCCTTGTCCCCATCAACATGGGGACATGGTGCTTTGAGGGGTCAAAGACCCCCAAAGCATCCTGCCAATGTTGAGGGCATGTGGCCTGGTACGGTTCAGGAGGGGGGGGCGCTCTCTCGTCCCCCCCTCTTTTCTGCAGCCGGCCAGGTTGCGTGCTCGGATAAGGGATCTGGTGTGGATTTTTGGGGGAACTCCATGCCATTTTTTTTTTAAATTTGGGGTGGAGTTCCCCTTAAAATCCACACCAGACCTGAAGGGTCTGGAATGGATATTTGGGGGGAACCCCACGTCATTTTTTTTTAAATTGACGGCGGGAATCCTCTGAATATCCATAGCAGACCTGAAGGACCTGGTAATTGAATTTGAGGGGAACCCCACGCTTTTTTTATTTTTTATGAATGACTTTTCTCTGAATTGCCGGGAACCGACAATTCATTATAGCAGCGAATGATTTTAAATTACTTTTTTTCCTTCAGAAATTACACTTTGTGCAGAGACAGTTTTAAGCACGGAAAACATGCACCACTTTACAGGCATACTATACACCCCCCCCAGGTACAAAATTTAAAGGAATATTTCACTTTTATTGTTTCACTTTAAGCATTATTAAAATCACTGCTCCCGAAAAAACTAATGTTTTAAAAAAAATTGCATTGATACATGTCCCCTGGGGCAGGTCCCAGGTCCCCAAACACTTTTTGGGACAATAACTTGCATATTAGCCTTTAAAATTAGCACTTTAGATTTCTCCCATAGACTTTAACAGGGTCGAATTTGCCACGAAGACCCCAAATTGTTCGCCGAATAGGCGAACAGGCAATGTTCGAGTCGAACATGAGTTCGACTCGAACTCGAAGCTCATCCCTAGTGGTAAGTATAGATTGATTGACACTGATCAATTGATACATATATCATATAATATGATGCTTAATATTTTTGACAAGATTAGTACCCTGTAGTAAAATGTAAGGTTCACTTATGATATTAGAGATTCCACTCCATTGACAAATCATCATTAAAGTGTAAAAAAAGAAAACCTGTGGGGGAAAAAGTAAAATATAAACTGGTAGTTATCCTTAGCTTCTGCCCATTGTACCTAGGTGAGGGTGATAGAGTTCCTGGGAACGCTGTTTTGGTGTAATTTCTTAAGATTTTTCGAAGGGTCTCACTGCAAAGATCATTATGTCAACTTCTCCAGTGAAGAAACTAGGGGTATTTTAAGTATATTTACCAACTTTACTCCCACAGTTTTTTTCACTTTTTACTAATCAATGTGGCAATTTGTTATGGGGTTTGGGGACCCTGATGAAATAAGGGAACCTTAACTTTAAGTGTAAGGTTGACTTTAGGACACTTTTCTAAACATGTTTGATTTCTATATTAAAATGGCTTTATGAAAGTCAAACTTTTAAACTAGATACCTGCAGAGGTGCAAGCTATCTTTTAATATTAAATCAAATACTATCTTCTGCTTTACCAAAATGTGATTTAGGTTGTAATCCTTACAAATTAAAAAAAGTTGTCATGTAATGTAATTTTCATCTTTTCCAATTTTAGAAAAATACACAAAGGACTGCCCAAAAAACAGCACTTACCAGTACTCTATTACTACTTGCCAGAAAAGCTGTCGCTCTCTCAGTGAGCCTGACCCCAGCTGCAGCTTCCATTTCACTCCCCTGGATGGCTGTGCTTGTCCAAATGGAACATTCCTTAATGACAATGGAGCCTGTGTACCAGCTGGGAACTGCCCTTGTTACTACAATGGTTCAATGGTGCCCCCTGGAGAAGTCATTTATGACAATGGTGCCATGTGGTAAGTTATATAAAAACAGGGTAATCATGGGTTTCGATAAAAGCTAATACAGAATTTAAGACATTACTTCAATTTATTTTTATTTAGCTGTTTATTATTATTTACCTCTGCCATTAAGTTTTTTTTTGATGCCACGATGTCGCCAAAATCCATATATGTTTATAAGTATAAAAGACTCCCTTCTTCTCCCTCAAAGATAACCCGAAGGGCATATTATATGCAAAGTGGTCTATGTACCACAGCATCTTCCACACACCTGAATGCGTGTGTGTTTAAGGTTCTAGTGCAACAAAAGATTTTATTGACTCAAATTTCCTAATGTTAACCCTGGTATATCAATTCATGGGCCTGGGTTAAGTTAAAACAGCTTACTGTGACTCGAATTAATATTTATGCAGATTTTGAACATTTATCGGCATGCCAGCCTTATAATATTTCACATAGTGCTGACAATGAACCTGGATTGGTGCAGATCCTAACACTTGGTTTGAAAAATGTTAGTGTGACTACTGCCATGGGCTATGCCTAATATCAACAGGATAGGATAGGAATAGGAATCTGTGGAAAAGTTTGCTGTAATTCGTGCAATGTATTTGTTTTTGTTTTATTTCTTATAACAAAGCTGGAGTTTTATTTTAATCTTCATGGTCCATATATCATGTTTTTTTATTTTTCTAATACAGAGCTGAGTTTCATTTCAATCTACATGTTCCATATATATCTGTTTACCACATACTTTCAATGTGGTCTGCCAGTATGTACAGCAGGCATCTTACAACTGTGTTCTCTTGTGGTTTTCACACTCCTTCTTTGTTGCCTAGGCATAGGATGAGGCTGCAACCATTTAATAATTAAATCAAACTTATTCGTTGCCCATGAAGGACAAAAGTAACAGGTTCACCTAAATGCCACTCTTCCCAGCTACAGCTTCATTTTGCTACCCCATTACTCAATTCAGACACTGAGAACAAAAAGAGGAAGCCCTCTGAACACAAAGCTAAAGACCCTCTCCCTACCCACGTATGACAAAGCCAGGTGCTTAAAAAGCGAATCACTAAGTTCCTTCACATGGAAGGAGGGAGAGTGTGTCACACTCCCTATACCCAATTTATTTTTTCCTTCTGGTGTCTAAAAGGGAGGAAAGGAAAGAAGAGTATATGCAGCTGGGAAAGGTGACAGTTAAGTAAACCTTCATGAACCTTCATTCACAATTGTGTAGACTCTACAGTACATCCATACTGTATGTCTGTTCTTGGCTACAGGGTCCCTAATATTTTTATTGGATAGATAGAAAATGTCATATTTATAAACTTTATAAAACTAGAAAAGCCTTTCTTATCCTATAACTTTCAAAATGTTTAAAGTGTTTCAATATTTTAGTAATAGCGTATAGCTGTAAGCTAAGAACAAAATATGCACAGGTTAACATACATGTATTTGATTCTTCATTCCAGCACATGTACAAGTGGAAGACTACGCTGTGTTGGGAAGACACTCAGTATTGCAAGTAAGAAAATATAAAAAATTAGATATTTATAATCTACCATTACTGTTAATTTTAAAGTCATCGGATTCACTGAGGTGTTTAGTGACCATATAAATGCACCAGAGCAAAGGCCACACTTAATACTAAGTGTTTTCAGCATCCCCAACTGATAAAATGCGGTATCCTTATAATAGACTAAAACTTCCAGTTACAGAGGCTGAGAGATATTTTGAGATGTGCAACCTTTTGTAAGTCATCTAGAGATAAGCTTGAACAAATTCATGATACAATTGGGTTCTATCACTGTATCAGAATTGCTAACCACCTTACCCAAAAATGTAATGTACATCTAAAGCCAGAGCTTTTTTTATTGTAAATAGAGTGGGGAATATGTCAGACCCCTTTCAGAGTGTATTGCCCTCTTTCTCCCAATTCTGCTTGGCTTTATTTCCCGACACTGTAGCAAACAGGGGATCTCGCCAAAGTGAGAAAAATCCCCCATGCACACAATTTGAAATGGCATTTGCAAAGATAACAGTCATGTTTAGGCCCTACAAATAATTTAGATCCTTTACACATATATAACCTAAGTACCATAGACAATTTATGGAGATATTGTAGAATAATGACAGTGATGAGGAAAATGACATGAAGCTCCTCCCCTTCCAGCATAGGACTGTTCACACTAAACTCTGACATGTGGAGGGTGATCTTAATGCCACTTGGGATTGTCTTTAGAACAATGGAATAAAAAAAAAATATGCAATTGTTACTTATGATTATGACTAATATGCATCTCCACTCCTGGCCCTTTATTCAAAACCAAGAAACATTTCTACAGGTTTCTAAGTACCACAATAGAACTGCCAAAAAGAAAAAAAGTCTCATCATACTGTATGCTTTACTTAGTTACCTAAGGGTGCACTCTCAGCAAACATAGGGCTCAGCAGGCAGAAAATGTGGATGCAGTCATATTAATTCATTTCTCCTGTCATTCTTTTTTGTGGTAAAAATAAAAGATCAGAAAGAGAGATAGTGGTTCCCTGTTTCTCTACCACCTGAGGTGAGATGTTTCTCTCTCCTTACAGCAGGGCCATGGTTAAGCTGGCCATACACACATGACTTAATAAAATAAATGTAACAGATTTCTTCATCCACTCTCAAGAGAGCAGTTAGATGAATCTTCACTTCCAGCTATTGTATTCTGACAGCTGGCTTCAGAGGCTGTCAGTTTAACAGACCAGTGCCTGCATCTGATTGGATACAGGCTGAGTTCAGCCAACAATTTTCTATTGAACAGTTGGCTTTTGTCAAGCCTGGCTGTGGGGGTAAGGGCATTACAGCCCAAATTTTGCCTGAGTTAGCATGAATTGGCTGAAATTCCAGCCATGTATAGCAGCCTTAAAGCCCCATACACACTATTAGATTTTCTGCAGATTTTTGTCTTCAGATTTACCAAAACCATGTAGTGCATGGGCCTGCCTGATTGCATACAAATTGGAACTCTTAAGGTTTGACCTCATATTATATAGTTTTGGTAAATATGAAGACAAAAATCTGCAGACAATCTAATAGTGTGTATGGGGCTTTAAGGCTGCTATATATGGCTGGAATTTCAGCCAATTCATGCTAACTCAGGCAAAATTTGGGCTGTAATGCCCTTACCCCCACAGCCATGCTTGACAAAAGCCAACTGTTCAATAGAAAATTGTTGGCTGAACTCAGCCTGTATCCAATCAGATGCAGGCACTGGTCTGTTAATGGGGTCTTAGTTGCATGTATTACGGGGTTCATTCACACCAGACATGCTGGATAAAATATGTACCATGTGTATTATTTTTATCTTTACAAATTTCCAACACAGTTTTAAATGAATGAACTCTGACAGTTGGTGTTATAAATCTATCAATAAGCCATTAAGCTTTCCCTACAAAACAAAATAGAGTAAGTACTTCCCTGCCCAACTGCCTGTACCTCTAAACCTCTCTTCAGAAACAGGAGTCAGGAGTGTGTATCCGATGGTCCCATGCTGAGTTCAGGGGTTCTTTCTACCAACCTTCATCTCATTTAGGTGTCCTATATTGACGTGAAGTTCAGCAGGGGGAACCATTGAACGTGGCAGGGGAACAGTAAATCAGTACTCCCAGAACTAGGTTTCTGAACAGATTTCAGGGGAAGATTTCTCTTCAGTGGAGTTGCGTTTGGCAGTGTCGACCAAAGGTTGTACTCAGCATGGAATCTCACATTGTGTTTTTCTTTAGAGTGCCCAAAAAACATGGTTTATTTTGACTGTGCCAATGCGACAAATGGAGCAAATGGAGCAGAGTGTCAGAAGACATGTCAGACCCTGGACATGGAATGTGTAAGTCTCTATATACACAGCTGTCACTAATAATATTTCACAAATGTATTATACATATATTATACATATCTCACACATTAGGATTCTCTCTTGACATTTTTATTTTCCCCTTGGGTGGATCATTTTTGGATTTTGGTGGGGAAATCTAGCAGGGTAGTGAGAGGTAGTGGTGGTGGTGGTGGGTATGTGGGAAGAAACAGTGAGCAGTTACAAGACTGTGCAGCTTAGGCAACATACAGACAGCATCTCTGTCATATGAAAGGCTTCTAAATCATGCATTTTACATCCAGCATGTGCTCAACATACACAATACATATGCTATGCTGCCACCAGTAGCTCATTCAGCTTCCATTTTTTTTTTTTTGGTAAAGCTTAAGTGAACAAGCTGAAGTTAGAAGCTGATTGGCTATCATACATTGCTACACCAGATTTTGCACTCTCCAGGTTTAGTAAATCATTCCTATGGAGTCTGTAAGAATGATCAGCATTATACATATATGTTTAAAGATAAATAAAAGATAATATTAAAAATGCATTTAAAGATGCAAAGTTAAACTATGAACATGACTTCCATGTATTTTATGGCACATCTTTTTAGCTCACATGATATCCAAGGCTGTAATAGGAACAAATTGTTATTTTGCAGAGGCCATCCTGACAGTGGGGCCACAGAGACACCTGCAAGTAAAAGGGCTTACAAGGGTTATAAAGCTGGACTTTGGGAGGCCTAGAACCTTTGCTTTAATAGAGATTATTATCTTAATATAGATTATTATCTTAAAAGAGATTATTATCTTTAAATTTACAACATCAGCTTGACTCCAAATATACTTATTCAAGTTAAAAAAATATACTGCATGTACAATGCTATGTTTTAAGAGCAGAGTCAAGTTTTCGGCATTGAATCCTGTAAGCACACAACCGTAAGCACACAACCGTATGCTGACAAAGGAACCACCCTCACCACCTCTGCTTGGGTCACTTTTTTTATGCCGAACATTTTCTTGTTTTACTGATCCATACCCAGCTGACTGAAGTTTATATAAGATGCTATATTTTTGAAGACAATGAGAAAAAAAGTGTGGGCAATTACTGTACAAGGAAAACCTGCTTATTTGTGACTGCTGCTTATAGGCACAAACCTACTGTGCCCAATGGTAAATCTGGCTTTGTTCAAGAGCCCATGTACTAAACATTCAATAAACAAATGCTCTAATACATCCTATAGACAGAAGATTACAGTTCCCAGGCACGGCCATTGTCCTCTATATCCAACTCCATTTTTATGTCTACAAATTTCTAATGATGACTATAAAAGTGAATACAATTTCTGCTAATTACTAGTTTTGAAAATGAAACATGATGAGACAAAGAGTATTTTTCGGATTAATCAACACATCTCCAACAGTGTTACATTACAGTCATTCAACATATACATATTTGACACTTGTAACTACAAAACAATATCTAAACGTAACCAAACTAAAGGTCTCTTTTCTTTTTTTTATAACTCAGTTAAGTATTCAGTGTGCCTCTGGCTGTGTCTGTCCGAAAGGGCTTGTGCTCAATAACAATGGCAATTGTGTGCCCGAGGAAGAGTGTCCATGTATACACAATGGTGAGGTTTACCACAGCGGGGAGAGCATTCTGCAAGACTGTAATACCTGGTGAGTTATTTTACTTCACAAACTAAGACAGTCATACATTCATTTGATGATTCATAATATTACAGGCTGTCTTAATGTTTTCTTAATAATTGGTAAGCTATAGATATAGTTTTGACCTACCTACTATTGATCTTTGTACAGGAAAGGTAACAGGTAGATTAGGAAGCACTTTACATAATAAAATAATTGAGACAGTAGCCCTAAAATGTCAGAAAATTACATAGCTATATAGCTCTGTTCAAATAATAAAATATATAGGGTCAGTGCACTCAAACCTGATCAGTGCCCATCAGTTCCGCCTCATCAGCGCATATCAATGAAGGAGAAAAATTACCTGCTTGCAAAGTTTTATAACAAATGAAACATGATTTGAGCAGTGATTAAATACCACCAAAAGAAAGCTCTATTTGTGTGAAAAAAATTATACAAATTAGGTGTTATCACATCCCAGAGAGAACTAAGGTACAGTAATGCCTCTTATATAAAAATTAACAGGACTTTAAGGATGCTACTATTAAAACGAATGGTGGCATGTTTAAAGTCCTGTTAGTTTACACTAGAAGAAGCTATTGATTGGTACCACTCACCACCTAACTTTATGCTAAATAAAATGCATAATTAGGTTTCAATTATGATCAGCCACTTAACACCTAGAGAGAGGTACCTTCATCAAAGGTAGTTGAAAGTCACCTATGACTCTGAAGACACTACCTCGGGGCCCTTTTCACTAAATTGTACTAAATTGTTGAAAATTATGATATCAAAGTCAATTTGAACCCAAAATTATTTATGTATAATTTCTGCTAACTCCTTTATGTTTTAGTACTTGCAAGGACCGGAAATGGCAATGTACAGAGAAAGAGTGTCACAAGACCTGTGTAGTATATGGAGAAGGCCATTATAGAACATTTGATGGCAAACGTTTCAGTTTTAACGGTGTTTGCGAGTACACTCTGACACAGGTACTTACAAGTCTATCATATGTAAAGGTCAACAATGTTCATGCATCTTTTTTATTGAATATACAAGTGATCCTACCTGGTAGATGCATATGCTATGCATGTGTGGAAACACATAATGGTCTGTGACGGACACATTTTGAAAACAACTATGTATATTCTACTAAAAGAGGAGCACTGAAAGCTAATTTCCTCTTTATGATTGCTCACAGAGTCAATGCTTTTTAACTGCATAATTACTTTGGTACAATGTAGTACAACCTCAACAACATGCTCAGATTTCTCCAACCGACACAATCTTTTTTGTTAGGCCTCATCAATAATTTAATAATAATATTTCACATTTTACAAGTATTTCTGGAAAATTAAGGCAAATTATGATTATAATGTGACTGTAATCCAGTGAAATAATTCACTATAGACCATTTATATGTTTATATATATATATATATATATATATATATATATATATATTTGTCACTTATTAAGCATCCCAAATGTTGATTCTTGTACTCTCTGTTAATTTATAGGACTACTGTGCATCCAACCCTGGAAATGGTTCATTCAGAATTATCTCTGAAAACATCCAATGTGGAACAACTGGGACTACCTGTTCCAAGGCCATTAAAGTATTTTTGGGGGTGAGTACTGAGTGTTCAGAACTTCACATCTATGCTACATCTCTAGTACATTTCACAAACAACAATATAATAAAATATAGCTCACCTTAAGTGTGGTAGCCAGGTTAAATACATTTTCTGCAAGTACAGAAATAATACCTGTTGATCCTGCCAGAAACCAAGTGTCCTCACAGCTTTCTGTGCACGGCACCGAAATCTAAATCAATGTTATCAGTTTTCTCATTTATCTTCTATCTTCTTTCTACAAAACCCCTCCTCTCTTTGTAATGGAGATGCGAAGAGAGGATGGTATTTATAGCTCAGGTTAGGATGGCACCACTGCATCTCCATAGATACAATTATACTGTAGCTTTGTGTAGCTCAATGTCTTGAAGCTAATAGGAAGAAAGCATTTTCTTACTAAGATAGGTAAAGTGGCACACTGCCCTCAAAAGGTTATCATTTTGCTTTTTTAACTCTATTATTTGGTTGCAAAATAATTATTAGATTCCTGCTTTATAGTGTATTACTTGTACTTTACAGAACTTTGAGTTGAAATTGAGTGATGGATCCTTTGAAGTAGTGCAAAGAGAAACTGGTGGTGATGTTCCCTACCAGATAAGGAAGATGGGAATGTACCTGGTGATTGAGGCTAAGAATGGTTTGATCCTCATGTGGGACAAGAAGACAAGCATTCTGATCAAGTTAAGCCCAGAGTTCAAGGTAAAGAAGCTGTCATCCTTCAAAGACACAATGGTAGAGATTTACTGAAAGTGGAACACTCTGAATCTTGTGAAGCTGGGCATGGAAGCCAGTTGGCTTCTAACTTCAGCTTGTTCAATTAAGCTTTGACAAAAAAAACATGGAAGCTAATTGAAATAATAAAGCTCCAGTTTACTAAATCCTCCTTAATGTTGACCACCAGTTGCTACTCTAGGCAATAAATGTTGTGTTCAACAAACAGTTTTTTGCAAACATCCATAAAGCACTGAGGTTGTTAGCATTAAATAATTGTGAAGAATTTAGAATGTCAGGGTTTACTATTTGTATTACTCCTTCTTAATATTATAATACACTATCCTTACCGAATGCATTAGACCTTTTTTTTTTTTTTTAACGAACAAGCTCTTTATTGAAATCTGAAGGGAAAATAATATGTAAGGACCAACAAAATAAACACTAGTACATGATAGTACAGGGAGAATAAACCCACACAAAGAAAAAGGTTGAATTTGACATTACAAAGCCAAGTTAAAATATTTTAAAAACACACCTAACTCTGAAAATATCTAGTTTAAGGAATAATTAGCATTGGATATAGTTTTATATCATCTTGCTGTATACCATATGGGTGGTTAATTACACCCAACTCCAGCAAAAAACGTTTCACTTAGTTTTGAATAAAGTGGCTTGGAGCCTCCATCAGGTTTTATTGCTCTCAGTGTCCTTGATGGGGATATTTCCATTCAATATCTGTAGAGGCAGGGATGAATGGAGAAATCCCTGTAAAGGAGACATAAAAAAAAAACATTATTTTTTTGTAAAGATAAGCCTTCGGTTTCATAGATAGCAGGGCTCTATCCAGATAGAAACACTCATCTTTCCCTAATATAGGAAAGGATGATGTTTCACACTTTCTTAAAGCTCAACTACAGGCACAATTGAAACATGTTCCTCAATAGCAACAAAGAATACAAATCTACTTTGTGTGCACCAAATGCCTTTAAAGGCCCAGATATTCCATGTAAAAATGTGTGTGACATCACCTCTGTTGAACAAAGTATGTGCGGAGAGCAGAGCTGTGGGGGACTAAGCAGGTCTACCCACTACAGGCTGCCTGCAGAAAATTACAGGCGGGCGGCAGATACAAGACCAGTCACCTTGCACAAGGGGAGAAGGCAGCAGTGACTGGTCTTTATTACAGGAAGCGTTTGCATAAAGGAAAAGATTTTGTGCACAAATCTGGAGGATTTCAACTTCATAAAGGATATGAATATACGAGTACACACGCCTCTTGTACTGTATTTAAATAACATTTGCTTATCCTGGAGTACACTTTTAATAAAGCCTGACGCCATCATAAAATATAGAAAAGTCCTTTCAATAGACCATCCGTATACAGTTTTCATTGTTATTTTTAGAACGGTAGGATAAACATATGGAGCAGCCAAAAAATGTATGTCTAAAATGTTTACTACCTATGCTGTGTTTTATAGGTTCTGATGTGTGTTGATGTATAATATTAACCATTTAAAATGATTTTTTTCCATTAGGGAAATGTTTGTGGCCTCTGTGGTAATTATGATGGTAGTGTTTCCAATGATTTCACCACAAGAACACAATCGGTTGTGGTCAATGTAGAAGAATTTGGAAACAGCTGGAAAGCTTCGCCAAGCTGTCCTGATGCTCAGCGTCTAAAGGATCCATGCATTGCCAATCCATACCGCCAGTCTTGGTCTCAGAAGCACTGCAGTATTATCATGGAGGCAACATTCTCAAAGTGCCATTCTAAAGTGGGTTCCTATGTTTTGTTTAACAGATGTGATACCGTGTTCTAAATTATGTGATAGTAATGTCCCCCAAACATTATTTTTAGTTTGAGTATTTGATTACTGTTTGATTTAAAAGGGAGTGGGGAAGTGGGGGCAAATTTTAAAACATTGGTCACACAGCTTAGCTGTACATAATCTTAGTTGTTCCCTTGCACAATACCTCCTGCTGTGGTAATGTTAATCTGTGTTCCCATATTGACAGATAAGAGTCAATACTGCACACAGCCACAGCTGCTAGCTATCAAACCCAGCTGCCATTGACCTCTTTGGTCCTTGCTAATGATAATGAACCAATCAAAGTGGTTCTCTGTATTGTGATCACAATGACAGCTATGACATGGCTGGAGCGTCTATTCCGAAAACAACTTGCAGCCTGCAGATGCCTGAAAGATGGCAATGTGCCTCAGCTTAATATTTTAATTGTCAAATCTAATTACATATTAAAAGAGATGTGTTTTATATACAGTGTATATATATGTATATATATATATATATATAAATATATACCGTATTTATCGCGGTATAACGCGCTCCCGCGTATACCGCGCACCCCTAAATTTGCCCCCGAAATTCCAGTAAAAAAAAAGTTATATGATTTTATTACTTACAGTTTTGGTGTCTTCCCAGCGTCCATCGTCCGGTCCGGCGTCCGTCTGCGGCCTCGATGGTCGAGTCCCGGCTTCTCCAGCGCGCGCCTCAAGTCGAGTCCCCGCTTCCCGCGCTCAGTTCGAACGCCTCCGCCGACATATACCAAGAGCAGTACACTCGGGTACATTCGGCAAGGCTCGGCTTCGCTCGCGCTCACGCTCTGTGACGTTTATGCGTGAGCACGAGTGAAGCCGAGACTAGCCGAATGTACCCGAGTGTACTGCACTCGGTATATGTCGGCGCAGGATTTCAAACTGAGTGCGGGAAGCGGCTATCGGCGTATATCGCGCACCCACGATTTTCCCCTTATTTTAAGGGGAAAATAGTGCGCGATATACGCCGATAAATACGGTATATATATATATATATATATATATATATATATATATATATATATATATATATATACAGTATATAGCGTTATTGGGGGTTATTTACTAAAACTTGAGAGTGCAAAATCTGATGCAGCTCTGCATGGTAGTCAATCAGCTTCTAACTTCAGCTTATTCAGTTAAGCTTTGACAATTAAACCTGGTAGCTGATTGTTTTCCATGCAGAGTTGCACCATATTTTGCACTGTTAAGGTTTAGTAAATAACCCTCATTGTTAAGTTAACAGATGCATATTGGGACTGCTTAGTTTGGCCTGGACATCTAAGCTTTACATGCAATACATTTTTATTGTTTACAACGCATAAATTATCATGACAGTAACATTGTTATATAAGTTCCAAAACCCAAAATTAGAGTTGAGTAGACACCTGGATGTTCGGGTTTGACGGGTTCGGCCGAACTTCGGAAAAAAGTCCGGGTTCGGGACCCGAACTTGACCCCGAACCCGAACCCCATTGAAGTCAATGGGGACCCGAACTTTTCAGTACTAAAATGTCTCTAAAACACTAATGGAATGGGCTAGAGGGCTGCAAATGACAGCAAAATGTTGGTAAGAGCATGGCAAGTACTATGCAAATAAATGTGGATAGGGAAATAACTTAAAATAACATAAAAAAATTAAATAATAATCTTGACCTAGGAGGACGAGGTCCATATGGAGTAGGAGGTTTCCCTAAAGTATCTAATGTAGAGTATCTCACAGGAACATATGCAGTGCTGGTGTAATATGATTTCTGAAGCAGGACTGACTCCTATATATTTCTCTCCCTATAAGCAAAATCAGGAACCTTTCCCTAAAGTATCTAATGCAGAGTATCTCACAGGAACATATGCAGTGCTGGTGTAATATGATTTCTGAAGCAGCACTGACTCCTATATATTTCTCTCCCTATAAGCAAAATCAGGAACCTTTCCCTAAAGTATCTAATGCAGAGTATCTCACAGGAACATATGCAGTGCTGGTGTAATATGATTTCTGAAGCAGCACTGACTCCTATATTTTTCTCTCCCTATAAGCAAAATCAGGAACCTTTCCCTAAAGTATCTAATGCAGAGTATCTCACAGGAACATATGCAGTGCTGGTGTAATTTCATTTCTGAAGAAGGACAGTCTGACTCCTACCCTAACTAAAGCAGAGTGACGTGCTGTGCAATGTGCCTCTAGCTTATATAGAGGCTGGGTTACATGCTGGGTCACATGCTGCACTGGCCAATCACAGCCATGCCATTAGTAGGCCTGGCTGTGATGGCTTCTATGTCACACGATTAAAACAAATGGTGATTGGCTGCCCTGCAGCGCGCCATTACATTGCCGAACACCGAACCCAAACCCGAACTTACAGCAAATTGTTCGGGTCCGGGTACCAAAAACCCAAAAGTCCGGTACGAACCCGAACTTTACAGTTCGGGTTCGCTCAACCCTACCCAAAATGGAAACTAAAAAAAAAAAGAATTTATCGATATCAAGACAAGTAAACAAAAGAAAAAAAACACTAATGACACTTTAGAGAATCTGACATGTGTAGCAAGTAACATAATAATGAGAAGCGGACAGTTACCAACAATAGTATAACCAACAATAGTATAACAGTTAGTCATTATATTTTAACCTCGAGATAGGATTTCTCATAGCTACGAAAGTGAAGAGAAAGAAAAAAATGAGAGAGATAGATGAAAAAAAGGAAAACAAATTAAAAAGAATAATGTAGTGGGATGAAATCCCCAAAACAAAGAGAGAACTAGGACGAAGCTGTAGCCATATTGGAAGGAGAGTAGCTCGGTGTCTGCATAGTGCCTGGGGTCAAAGACAAAGGTACGTGGATATATGATGCCCAAGGTTCCCAAGTTCGATCAAACAGAGCACTTCGGTCATTGATAATTCTAGCAATTTTTTAATGTATCATAATGACATCTAAGCTTTAATGACTCCTGGTCTCAAAAGGGTTAAATGTCCTGACAGAGAGCTGACAAAAGATCCAACCCAACAGTGTCAACCCAAAACTAATGACTTCTCCCAAAAATTAGAGCAGTATTAAATGAATGAGCTGTTGAGGATGAATAGTCTAACCATGATCTACTTTTAGGTTGACCCTACTCCATACCTTGAGGCTTGTGTTAGTGACACATGTGGGTGTGACACTGGAGGAGACTGTGAATGCTATTGTACAGCTGTCTCAGCTTATGCCAGAGCTTGTAATGATGCCGGAATCTGTGTTTCATGGAGAAGCCCAGAAATATGCCGTAAGTTGACTAAGACTTTTTCTCATAAACATTAAGAAAACTATCAAGTTACTATGCAAGCCGATTCCGCGTCATTGACAGAGGATGCTGAATATTGAAGACAGAAATGGCAAAAGAACTAGCATATCCAGAAATAGATTAGCAATTGCAGCTCCTGTATTTCTATTGTGTAAGGTTTCCTTTAAAGGTCACTCTTTCTTTGGAAAAAAAGGTGGAAACTAGGAGATTTGTTCATTTGTTACATCATTAATTTTAATGTAGTAACAAATGACCAAATCGACACTGCTGCAAATGAAGTCATAGGCCAAATGTAGGAAATGTATAGAAAATTTTAATAATAAAGTTTTTAAAACAATTAACTTTAATTTGAAGAACTGTTCTTTTGTTTAAATAACATGCTTACGGTATTTAATGATCTTGATACAGGCTTACCACATTCCTATGTTCTATACATCAAACTGGAGTTTCTTATTGAAAGATGAACTCCAAGCAGATTAAAAATGAATAATAAATACATGAACCAGTATAGGGACCATGGTAGACCTCTAAGATCATTTGTTTCAGACATAGTACTCTACAGTATATGGTACTTACTTGTATTAGCTGCTGTTGCATGTGGATGCAATGTAATGGTCCTTAAAAATGGAAATCAGGAATTGGAGCTGGATGGATTTGTTACTAGGTAATGGTACTTACCTTGAGCCTCCTATATAAAAGAAAGAGTAGTGCATCATTAAGTCGGAGCAACAGAAGATAGCTGACACAAAAGCAACCCACCCTTCCATTCATTGTTATGGTCCTAGGTTATGTGGTTTAGTTCCTTCAATCGAAGGGGACAGTGTAATTTAATACATTTTATGGTCAAGTTGAGCTGTAATGGCTGAACTGAACTGAATGGTTAAATGTAACATTCGTATTTGTTACAAGTATTGGCTTATATTTAGTTATGGTTTATGTAATAATACAATTATTTAATTATTTGTTTTTATCAAAACCAATTAAAGGGCCTGCCACCATTTTCAATCTATTATGTTGTATTGTATTTTATTAATTTGGGGTTCTGTCTATGGTCATATGAGCAGCATATGTATTCAGGCTGCAAGCAGAGAGATGACATCACTGTATTCCTTAAAGCTGAGTATACATGAATAGTTTTTTATAGTTCAACCAACACAAGCAAGGTGGATGGAGGAATCCACCCCGCTGTGCTATTGTACTGATTGATCAACTAATTGACCTCTGTTGAACATGGAGAGCCACACACAGTTCAAAATTCAGCTGGTCCCTGCTGAACTGGCCAAATCCCAATGTGTGTGAACTAGGGTTGCACCGATAACATTTTTTTACTGCCGAGTATGAGTACCGATACTTGTACACAAGTACTTGCTGATACTGAGTACTGATAACTTTGCGGTGCGATTTGAGCCCATAATAAGTGAATGGACTCAAATCACACTGCAAAGAATCACATGCGATTTGAACAGGAAAACGGTGCAATTCCTGCCCTAATTGCATGTGGTTTCCCACACTGATCCTTTGTGAACCCAAGCTGAAGTCACTATGACAAGCCTGTATTCACACGGAAGCAGTGAGGGACACTGTATGTGATTCAGACAGGAATCGCACCACATTCTGATTCAAATCACATGCAAATTCTTTGCAGCACAATTTTAGCCCATTCATTGTGTATGGGATCAAAACGCACCGTAAAGGTATCGGTTTTATATACTCATGCAAATGCTTAGTATTGGCACCAATACAGGTATCGGTGCAACCCTGGTGTGTACCCCAACTTAACTCTAAGGGAAAACAGGGTGTCAGTCGCCTGGCAGAGCTGTCTGGCAAGAGATGTATACTATAGATCACAAAAGTAGATTGGACAGAAGTCTTTTGGCAGATAAGATGTCTAATATTTATCTTATTTTTCCCATCTCTAGCTATGTTTTGTGATTACTATAACCCTGAAGGAGAGTGTGAGTGGCACTATAAACCTTGTGGAGCTCCCTGCTTGAAGACCTGTAGGAACCCCAGTGGCCAGTGTATGAACAACCTGCCAGGATTAGAGGGTTAGTGGAATCCATTAAAATACTTTCTATGCTACATAAATATAAGTGTTTTGTTGTCCATGAAACTTCTTTACCACTTTAAATATACACTTTTTAAAAGCATGTTTAATTGACTGTCATTCTTTTTAAATGTTGCATTTCTTTTTCTTAGTAGAATCAGAAGCTCTCTTTCTCTCTAGCTAGGTAGTTAAAAATAGGGATCTGTCACATCCCATGTCTTGTATCATATTCGTTTTCCTATTTGCTGTAAATGTTTATGGATTCAAAGATTTTTTTTAAATTGCTATACATTTTATGCCAGGATGTTATCCGAAATGTCCCAAAGCGCGACCTTTCTTCGATGAGGACATCATGAAGTGTGTAGCTCAAGCAGACTGTGGCTGCTATGATGATGAAGGCGATCGTTACAATATTGGGGATATGGTACCCTCCTACAGGAACTGTGAAAGCTGGTAACTGTCTCTCTGCTTTTTTTTTTTTTTTTTTTTTTCAGTTTATTATTATTTGATATTGAAGTGGAAATCCTTCTAAACTCACATTTATTTTTCAGCATTTGCACCAAGAAAGGTCGTCGCTGTCAAATGGATCTCAGAGGTGGGTGCTATCCTTCATCTCTTTTTTTTCTATATTTAAATGGTAGACATGTCCTTGGCCCCTATTGAGGAACTTATGTGCCATTCTCCCCTTTGAAAGAAACCTTTTTATTTTGTTACTTTGTTACCAAACTGCAGACAATTTAGAAAAAAAAGCAATATTTTGTACTTTTTGCTATAATAAATATCACCAATTTTTTTCTCAGTTTAGTATTCTTCTACATATTTTTTGTAAAAAAATCGCAATAAGCATATATTGATTGGTTTGCACAAAAGTTATAGCGTCTACAAAATAGGGGATAGTTTTATGGCATTTTTATTATTATTTTATTTTTTTACTAGTAATGGCGGCGATCTGCGATTTTTATCATGATTGCAACATTATGGCGGACACATTGGACACTTTTGACACTTTTTTGGGACCATTGTTATTTTTACAGCGATCAGTCTATATATATGCTATAAAAATGCACTTATAGCTGTAAAAATGACACTGGCAGTGAAAGGGTTAACCACTAGGGGGCACTGAAAGTGTTAAGTGTGTCCTAGGGAGTGATTCTACCTGTTAGGGGGAGGAGCTACTAGTGACACGTTAGCGATCACTGTTCCTGATCACAGGGAACAGTAATTGACATGTCACTAGTCAGAACAGGGGGATGCCTTGTTTACAAAGGCAACCACCTGTTCTGCCTTTGCAGACCGCAATCGCTGGCCGCCCGGGAACATCGAGTTCCCAGGACCCGCGAGCGCACTCATGAGACATGTGGCTGGGCGGCAAATTTAAAGGGACGTACAGGTACGCCCATTTGCCTGCCCGTGCTATTGTGTCAACGTATATCGTCGCATGGTGGTCGTCAAATCACATAAAGGTTGATTCCACTGAGCAGAAAAATCAGTGTTGAGTTTGTGTAAAGTCTGTATGGTTTAGTGTGCCCATAGAGAAAAAAAATATCACATTAAAGAAAGCCAGTGCTTTGTCCATTCAGAGAACAGCATCAAGATTACTTCAGTCCCCCCATTCCGAGCAGCACATACCTTTCCCTCTTCACTCATGCTTCACTCTCCTGCTACGTTTAGTTCCAGTAGTTGAAGGAAATACACAGTATGTCCAGGTATGGAAGAGCACATAACTCAGCCATGTGATAGCACAAGGCCAATCAGCCCTCTGTGAGCTACAACTTCAGCAACTTCCAAAGTCAACATATATTTGCTTTAATTTCCAGTAGCTGAACAAAGAGGCAGGAAAGTGAAGTAAAGGTAAGTATATAGAATTGTATGCTGCTGGACAAGGTTTTTTTTTTTATGTGAACCTGTTGCTTTGCCCTCATTGGCAAAGCACAGAATTAATTTTTAGTTGTATACAAGGTAATTATCATTGTGGTGGTCGCATTATGTTTTCTATCCAGTAATATATAAATATATCAAGGAATGACAGTTTATCTTTAGGGATGTCTAAATCAGGGCACACACTATGAAAAAATTGGGCAAACGATCGTCTGGTTTTCCAGACGATCGGAACCAAGTTTTTTTGTATTTTGTTTCTGATCATGTGCATACTTTCGTATCTGATTTTCTCTCATGAAAACCGTATGAAAACAGTAAACATTAAATAAAAATCATTCGTTCTGCTCACATACGGGAAACGTTTTGGAGTTTGTCCTTTTAAAAAATTTTAATTTTCAAAGTCTGAATCAGATGTGGAAAGTTGTGTACAACACGTATCAAATTTTTCTTCTGATTTACTCATAGTGTGTATCCAGCATAACACTGCACTGCCTCTCGTTGGCCACAATGCAGTGTACCTGTGGTTAGCTGTGCTTTGCCATTGACTTTCTTGCATGCAGGACTTTTGGTGGGCTTTCAGATATTGCACCAAAACCGTGGGACATAATAGACGTCTATGACAAAGCACAACTATCTTGCACCAATACCGCGGATACACTGTGTACCCCAAAGTGCAGTGGGGCATTGTGAAGCTGGCATATCATATAACAAAAAGATGATAATGAACAACCTCAAATCTCTTAAAATCTCCCTAAGCATGCACATTGCTATGTACAATAAAGAGTCTCTTTACATACGCTGTAAAATAAAAATTGTCCAGCTGATCATTAAGCGGTTCCCTCATCTTTGACCACATGTATAAAGTCAAAAAGTCATCAATGCTGATGAGCAATTATTTGTTCCTATTTATGGATACTCTAAGTGTGACTGTGTAATAACTGATGCATCTGTTTTGTAATCACTCTTTAACTCACAGCATGCTACTGTTACTATGGTAATATGAAGTTCAACTATGGTGACATCATCTACAATACCACTGATGGAATTGGAGGATGCATAACTGCTACATGTTCATCAAATGGAACCATTATTAGAAGTGTCTATCCATGCTCAACTACGACCAAACCTGCCACTACCTTTCATTTTGATACCACTGCCAAGCATGCAGAAAACATATCAACTCCAGGTAGGATTTCATCTCAGATGTTCATACTTAGCAATTCCAGCTACAACATCTTTACAACAACTGCTGATTTTTCTAGTACAGGGTATAAGATAAAAAATGGGAGCACTTTCTATAAGAGATAAAGACAATTTTTCTTACATGCTTACTACATCTGGTTAGTATTTTGTACACACTGCAACTGAAGTCAGGCAGATATAATATACATACATTAATGAAGTTCTGTAATCATTAATAGATCATTAAGTGCATTTACTATATGCAAGCAAATGTAAAGGTTGGACTTGGCACCAGCCTCTTGCAGTCCCTTTATAGCAAAGCTCAGACTGCAAGAAAGAGAAGCAGCATAAGGAGTCATCCTGTTGCACTGCAGGGTTCATGTGCAAGCAAGGAGTATGCTGATAGTAGAAGAAAGCAGAATGACAGAGAGGTGTTTTTCCTGGTCTGGCAGGGCTGTGTTTTGTGGTAGATTTCTGTAAATCTCCAGTCACAATGAACACAAATGCAAATCCATTGGCAGATAATACAGCTACCTTATAAGTATCCATCTTTGAGTATAGATGGTAGCATAGAGTTCAGCTGTAACCTAGTAATTATCGTCAAAGCTTTATTTTATACAGGGGTAAAAAAAAAAAAAAAGATCTCTGCACCCATGTAAGTAAGTGCATACAGAAACAAAGAGAGACTTAGAAATAGATTACATTTACATTTAAATAATTTTCTTCTTTAACAAACAATATTAACTAATAAATTTACTTTTGCAGCCACAAAAGTAATTAGTATTATATTTCTCTTTGCAGTACCAGCTTCACCAACCTCTGTGTCTTGCCTTGAAGAAGTATGTAAATGGTCAATGTGGTATGACATCACTTGTCCAAAATATGGCGAAAATGAAGGAGATTTTGAAACCTTTGAGAATATAAGACAAAAAGGATACACTGTATGTAAAATACCAACCCAGGTAGAATGTCGAGCACAAAAGTTTCCAAAGATCCCTATTGCTGATTTGGGTCAGATTGTTACGTGCAATACATCTGTGGGACTTGTGTGTCATAATCGAGATCAGTTCTCCCAGCTCTGCTTTAATTATGAGATCCGAGTTCTGTGCTGCAGCTTTGTGCCTTGTGGAGAATCAACCAATCCTTCTTCTTCTGACACTATAGCTCCTTCACCATTCATGACAGTAACATCAGAATTTACAACGGCCTCAACTGTCCAACCAGAAGGCACTGTTAGCAAAGCACCAAGTCACTCAACCCAAGGGTTTTCATCAATAAAAGCAACAACTATGTCTACTACTGAAATGTCAAGACCAACAAGTACACCATACGTGTACATATCTAAATCCCATGAAACAACTTTTACCACTTTCTGCAAAGAACAGAAATGCTCTTGGACACCTTGGTATGATGTGCATTTTCCCAGTATTGGTGAATCTGATGGAGACTTTGAGACCCTGGAGAATATCAAAGCTGCTGGCAACATTATATGTAAAAAACCAGACAATATTGAGTGTAGAGCTGAGAGATTTCCAGATAAAAGCATTACAGATGTGGGCCAGGTAGTTACTTGTGACATCACTCATGGTCTCATTTGCAATAACAAAGATCAGAATTCAAACTTTCCACTTTGCTACAATTATAGGGTTAGGATCCTTTGTTGCTCCATGGAGGATTGTAAATCATCCACTACTTATGTCCACTCTACAATCAAGGATCACGCAACAGAACATGAAAAATCTACCTCTCAAAGATCAGTTTCTGTTAAAACCACTAAAATGTCTACAGATTCAGGGGAAGTTACATCTGACCACAAGTCCACATCAAGTAAGCCTATAACAACAAAGACTACATCTCATAAAGTAAGCACTGCATCTGCCAAATCAACTACAGAATCTGAACAGGAAAAATCTACCTCCCATAGACCAATTTCTATTAAAACCACTAAAATGTCTACAGAATCTGGGGAAGTGACTTTTGCTCAAAAGTCTACATCTGTGAAGCCTTTTACAACCAAGGCAACATCTCATAAAGTGAGCACTGCATCCCATGAATCAACTACAGAATCTGAACATGAAAAATCCACTTTCCATGGACCAATTTCTTTGAAAACGACAAAAATATCGACAGAATCTGGTGAACTGACATCTGCCCACAGGTCTACATCAAGTAAGCCTATAACAACCACAGCTACATCTCATAAAGTAAGCACTGCATCTCCCAAATCAACTACAGAATCTGAAGGTAAAAAATCCACTTCCCATGGATCAATTTCTGTTAAAATCACGGAAATGTCTACAGATTCAGGGGAAGTTACATCTGAGCACAAGTCCACATCAAGTAAGCCTATGACAACAAAGACTACATCTCATAAAGTAAGCACTGCATCCCATAGATCAACTACAGAATCTGAACATGAAAAATCCACCTCCCATAGACCAATTTCTATTAAAACCACTGAAATGTCTACAGAATCTGGGGAAGTGACTTCTGCTCACAAGTCTACATCTGTGAAGCCTATAACAACCAAGGCAACATCTCATAAAGTAAGCACGGCATCCCATAAATCAACTACAGAATCTGAACATGAAAAATCCACTTCCCATGGACCAATTTCTTTGAAAACCACTAAAACATCTACAGAATCTGGTGAAGTGACATCTGTTCACAGGTCTACATCAAATAAGCCTATAACAACCAAAGCTACATCTCATAAAGTAAGCACTGCATCTCCCAAATCAACTACAGAATCTGAAGGTAAAAAATCCACCTCCCATGGATCAATTTCTGTTAAAACCACAAAAATGTCTACAGATTCAGGGGAAGTTACATCTGAGCACAAGTCCACATCAAGTAAGCCTATGACAACAAAGACTACATCTCATAAAGTAAGCACTGCATCCCATAGATCAACTACAGAATCTGAACATGAAAAATCCACCTCCCATAGACCAATTTCTATTAAAACCACTGAAATGTCTACAGAATCTGGGGAAGTGACTTCTGCTCACAAGTCTACATCTGTGAAGCCTATAACAACCAAGGCAACATCTCATAAAGTAAGCACGGCATCCCATAAATCAACTACAGAATCTGAACATGAAAAATCCACTTCCCATGGACCAATTTCTTTGAAAACCACTAAAACATCTACAGAATCTGGTGAAGTGACATCTGTTCACAGGTCTACATCAAATAAGCCTATAACAACCAAAGCTACATCTCATAAAGTAAGCACTGCATCTCCCAAATCAACTACAGAATCTGAAGGTAAAAAATCCACCTCCCATGGATCAATTTCTGTTAAAACCACAAAAATGTCTACAGATTCAGGGGAAGTTACATCTGAGCACAAGTCCACATCAAGTAAGCCTATAACAAAAAAGACTACATCTCATAAAGTAAGCACTGCATCCCACAGATCAACTACAGAATCTGAACATGAAAAATCCACCTCCCATAGACCAATTTATATTACAACCACTAAAATGTCTACAGAATCTGGGGAAGTGACTTCTGCTCACAAGTCTACATCTGTGAAGCCTATTACAAGCAAGGCAACATCTCATAAAGTAAGCACTGCTTCCCATAAATCAACTACAGAATCTGAACATAAAAAATCCACTTCCCATGGACCAATTTCTTTGAAAACAACTAAAACATCTACAGAATCTGGTGAAGTGACATCTGCCCACAGGTCTACATCAAGCAAGCCTATAACAACCACAGCTACATCTCATAAAGTAAGCACTGCATCTCCCAAATCATCCAGTACAGCTAAAACAACAAGAAATCCATCAACACCTCATACAGACCGTACTACAACAAGGAGAGAAATTACAACTTCAGAAATAAACTGTATACCTACATGCCAGTGGTCACAGTGGTTTGATGTTAGCTTTCCTAACCTGGACAAAAATGGAGACTTTGAAACTTACGAAGAAATAAAGATGTCAGGATTTCAAATCTGTGAAGAGCCTTCAAAAATTCAGTGCAGATCTGCAGATCTCCCAGACATTCCACTGGAAGAATTACAGCAGAATGTGCAATGCAATGTTAGCTATGGCCTTGTTTGTCAAAATGAAGATCAAACTGGACCATTTCCGTATTGTTACAACTATGAAATTCGTGTCTTATGCTGTTCTGGCTGTGCATCTACAATGGTTTCACCTGCATTTACAGATCATCAGACATCTAATGTAGAGGTGCATACATATGCACCTCTATCAACCAAAACAACTAAAGTTATAACAGCACCACTGGAAATGGAAACCACAAAACCCACACTGAGCACAATGAAAATATTATCTACTACTAGTAAGGCAGCAGGTTCTATGACTACTAAAGTGTCTTCCCATGAGCCTTCTAAAATGACAACTACAGTTGAAACAACAGAACATTGGGAAACCAAATCACAAAAAACTGTTTCCACAATTAAACCCACTACCAAATATGGTGAGATGACAACTAAAGCTACATCTCCAAAAGTAACCACTGCATCCCATATACCAACCACAGAATATAAACATGAGTCTACCTCTCATGGACCAAGTTTCACCAAGACAACAAAAATGTTTACAAAGCCCACTGAAGTGACATTTGTCTACAAATCTACATCCAGCATGCCTACAACAGCAAAAATAACATCTCCTAACATGGATACAGCATCCCATAAAACAACCACAGAATCTGAGGTTACATCTGCCCATATGTCTACATCAAGTAAAACTGTAACAACAAAAGCAACATCTCAAAAAGTAAGCACTGAATTCCATAAATCAACCACAGAATCTGAACATGAGAAATCCACGTCTCAAAGTCCAGTTTCTATTAAAACTACTAAAATGTCCACAGCTTCTGGGGAAGTTACATCTGCCCACAAGTCAACATCAAGTAAGCCTATGACAACAAAGGAAACATCTCAAAAAGTAAGCACTTTATCCCATAAATCAACCAGAGAATCTGAACATGAAGAAGCCACCTCTCATGGACCAGTTTCTATTAAAACTACTAAATTGTCTACAGAATCTGGGGAAGTGACGTCTGCCCACAAGTCAACATCAAGTAAACCTATAACAACAAACGCGACATCTCAAAAAGTAAGCGTGCCATCCCATGAATACACTACAGAATCTGAACATGAAAAATCTACCTCTCAAAGATCAGTTTCTGTTAAAACCACTAAAATGTCTACAGATTCAGGGGAAGTTACATCTGACCACAAGTCCACATCAAGTAAGCCTATAACAACCAAGAATACATCTCATAAAGTAAGCACTGCATCTGCCAAATCAACTACAGAATCTGAACAGGAAAAATCTACCTCCCATAGACCAATTTCTATTAAAACCACTAAAATGTCTACAGAATCTGGGGAAGTGACTTTTGCTCAAAAGTCTACATCTGTGAAGCCTTTTACAACCAAGGCAACATCTCATAAAGTGAGCACTGCATCCCACGAATCAACTACAGAATCTGAACATGAAAAATCCACTTCCCATGGACCAATTTCTTTGAAAACGACAAAAATATCGACAGAATCTGGTGAACTGACATCTGCCCACAGGTCTACATCAAGTAAGCCTATAACAACCACAGCTACATCTCATAAAGTAAGCACTGCATCTCCCAAATCAACTACAGAATCTGAAGGTAAAAAATCCACTTCCCATGGATCCATTTCTGTTAAAATCACGAAAATGTCTACAGATTCAGGGGAAGTTACATCTGAGCACAAGTCCACATCAAGTAAGCCTATGACAACAAAGACTACATCTCATAAAGTAAGCACTGCATCCCACAGATCAACTACAGAATCTGAACATGAAAAATCCACTTCTCATGGACCAATTTCTTTGAAAACCACTAAAATGTCTACAGAATCTGGGGAAGTGACTTCTGCTCACAAGTCTACATCTGTGAAGCCTATTACAACCAAGGCAACATCTCATAAAGTAAGCACTGCATCCCATAAATCAACTACAGAATCTGAACATAAAAAATCCACTTCCCATGGACCAATTTCTTTGAAAACCACTAAAACATCTACAGAATCAAGTGAAGTGACACCTGCCCATAGGTCTACATCAAGCAAGCCTATAACAACCACAGCTACATCTCATAAATTAAGCACTGCATCTCCCAAATCAACTACAGAATCCGAAGGTAAAAAATCCACCTCCCATGGATCTATTTCTGTTAAAACCACTAAAATGTCTACAGATTCAGGGGAAGTTACATCTGAGCACAAGTCCACATCAAGTAAGCTTATAACAACAAAGACTACATCTCATAAAGTAAGCACTGCATCTCATAAATCAACTACAGAATATGAACATGAAAGATCCACTTCCCATGGACCAATTTCTTTGAAAACCACTAAAATGTCTACAGAATCTGGGGAAGTGACTTTTGCTCACAAGTCTACATCTGTGAAGCCTATTACAACCAAGGCAACATCTCATAAAGTAAGCACTGCATCCCATGAATCAACTACAGAATCTGAACATGAAAAATCCACTTCCCATGGACCAATTTCTTTGAAAACCACTAAAATGTCTACAGAATCTGGGAAAGTGACTTCTGCTCACAAGTCTACATCTGTGAAGCCTATTACAACCAAGGCAACATCTCATAAAGTAAGCACTGCATCCCATAAATCAACTACAGAATCTGAACATGAAAAATCCACTTCCCATGGACCAATTTCTTTGAAAACCACTAAAACATCTACAGAATCTGGTGAAGTGACATCTGCCCACAGGTCTACATCAAGCAAGCCTATAACAACCACAGCTACATCTCATAAAGTAAGCACTGCATCTCCAAATCAACTACAGAATCTGAAGGTAAAAATCCACCTCCCATGGATCTATTTCTGTTAAAACCACTAAAATGTCTACAGATTCAGGGGAAGTTACATCTGAGCACAAGTCCACATCAAGTAAGCCTATAACAACAAAGACTACATCTCATAAAGTAAGCACTGCATCCCACAGATCAACTACAGAACCTGAACATGAAAAATCCACCTCCCATAGACCAATTTCTATTAAAACCACTAAAATGTCTACAGAATCTGGGAAGTGACTTCTGCTCACAAGTCTACATCTGTGAAGCCTATTACAACCAAGGCAACATCTCATAAAGTAAGCACTGCATCCCATAAATCAACTACAGAATCTGAACATGAAAAATCCACTTCCCATGGACCAATTTCTTTGAAAACCACTAAAACATCTACAGAATCTGGTGAAGTGACATCTGCCCACAGGTCTACATCAAGCAAGCCTATAACAACCACAGCTACATCTCATAAATTAAGCACTGCATCTCCCAAATCAACTACAGAATCCGAAGGTAAAAAATCCACCTCCCATGGATCTATTTCTGTTAAAACCACTAAAATGTCTACAGATTCAGGGGAAGTTACATCTGAGCACAAGTCCACATCAAGTAAGCCTATAACAACAAAGACTACATCTCATAAAGTAAGCACTGCATCCCACAGATCAACTACAGAACCTGAACATGAAAAATCCACCTCCCATAGATCAATTTCTATTAAAACCACTAAAATGTCTACAGAATCTGGGGAAGTGACTTCTGCTCACAAGTCTACATCTGTGAAGCCTATTACAACCAAGGCAACATCTCATAAAGTAAGCACTGCATCCCATAAATCAACTACAGAATCTGAACATGAAAACCCCACTTCCCATGGACCAATTTCTTTGAAAACCACTAAAATGTCTACAGAATCTGGGGAAGTGACTTCTGCTCACGAGTCTACATCTGTGAAGCCTATTACAACCAAGGCAACATCTCATAAAGTAAGCACCGCATCCCATGAATCAACTACAGAATCTGAACATGAAAAATCAACTTCCCATGGACCAATTTCTTTGAAAACCACTAAAACATCTACAGAATCTGGTGAAGTGACATCTGCCCACAGGTCTACATCAAGCAAGCCTATAACAACCACAGCTACATCTCATAAATTAAGCACTGCATCTCCCAAATCAACTACAGAATCCGAAGGTAAAAAATCCACCTCCCATGGATCTATTTCTGTTAAAACCACTAAAATGTCTACAGATTCAGGGGAAGTTACATCTGAGCACAAGTCCACATCAAGTAAGCTTATAACAACAAAGACTACATCTCATAAAGTAAGCACTGCATCCCATAAATCAACTACAGAATCTGAACATGAAAAATCCACTTCCCATGAACCAATTTCTTTGAAAACCACTAAAATGTCTACAGAATCTGGGGAAGTGACTTCTGCTCACAAGTCTACATCTGTGAAGCCTATTACAACCAAGGCAACATCTCATAAAGTAAGCACTGCAGCCCATAAATCAACTACAGAATCTGAACATGAAAAATTCACTTCCCATGGACCAATTTCTTTGAAAACCACTAAAACATCTACAGAATCTGGTGAAGTGACATCTGCCCGCAGGTCTACATCAAGCAAGCCTATAACAACCACAGCTACATCTCATAAATTAAGCACTGCATCTCCCAAATCAACTACAGAATCCGAAGGTAAAAAATCCACCTCCCATGGATCTATTTCTGTTAAAACCACTAAAATGTCTACAGATTCAGGGGAAGTTACATCTGAGCACAAGTCCACATCAAGTAAGCCTATAACAACAACGACTACATCTCATAAAGTAAGCACTGCATCCCACAGATCAACTACAGAACCTGAACATGAAAAATCCACCTCCCATAGACCAATTTCTATTAAAACCACTAAAATGTCTACAGAATCTGGGGAAGTGACTTCTGCTCACAAGTCTACATCTGTGAAGCCTATTACAACCAAGGCAACATCTCATAAAGTAAGCACTGCATCCCATAAATCAACTACAGAATCTGAACATGAAAAGTCCACTTCCCATGGACAAATTTCTTTGAAAACCACTAAAATGTCTACAGAATCTGGGGAAGTGACATCTGAGCACAAGTCCACATCAAGTAAGCCTATAACAACAAAGACTACATCTCATAAAGTAAGCACTGCATCCTATAAATCAACTACAGAATCTGAACATGAAAAATCTACTTCCCATGGACCAATTTCTTTGAAAACCACTAAAATGTCTACAGAATCTGGGGAAGTGACTTCTGCTCACAAGTCTACATCTGTGAAGCCTATTACAACCAAGGCAACATCTCATAAAGTAAGCACTGCATCCCATGAATCAACTACAGAATCTGAACATGAAAAATCCACTTCCCATGGACCAATTTCTTTGAAAACCACTAAAACATCTACAGAAACTGATGAAGTGACATCTGCCCACAGGTCTACATCAAGTAAGCCTATAACAACCACAGCTACATCTCATAAAGTAAGCACTGCATCTCCCAAATCAACTACAGAATCCGAAGGTAAAAAATCCACCTCCCATGGATCAATTTCTGTTAAAACCACTAAAATTTCTACAGATTCTGGGGAAGTTACATCTGAGCACAAGTACACATCAAGTAAGCCTATAACAACAAAGACTACATCTCATAAAGTAAGCACTGCATCCCACAGATCAACTACAGAACCTGAACATGAAAAATCCACCTCCCATAGACCAATTTCTAATAAAACTACTAAAATGTCTACAGAATCTTTGGAAGTGACTTCTGCTCACAAGTCTACATCTATGAAGCCTATTACAACCAAGGCAACCTCTCATAAAGTAAGCACTGCATCCCATAAATCAACTACAGAATCTGAACATGAAAAATCCACTTCCCATGGACCAATTTCTTTGAAAACCACTAAAATGTCTACAGAATCTGGGGAAGTGACTTCTGCTCACAAGTCTACATCTGTGAAGCCTATTACAACCAAGGCAACATCTCATAAAGTAAGCACCGCATCTCATGAATCAACTACAGAATCTGAACATGAAAAATCCACTTCCAATGGACCAATTTCTTTGAAAACCACTAAAACATCTACAGAATCTGGTGAAGTGACATCTGCCCACAGGTCTACATCAAGCAAGCATATAACAACCACAGCTATATCTCATAAAGTAAGCACTGCATCTCCCCAATCAACTACAGAATCCGAAGGTAAAAAATCCACCTCCCATGGATCAATTTTGGTTAAAACCACTAAAATGTCTACAGAATCTGGGGAAGTGACTTCTGCTCACAAGTCTACATCTGTGAAGCCTGTTACAACCAAGGCAACATCTCATAAAGTAAGCACTGCATCCCATAAATCAACTACAGAATCTGAACATGAAAAATCCACTTCCCATGGACCAATTTCTTTGAAAACCACCAAAACATCTACAGAATCTGGTGAAGTGACATCTGCTCACTGGCCTACATCAAATAAGCCTATAACAACCAAAGCTACATCTCATAAAGTAAGCACTGCATCTCCCCAATCAACTACAGAATCCGAAGGTAAAAAATCTACCTCCCATGGATCAATTTCTGTTAAAACTACTAAAATGTCTACAGATTCAGGAGAAGTTACATCTGAGCACAAGTCCACATCAAGTAAGCCTATAACAACAAAGACTACATCTGCGTCCCACAGATCAACTACAGAATCTGAAGTTAAAATATCCACCTCCCATAGACCAATTTCTATTAAAACCACTGAGAACACAGCAGCGACCACCAGGGAAACATTCAGTTCTCAACAACCTATGTCAACTAAACAATCAACTTTATCTACATTTGGAAGTCATAGCACTGAAAGCACTGTTTCCAAGACATCAAGACCAGTTACAGCAGGCACGGAATCATTTTCTACCACCAGGTGTATGTGCAATTTTAACGGAACTATAGTTTCTCCTGGTAAGTATTTTTTTTAGTTTGTACAAACATTTGAATTTAAGTGTCACTATTCCAATTCTACATGTTTTCAAAAAGATGTATATAATCAATGTATGGACTAGAACCAAAATCCCAAGTCTTAGGAACAATATAATATGAATGAGAGTTTTCTTTTACAAATGAGATTGTGGCAAGTTAACCAGAAGCATTTAAAAATAGCTGTGAAAATTAGACATGTACTGAGAGATAAAGCTGAAGTGGTGGAGTACAATTAACAGTGTATATACTGTAGGCTTCATGAAGGAAAAAATGTAAATGTCATAGCAGTTAGTGTTAAAAAAAATTGAAAATTTACAGGAACTTATAAGGTACAGGGTTAATGAGATACTACTTAGTTCATTTTCACACAGTTTACACACAGCTTTCTCTATCATTGTTGTGAGAATTCATTGATTTTAACGGGGAACTTCTTGCTCAAATGGCAAGAGACCGGCAAGGAGGGGAGGAGATGACTAATTCTTCACCAGATGCATTGGTAATTGTTCTCCCACCAAATCTATAATATTTAAGTCAAAGTGGTTCTAAAGGCTCAAGTTTTTTTTTTTTACCTTAAAAAGGTAAAACACCTTCTCTGTGCAGCAGTCCCTCCAGGTCCTGATAGAAATTCTGGTCCTGATAGAAATTTGCCTGCTGGTCCTGATAGAAATTCAGTATCCTTGTAATCTCCAGTGTACTGAACCTAAACAATGCTGTCAACCTTCCCAGCTATCTTTTGTGAATTAAACAACCCTTGCCCTTTCCTTCATTGTAATGTGGATGTGGAAATTGGGATATGTTTGTAGTCTTTCTCCAAGGTGATACATTTTATTGGTTGTTCACATTGCCTAGCAAAAGAGTATGTATTGCTGCATTGTAGCCTTCCTGACCTTTAGTTATTGTTGTTCTAAATATTATTTGTTTGTTTTCAGGTAATGTTCTATATAACACAACAGACAATGAAGGCTGGTGCTTCTACGCACGATGCAATGACAAGTGTCAGGTAGAGAGATATAGTGAACCTTGTTCTACTGCACCTACTGTGTCAAGCAGCACCAAAACTGCTAAAACGGTGACTGTTAGCACTGCCACCACTATCACCTCAAAGACAGGAAGCACAACAAAAACACCCACAACAAGCACTAAGACTGCACAGACGAAGACTTCAGCATCAAGTGTCAGCTCAGCGAGCACCCCAACTCCTGGCTGTAGTGCAGTTATGCCTCCAAGAAAGGTAAGGACATATCTAGTTTTCATCTGTAACATCACTTTCATGCAAATGGACATTTTTAAATTATTGTTTATGCAAACCAAAAGTAATAAAATAGGGACCTGCCAATCCAATAGACCTAAAAGCTCTGTACATGCTTCAAGTAGGCATATGTAAGCACTTTATAGAAATACTAGTATGTTAAGTACTACTGGCAATGCATGACTGGTCACACACAGAGAAGACTTGTGATGGTCAGTGCATAATGGAAGACGTCACACATTCATACCTGCACTCAAATTCCATGTTTTGCCTGCTGGGTTGCTACTGCCAGAGCAGGTGAGATTAGTCAAGGTAAACTTGGTGAATACATAGAAAATGTATTCTAGCAATATTGTGTTGATGAGCTTGATTGTGCGCTGGGTCACTTTTGTATTTCTCAGTATACTGCTATTCCCTTGTTCTATTCAGCCTTTAAGGATATTTTCAACTAGCAGGGTTTATATAGCAGGTTTAGCACAATAGCCCATCTCCAGGATGAACAGGGCATCCCACCAAAGAAAAGTGTGATCATTTGCAGCAGGTTCTACTGTTATACCAGGTCAGTTTGGTGGTACTAGTCCAAGAAGGGTATTCCTCTGTTCAGTTGCCCATTATTACAGCACTGACACACAACAAATACTGCAATTAGCACAGGGGTTATTGTAGCTCTTGCTTTCAATTACAGTGCCATCTTTTGTAGCGTGGGCGATGTTAGCTATTTCACTCTGTATCCCTTTGAGCATTGAATAGAAAATATGGCATTCCCTTGCAAGTCAACACTGAATACAACAACCCTTATAATAACTTCACTTCTGTCCTAACTCAACAGCAAAGAACTCCCCCTAATCCTACTGTAACAACAGCAAACATTTTTGTGGAATGACCACAATCTCATATATAGAATTCTTGAAATTAAAGTGGTATTAAAGGTTTGTCTCAGCCAATGAGGAGAGGGAGTCCTGGGAAAGCTGAGACTCCCGAGAACATCGCTGGATCAAGAGAGAGCTGAGTATTGTGGGGGGTTGGGGTGGGGGGAGCAACACACAGAATGTTTTTTCATAGAATGAATGATGGTAAGAAACCTTCAGCCTTTACAATCACTTTAAGATTAAGTTCCTACAAAAGGACAAAATGTGTCCATTGTAATTCTTTTTTTTTCTACACAGGTGAATGAAACCTGGATGATAGATCAATGTACCCATGCTACCTGTATTGGTCAAAACAATATTGTCGTAAACAAAAAAGAGTGTGCACCAGTTAAAAATGTGGTCTGTGCCAACCGTTTAAAGCCCAGGAAAACATTTGATGAGAGTGGCTGCTGCTATCAGAACGAGTGTGATTGTGAGTCCTACAGAGTAGAATTATTTTGCTGCATGTAATGATTTATTTAATTTGCTGTAACATGTGCTAAGTTCTCCTTTTTTATGCCCTTAGGTGTCTGTGGTGGTTGGGGAACATCCCATTATGTCACCTTTGATGGTACCTACTATGCTTTTAATGGACAATGCACATATATCCTTGTTCAGCAAATTACTCCAGTCTTCGACCACTTTCGGGTTTATATCGATAATTTCGCTTGTGACCCAGAAGACCCATCTTGTGTTAAGTCCCTTCGTATTATGTACAATAATGATACGATCGTCCTGACCTCTCAATCTTTGCTCAACCGAATAACAAACAAGGTAATGAATTCCACCTTCTAAATAGATTTGTAGTTTGATAAACTGTAAACCTATCATAGTGATTTGCTGGACATTATGTCATGGCAAAAATAATACATATCTACTTCCATAGCAGGCACTTACGCACCTTCCCGCCCAAGCCAATTTTCAGCTTTCAGCACTGTCGCAATTTGAATGACAATTGCGCGGTCATGCTACACTGTACCCAAATGAAATTTTTATCATTTTGTTCCCACAAATAGAGCTTTCTTTTGGTGGTATTTGATCACCTCTGCGATTTTTATTTTTTGCGCAACAACTAAAAAAAGACCGACATTTTTGAAAAAAAATCAGTTTTTATTTTTTTCTGTAATTTTTTTTTGTAAATAAGTACGTTTTCTTCTTCAATTATGGGCACTGATATGGCAGCACTGATGGGCACCAATGAGGTGGCACTGATGGGCACCGATGAGGTGGCACTGGTGGGCACCGATAGGCGGCACTGATGGGCACCGATAGGCGGCACTGATGGGCACTGATAGGCGGCGCAGGTATGCGACACTGATGGGCACTCATAGGCGGCACTGATGGGCACTCATAGGCGGCACTCATAGGCGCACTGGGCACTCTTTGGCGGCACTGATGGGCACTCATGGACGGCACTGATAGGTGGCACTGATGGGCAATTATGGGTGGCACAGATAGGCACTGGGCATAGATGGGCACTAAGAGGTGGCACTGATGGACACTGGGTGGGCACTGATGGAAATTGGGTGACACTGAGGGGTGGCACTTATGGCATTGCTGGGCATCATTAGTCAGTGCCCATGTTGCCAGTCAGTGCCTATTTGTGTGCACTGATTGTATTCAATTTTTTTTTTTATTTATTGTTTTTTTTTTTTATCAATCTGTGCTCTATTGAGCACCGGGGGGCACCCCCTGGTGGTCCAGTGTGGCGATCTGAGGGGGGGCTGCGCTGATAAACAATCAGCGCGAGCCCCCCCTGTCAGCAGAGCCGCCGATCGGCTCTCCTCTACTCGCGTCTGTCAGACACGAGTGAGGAAGAGCCGATCAACGGCTCTTCCTGTTTACATCGTGATCAGCCGTGATTGGACACGGCTGATCACGTGGTAAAGAGCCTCCGCTGAAGGCTCTTTACCGAGATCGGAGATGCAGTGTGTCAGACTGACACCCCGCATCACCGATCGTGGCGCGCGCCGGCATGAAATCCTGCAGGACATCAATAGACGTCCAGTCAGGATTTCCGACCACTTCCCGGATGTCAATTGACCATTGAACGGGCGGGAAGTGGATATGCAGTATATCTCTCCAATATATACACACAGAAAAATACCTGGTGATGTGCCAAAAATGCACTCTGCTCCTACTTTCTTGTTGTGGGCTGACAGCACATGGCATTTTCATGGTGTTATCTCGGCCCAAGTGTCTTTTGTTAACCTACTGACTCTCTTTCCACTGCCCTCATCTGCACATAGGAACAACTTTTTCTGTAGTGAAGATAGAAAATGGTAGGGCTAATTAGGCTCCTTGAGATAACACTGAAAGTGTGCACAGGACAGAGGACAGCTCTAAATTTCTAACACGATCAACAGTTATTTTTACACAGATATAACAAAATATGGTTTATTTCAAAGACTAAGGCTGGCCATTCAGCAGGAACCGCCTGAGATTCAAACTGTCTACAGGCAGGTTAAATGTACCAAGTTAATCGAGCGATCAACTTGGGTACAACCAGCCTGTTGGATTTTACTTGCAATTATTGTTAGCGGCTGCTATAGCAACTAGCAATAATCACTGTCTTCTCCTGACGGGTATGGCTCGCGCTGTCTATGGCATACATAAAAGATAGCAAATAAGAAATGTTAATTGTTAGAGGTAACATACACTTTGCATTTCAGCCAGTACTTTATTTTAATTTTACGGTTTTGTTACTTATTTCTCACTAACTATTCCCATTTTTACCTAACATTTTTGTATATATGTTACAGATTTACATCAACAATGAAAGAGTATACCCTGCAATCAACAAAAATGGTATAACTATTACATCCTCAGGCATTTTTATGGTAGTGGAGATACCAGAAATTGGAGCATACATGTCCTTCAATGTTCTTAGTTTCACTGTCAGGTTGCCAATCAACAAGTTCTCTGGCAATACTGAAGGTCATTGTGGTAAGTATCCAAAATGTTGGATTTTTTCTGTTTGTGCTGAATTATATAATCATTCATACTAATAAATGCACCTAATTTCAATAGGAAAGTGTTCTAACAGTCGAGCAGATGATTGTATTTTGCCTAACGGACAGCAGGCTTCATCGTGTACTGAGATGGCAGGACATTGGGGAGTACCAAATCAGGACTCGTCATCATGCAGTTCCATCACCACCAGTGCCCCCACTGTTAGTAACCAGCCAACATTATCTTACTCTCCCCTTCGATCCACATACTTTTCCACTCACTCGTCCAGTGTACCTCAAACTCTACCAACTGTAGTTCCATCAACGGAAGTGTTTCTACTTCCATCAACATTTTCCACCTCAGTCCAAACAACAGAGGAACCCTGCAACACCCCTGAAGTCTGCATGGTTATTCTGAGCAGGTGAGCTTTTTTTTACTTTAGGAATAATTGAAGTCATGTAAAGATTTGGGCAACATTTTAAATATGAGGAAACCGTGCAATCAATGAAGACACATTATAACAGTGTAGTTAAAGCCGCATAAGTTATTGTAGTTGACTTTGAAGATTGTGCCACATTAATTTACACTAAAGCCTTTTGGAAATTTCCATAGTGTCTTCAAGGAATGCCATAAAGTAGTACCACCAGAGCCATTCTATCAAGCTTGTGTTAGTGATGGCTGCACCAAAACAGAAGGCGAGGTTTTGTGCTCCAGTTTACAAAGCTATGCTAGGCTTTGTGGAATTGAAGGTGTTTGCATCGACTGGAGAGATAGCACTAATGGCGCATGTCGTAAGTATAAATTCAGTCATAAGAACCAGTTATGCTTTGCATTTAAATTCCTAGTTTCTTGCATATTACACAAATAAAGATAACTTATTTATCTTTATACAGCCAAGAACTGTTCCTCACACCTCATATACAAACCATGTGGGCCTGCTGTAGAACCCACCTGTAACTCAGAGTAAGTGTATTTTTTTGTTGCTTTTTGTTGGGATTTTGTTTTGTTTTTTTGCTCTAACTTCTGTTTTTACTTTTAGGTACAATAATGAATTCTATAACAAGACCACAGATTTCTTAGAAGGATGCTACTGTCCTGAGGGCACTACAAAATTCAACACCATATCAGACAAATGTGTAACCAGTTGCGGTATGTAGTTTTCCATCTAGTTAAAGTATTCAGGATCTAATTGACTGCTCTGCATAGTTATAAATATACTCTTTGTTCATGCAGGATGTACTGGCCCAGATGGAATGCCTAGAGAGGTAAGGAATATAAGAGTTATATAATCGGAAACAAATATGTGGCAGATAAGACTGTGAACAATGTAGTATGTATTGACGTTCATTTACTTGCAGCCGGGAGAAACATGGGAAAGCAACTGTCAGACCTGTATGTGTGATAATGCAACAATGAGTGTGCAGTGTGCAGCAAAATCCTGTCCAATGTCTACTCCTGCATCCTGTACTGAAGAAGGATCTATGCCGGTTTCTGTACTCGACTCATCGAACCCCTGCTGTCATATCACAGAATGCCGTAAGTACAGTGGTGGTTGTAAATTCAAAGCATAGTGAAAATGTACAAGTGACCAGACTACTAAAATTTTTATATTTTCTTTACAAAAAATAAAAGTACTTTCAAACAAGTCCCCAATAACCTCTCTAGCTGCTTATAAGGTAAAGTAAGTATATTTTAAAGAACCTAAAAGTTTACAGCAAAGACTCTAAAGTCAGTTTCAGTCAGTTTGTAATTTCATAGAGATCTGCTTTTAAAGATTAAAAAAAACTGCTGTTTGTTTTACATTAGCAAGGTTGGCACTCTGCCAAGATCTGCTCTCCATTAAAGTATAATTAAACCCATAGGTGTTTGCAGCCTATAGCATTAGGGTGTGCACCCCAAAGCTCAAACACACATGCATGTGTGTGTCTACATGTATTTGGCCCTGGCAATAATCTACCTGCTGGCCCAATGAATGGGAACTGTGTAAAGAATTCTCTTGTGGCAGGTAAGAGGGGGATCTTTTCCCTCTCCCGGCTAGAACACAGAGCAATAATGCTAATGTGCACTAGGTAAATAAGGTGTGCCCAGGCACCCCCTGTGCGCACGCCTTTATGTAAACCCTTACCTTCTAAAGCAATCCATTCAGTTTAAAATTAAAATGAAAGGCATTGTATATGTATATACAATGTATTATTTATAAGTATGAAAAACATCATAAATACCAATGTTTCCCCTTTATTATAAGTGATCACATATTCTCTGTTCTCTGTTGCATAAACAGCTCAAAAAGCTGGGGGAGGAGAAACAGCAGAACAACGATCTTCCCAGTGATTTGTTGTGCAGAGGGGCCATGTCAGCAGAAGTTTGATCATTGGAGGAGAGTAGGCTAAGTTCTAGCACAGTTAGAAAACTGACCAGGGTGCTACCATGCCTAGTGTGGTCAGTTATTAATTGGAAAGCAAAGGGACTGGCAGGAACACCAGGGATTTCACACAAAGGAAGTAATGCTAAGAGAACAGGATATTTTTCATACAAGTACATGGTACAGCAGGCACATATCTGAAATATGAAATGTTGGGTTTACATATTCTCAGTCTAGTGATGAGTGAATCTGCATTGGTTCACTTTGAGATAAACCCCATTAAAGTTTATAGAGGGGGGAATCTTGTTATTCGATTTCACCCATTTGTAGGGCTAATAAGCAAGCAAGCTATTTTTAAACAAAATGCACAGAAAGCTGGGCACTGCCATGGGGTACAAGAATAAGAAAGAATAAAAAGTTGGTTTCCCTACATAGGTCTAACACAAGCTCAACAATATGGCTGCTGTGAGCCCCCCTTCTTAACAGAAGGGTTGGGTTACCCATTTTTTTAAATTATTGACTTTGATAATTGACCAGGTAAAAGGCTCTTAACTACATTATAGTCAGCTGTATATTCCGTCACTGGAAATATATGTGGGGAAGGTTTTGGTTTTATTACCTATATTAGATAGGGGACTTGGCTTTTTATATCTATTGGTACTTTTTGATACATGCTTTAACTTTAATAAATGATGCAGTTAACTCTTTAGGGAGTGTATTTGTCTGTCTCTTTTTCATTTTTCCTATTTGTGTCTTAAATGCATTATAGATTGCTCCCTATTTCTGGTTGCAAACCTTTCAGCTGAAAGTTTTCAATTTGAAAACACAAACTTCATTCCTACTCTTCCTAGAAAAAAAAATGATATCAGTTTGCAGTTTGAAAATTAATAAATGAGGCCTTGTTTTAAAGTGTTTTTAAGAAATATGGACTCCACAGATAAAGTGAAATGGCAGATCCCTATGACAGAATCCCTTTGTTTATGACTAATCTTCCTGTTTCTCCATTACAATGTATAGAGTGAATGATCAGTTGTTCTTCTTCCTGCTAACAGGTTGCAACATCAGTCTGTGTTCCGATGTAAAAGTAGTTTGTGAGCCTGGCTATGAAGCTGTGCTGCAGATGAATGCAGGAGGTTGCTGTCCAGTCTACGAATGTGGTAAGTGATTGTCTCCTTTCTCTAACATGAATATTGAGTTTCCAGTATTATGAAAATAGTCTGTTCAATCCATATTATATGTTCAGTCATTACCTAATTGTGCCCCCAAATATCCCACTGTAGAGCATTCCTCGGCATGTGTTTCCTCCACCATGTTCCTATAGGGAGAAACAGTTTTCACTATTCAGTGTGGCCTATAAAATTCCTAAAGAGGTTGCTGCTGGGAGCTCAGTTTTATGTAGGCATGGTCTACTAAAGACTGTTCACTTTGCAAGGGAAGTTTGCATGTGCATTTTCGCCAGAGCTTAGTGAATTAATTTAATCTCTGCTGGCTTCCATACAGGCAAAGATGGTTTTTCTTTTAATTTTTCTTGCACGTGAGTGGATATTCTTTACAATGTGACATGTCACCACATTCACTAAGCGCTTGGAAAATTCTCACGCAAAGCAAAACTTTACTTGCAAAGTGAACATACTATTTACCTTTAGCAAACCAACCTCAGTGTGCAGACTGGCTCTTTGGTGTCCAGGCAACAACTTTATTTTGCTGCATAAGAAGACAATGGCCTGGATTCACGTAGATCGACGCATCTTTCTGCCGGCGTAGCGCATCTCATATGCGCTACGCCAACGTAACACAGAGAGGCAAGCAGAGTATTCACAAAGCACTTGCTCCCTACGTTGCGCCAGCGTAATGTAAATTATTCGGCGTAAGCCTGCCTAATTCAAAGTAGGTGGACGGTGGGCGTGATCCATTTAAATGAACCGTGACCCCATGCAAATCATGGGCCGAACATCCCGTGGACGCTTCCCAGTGCGCATGCTCAGAATCACGTCGGAACGAACGCCTAAGATACGTCGAATCACTGAACGTAACCTACGCCCAGCCCTATTCACGTAGTACTACGTAAACGACGTAAAATACGACGGCTGTTCCGTTGTCCATACCTTTGCATGGGATGCGCCTCCTATATGTGGAATAACTTTACGCCGGACGTAAACGGCGTATATTACTGCAACGTTCATAAATCGGCGTATCTCAGTCATTTGCATATTCGACACGTAAATCAATGGGGAGCGCCCCTTGCGGCCAGCGTAAATATGCACCCAAGATACGATGGCGTAGGAAACTTACGTCAGTCGGATGAAGCCTAATTTCAGGCGTATCTAGTTCTATGGGTACGGCGCATAGATACGACGGCGCACATTGACACTTACATGTATCTGTAGATACGTCGGCGTAAGTGCTTTGTGAATCCAGGCCTCTGTATGCAAAGAGAGTGACAGGGGGTGTGGATAGGTGGAGCTCTGTTGTTCAGCAGGCAGGAATAACAACCAGTGGAGGGTGGTTCTGGGAAAATTGGGGGCGCGGGCGGGCCCCTCCAGGTCCGCACTTCTTCTATGGGCGGAGCCCTCCAGTGGTCACGGCTCCCCTGGTGCCCGGCGACGTGGCTTTTGTGTTCTTTCTAGGTTCTGGGTCTTTGGCCTCCTGTCCTGATTGACTGAGGTGGGAAGCCAGAAGCTGATGGTGAGTGTTGATTCGCTGGTACTGCAGGGTGGGAGGTGCTCTGCGCCCCGAGGACAACATGAAACAGGCCAATTGGGGCCTCAGGTTTTGGTCATGTGCTTGTGAGGGGGTGATGGACCTGATGGAGACCCGTTGGTTCGGCGCCCTGCACAGTGCACAGCCACACACATAATGCGAGGATTGTGTGGACTGGGGGGACACCACTTGTGGACCGGCCACCACTGATGACAACACTGGATAAGTATTTAAAAGCACACTGGAATATTGGCAGATCAACAGTTATTTTTTTCTTCTTGATGCATTTTAAGGGATAAAGCGTAGGTGTACCTGTATTGGATAGATGTACTAAATATGTTTTGTCCATAACATATACATTTCTTTTGATTATTTCTCCACAGTTCCGAAAGATGTCTGTGTTCATAATGGAACAGAGTACCAGGTAACAAAAACTGTTACCCATCTCCTCTGGATCAGGCTTTGTTGGTTATATTGCTTTCTTTAGATGTACTTTGATCAAATTTTTACTTTATTATGTTTTATCATGTTTTAGCCAGGTGGAATTGTTCCTTCTTCCAACCCCTGTGAAATGTGCATGTGTGATGGCACTATGAATATGACTTCGGAAATGCACAATATAAACTGCACTCCAGTTTTGTGTAGCATCAAATGTGCAGAGGTAAGTCTCAGAGATGTAACATACTCAAGATCCTCCCTGGAAGCTACATTTTAAGTGACAATCCCTGTGTTGTATCCTCTAGGGCTTTACTTACCAAAAAGTTCCTGGACAATGTTGTGGAACCTGTGTACAGACTCAGTGTATCATGGATCTTCCTGATAACTCCACTTACCTACTTAATGTAAGTGCTGTCGATTTTAGGCTATGCAAAACTTGTCAGATCTACTGAGGATTTTTTTGCCTACACATTTGTTTGTGCTTTTCTTAGCCTGGAAAAACCTGGTCACATCCTGGAGATAACTGTACAGAGTATGAATGTGTGAAAAATAAAGGCAAATTATTGAGTGTGGCATCCAAAAGATCATGTCCAAAGATCAACCTGGATGACTGTGTACCGGTAAGTATTGACATAGTGACAACTTGTAAGCATTTGACTTATTACCAATGCAGACTATTCACTTAGCAAAGTGAGGCTGTGTTCACTTCAATTATCCATTCATGTGCAACCAAAATCTTTTTTTATTTCCCTTGCACTTGATTGAGCATTTAAAGTGAACACAGTTTCATCTTGCTTCATTTTGCTAAGTGCACAACCTCTACTCTTTAGGTAAATCAATCCCATTAACATAAAGTAAACCTTCAGCTAATTATCATTCAGTTTGACACATATTTATCAATTATTCAATTAATAGTCACAAAAGTAAGGCTTGTCATACATTATTAACTTGCTTGTACAATTTTCCTTAAGATTTACCAAAACTATATAATATGAGGTCAAATCTAAACGCTTTCAATTGGTATGCAATCAGGCAGGCCCTTGTACTACATAGCTGAAGGTAGATCTATAGGACATTGAAAAATGGTCAAGAAAATGGCATAATGTATGGCCAGCTTAACTTTTCTATTCAGTTTAAACATAACTGATAAATATCTACCCGATTACCTACAGTATGTTTTTTGCAGAACAATCTTTTATCCAGTCACCATCCAGTTCTTTATATATTTTGCCATTGAGTTCTGTAAATTTACAGAATATTTATTACATACAATAAATAATTTGTATTCATTCATTCACCATCTATTTTTATATATATATATATATATATATATATATATATATATATATATATATATATATATATATATATATATATTTAGGAGGTGGGTGGAAAATTGTCATCTGAACAGTGACTGCATCCACTCAGATGTAGTCGCTGTTCAGTTTTATACAGTTGATGGCAGCAGTGATTTCTCCATCCACAGTGCTTAGGCAGGCCATAAATAATGCAATAATTGCGTGATTCTCCCATCAACACAGTCAGTGTTGATGGGTGACTATGTCCCATGGAAATGTTGTGTTTTCCCAGGCTGAGGGGGGGGGGAGTGCAGGAAGCCGCCCCTGCCATAAGAACATAGTGATCGTTGCTAGCAGCTTTAGCCATTGGCAGTAATTGCATGTAAGAATCTGACATGCTGGTTATTCCCAAGTCGATCAATGGATCAACTTGGGTACAATCAGCCTGCCCATAGATGGTTGGAATCTTGGCTTGTCCCTGCTGAACCGGCTGAGATTTGACCATCTATGGACAGCATAATTGAGAATGGAAAGATTTATCTGTGTATTGCTAGCCTAACAATAAACACAATAATAATCCATAAGCTCCAATACTACTATCATATCTCTCTTTTCAGGGAACAATTGGGAAAGACAGTAAAGGATGTTGCCTAACTTGTAAGTATTTCATCTGGCTCTATTCAATATTAGGGTGTTTCAAGACATACATTTTATCAATGGTTTACAAAATGCACATTTGTAAAGAGATGCCATACAAATCATAAAAATAAAAGAATTTGGTGTATTTTGTTACTTTTTTTATGAACAAGAAGAAACTCATTTGAAATTATTTGAATGTGGTGATTATCAACAAATAATGTATTTCTAGTGTATCAATTATTTCTTTAGAATGTCAGACAGGAAAAACACAAATGGAAAGAATCGTCATGACAATAAATAAACATTTACATTCAGATTTCACTGTTATTTCATCCAGGTGTCCAAGAAAGAACCAAGTGTCAGAAGGGAAAAACTGAGGAGATCATCCTTCAGAATGGCTGCAAGTCTCTGAAGCCTGTAAAGATGTCCTATTGCAAAGGGAGGTGTGAAAGCTACTCCTGGTATGTTGATTGCTAATGAGTAGTAAGGTACTGCTGTGTATAATTAAAATATAATTAAAGGCAAATTTGTCCTGTTTACCATTATCACTGAGCACTGAGAGTGAAAGTAAAGTGTTGTTCCCGAAACAGGAAGAGTGGGGATATCTTCCAATGGGGACACTAGTTCTGGTGGCCTAGGTGACAACCAGGGATTCCCTCACTTGAGAAAATCCACTAGAGGAGTTTTCTCTCACTTCCTGTGTTGGCTATGTGGCAGAAAGTGAAGGGCAATCTCCCAATGGGACACAGATGGCAAAAATAAACCTGACGGGGGTCCCTAAAGCCTGGTATACACTAGCAGTTTTTTCTTTTCATGCAACTCAGCTGTACTAGTACAGCAATCTCCCCCACTGAGCTGTTGTTTTCTGCCAAAAAAATGTTGCCCTTTAATTCTAATTTAAGCTCAATCACCAGGCCCTTGCTTATTTACCATGTTTAAAATAAATAGAAAATTAGGTACATTTACCAAGAAAATTGGCAACACAATCACATATAAATCAGGCTGTCTCTCATTTCGAAACGTGCCACATTTTCTGTGTATTTGGAACCCCTGCAGCTGCAATACTTGGCAGCAAACTGCATCAGGTATGCAAAGTTTTTAAACAGAGTTATCACTTGACATGACACAGATTTTCACACAAGTGGTCAGGGGCCGGTTTCATTGTATTAAAGTGCTACTGTAGAGCAATAAAAAGAGAAATTATTAATCATAATTTCTAATTATAATGAAAGTACCCCATAATCTGTCTCATTGCTCCTGTATAGCAATGCTTTGCTGTGCAACAGAATTGGTTAATTTCCCCTGATTGTTCCTATGCACTTATAAACACTGTTGCCTATATATACCTCTTTTGCCAATGGTTTTGTTATTGTCCTCCCATGTTATAAGACTAAGGCCTCGTACACACGACCGTTTTCCTCGTCAGAATCCATCAAGAAACTTGGTGGCAGAGCTTTTTTGCAGAGGAAAATGGTCGTGTGTATGTTTTTCATCGAGAAAACTGTTGAGGAACTAGACGAGAAAAAAAAGTTCTCTTTTTCCTCAACGGGAGTCTCAATTTCCTCGTCGTGTTCCTCGTCGGGCTGGTTTTTGACGAGAAAATGCTCAGAATAAAGTATGAGACGGGAGCGCACCTTTGGTAAAAGTAGCGTTTGTAATGGAGATAGCACATTTGTCACGCTGTAACTGTATGAAAAGTGCAAATCGTCTCTTACCAAACTTTTACTTAACACGCAGTAACATGAGATTAGCAAAAGCAGCCCCAAGGGTTGTGACAGTGGAATTGAACTTCCCCAGCCGTTGTATGTGTTGTACGTCACCGCGTTTGAGAACGAGGAGATTTGGTCTTGACAGTGTGTACGCAAAGAAAGCTTGTCAAGTTTCTCTACAAGCCTGACAAGAAACTCGTAGAGGAAAACGATGTTTCATTTACCATGAGTTCCTCGGTCGTGTGTACGAGGCCTGAGGCTCCAACTGCTGTTGTTCATGTGATTCATGCTCCACCCCCTACGAGATACTTGAAACCTCTCTTAACACGGGTTATTGCAAAAAAATCATCCTATCTTCAAAAATACATGAAATTGATGACTGCCTGAGCTTTCTTTTGTTTTTGTTTTTATGACAGTTGCATCTGTATAAATTGGAAGCTTTTATTTTAGAAAATCACTGAGGCCAAATTAAATATTACTTAAGTCTGTACATGAGCTGATTACATTAAAGCATGGATGAACCCTGAAAGCATACATGTAATATAGTGCAGCCTACGGTTCTTAAATGGAGTGCCTGCATTTGTTTTTACCTTTTCAGTCTAAGAACAATTGCAGCAAGTACACATCCTGGGAGTTTAAAAGAAAGCAAAAAGGGCTGTAGCTTTATTTTGTAAGCTGCTGTTCACATTAACCCACCATATAATGTAAATGAACAAAGACAGACATGTTTGAAGTTCAGTCTGTGTGACTACCATGGCTGCCTCTTTTGATACAGTGGAGAAATAATGCATAATAATGAATTTAAAGTCAAGAGCGCTTTAAATTTGATTGTCTTGTATGTGCTCGAAGGTTTGCCTAATCATATGACCATTGTGATTGGCTCCTGATCTTTATTATAAGCTGAGAGCTGTCTTTGACAGTTCAGTCTCTTAGCTGGGAGCACGCAGTGAGCACCCAGTTGTGCCGGGCGAGCACAGTGGGTACCCAGTTAAGTCACATTTGGTTTAATGGCTGGACAACACCATGAGAATAAATGAATGCTAAATACATATTTTGTTTATTTTCAGGTACTCAGCAAAATCCAAATCTATAAAGCACAAATGTAGCTGTTGTCGGGAGACAGAAACAGAAATAGTAACCATTGAATTAGGCTGTCCAAATGGTAATATAATCAAATACAGCTTTGTTGATATCAAGAAGTGTTCCTGTGCTGACTCAGTTTGCAGTAAAGAAGAAGATGGAAAAACTCCTTATGTGACAAACTCTATACCTCAAACCACTGTAAAAGTAAAGAAGAATACAAAGCCGACCAAGGACAGCAAAGGTCAACAAACAGAGAGCAAAGAATCAGGATCAGAGTCTATCGAAAATAAAGAGCCTGACACTAGCTCAGAGGAGACAAATAAGTCTAAGCCAACATCGCAGCCTGGTGGGAAACAGGTAACAAAGCAAGTCCCCCAGAGCACAAAGAAAGGTCCAAATACATCAACGAAATCCACAGAAATGTTGAAGAAAAGCAACATGCCAGGAATTGGAGAAGTTCCTTATGTGACAAACTCTATACCTCAAACCACTGTAAAAGTAAAGAAGGCTACAAAGCCGACCAAGGACAGCAAAGGTCAACAAAGAGAGAGCAAAGAATCAGGATCAGAGTCTATTGAAAATAAAGAGCCTGACACTAGCTCAGAGGAGACAAATAAGTCTAAGCCAATATCACAGCCAGGTGGGAAACAGGTGACAAAGCAAGTCCCCCAGAGCACAAAGAAAGGTCCAAATACATCAACGAAATCCACAGAAGTGTTGAGGAAAATCATATGGGAAAATAAGTAATAATAATTAGTACTTGATCACCTAATCAAAAACAAGCAAAATATACAAAAATGTTTCCAACTGTAAAGTGTGGTTAAACCCAGGCACAAAAGATATTGGGGTTTGCCAGTCCTTAGATGTGTTTTTTTTTTCTTTATGTTTACCTGCTGTTACTGAAAATAACCAAAGGTGGCTCCACTGCAAATGTGGAGGGAGCTATTGTTGTCCTCAAGGCTGGACATCAAACATGTCATAATTCATCTCCATTATATGGTGGATGAGGAAGTTAGTAGTTATTATAGAAAAAAAAAGGATTCTTCTTTATGTTTTCAGTTAAGGTTAGAGGAATGACACGAGGCATTGCATTTTTGGACTTGCTGAAAATATTCTAAGGACTGATAAGCTGCAATATATTACAATTTTGTTCTTGGGTTTAGTTATTTAATTACTGTATATAATCAATGTAATTAAACTTTATGACTAAACTTATTGTGCTTAAATTATGGCGTGCTGGGTGAGATTTCTTTGTGAACAATGATTTCTGTACTCAAAATGTCGTAATTTTTATTTATAACGTTGATTAATAAACTTATTTTGAGCAAGTTACCCTATTGTTTTTTTATTTTATGAAGGTCAGGTGTAATTTGTATTTATGATACATCTGTTCTTAGGAGCCACTTGAATACTCTTTTTTGCTTTATCTCTTTAGCAAGGCACGCAGTATTTTCCACAGCCATGCACCCACTTAGGCTAATTTCTTGAATAAACAGTCTAGTGGTTTTGGTTGTTTTTGATGTTTTATTTGAGAACTTGGATAGGGAAGGGGATGTGGTGGGATACTCCAGATTCAACTAATTACAGGGAGGACAACTGCTTTAACTTGACTGTGGAATTCCTATTTGCAGCAACATGCACTCTTGAGTAGGGATGAGCCGAACACCCCCGCGTTCGGTTCGCACCAGAACCTTCGAACGGACCGATCGTTCGCGCGAACATTTAGAACCCCATTGACGTCTATGGGACTCGAACGTTCGAATTCAAAAGTGCTAATTTTAAAGCCTACTATGCAAGTTATTGTCGGAAAACGTCTTTGAGAACCCGGGTCTTGCCCAAGGGAACATGTATCAATGGAAAAAAAAGTTTTAAAAATGGTCGTTTTTTCTGGAGCAGCGATTTTAATGATGCTCAAAGTGAAAGAATATCGTACCTGCTGGGTGTCTATAGTATGCCTGTGAGGTTGCACGTGTTTAGAACTGTCCCTGCACAAAATGAGATTACTATAAGAAAAAAGTAATTTAATACTGCTTGTGGCTTTAATGTAATGTTTGGTCCCTGCAATATGGATAATAATCACTGAAAAAAATAGCATGGATTTCCCCGCCCCCACTCCCCCCAGGTCATTAAAAGACCCTTTGGCCCTATATACTTTGAACAGCAGTATACAGGCGGTGCAAACAAGACAGGGACTGTAGGTTTGTTGTTATGTAGAATCTGTTTTGTAATTTTCAACTGGTACTTCTTTAAAGTGTAGCTTCAGCCATAAAATCTTTGTTTAAGTTTTTCTGAAAACATAGAGAAGGGTTATCACCCCTGTAACATTTGTTTTGGTGTCTGTGTGCATCTGTTCAGAAGATTGCACCTCACTTTCTGTCCCAATAACAAATGATTTTTTGCAAATTTGTTTTTTTTTTTTGTGATGTGATAAAGCATCAGTGGACAGGAGACACCTTTTACAGAAGAGAATTTCCCTTCCTAGGTGTAGATTTCCTCTCACTTCCTGTTGTCTCCTTCCGTTTGCAAGTAGGAGTCGTTTGTAAGTTGGATGTTTGAAAGTAGGGGCCTGCCGTATATACTCTGCATACATTTGGGACCTAGGTGTTGGTGTTGCCACAACACTGTAAGCCCTCACAGTTAGTCTTGGTGGGTGCTGGAACGCCCTGCTGTGAAATATTAGATCAAGAATTGTAATTACATGCCCCTGATAAACAGGGGCAGAAAATTTGGGCCTTATGCACTTGCTGGCGGTGCCACAACACTGCAACCCCTCACAGATACTGTAATGGGAGCGCAGCAAAGAGCCACATGCAAAGAATTGCATCAAAACATTTTTATTATACGCCCCTGTTAAACAGGGGCAGAAAAATTGGGCCTTAGGCACTGGTGGCGATTCCCAGAACCAACAATGTTCTTACTAGCTATCAGAAGAAAGATCATTGAGGAGACAAAGGATATTCAGTCAGCATAACAGGACAGTCACTCAGCATCAGCATAGGCAGTCTCCAAGGGATCTGACATTTCAAAAAAATTATTCAGTTACATCAGCATCAGGTGCTTGGTAGCTGGTGTTGATCCAAGCCTGATTCATTTTTATGAAGGTCAGTCGATCGACGGATTTGGTGGAGAGGCGCACCCTGTGATCGGTCACAAAGCCTCCAGCAGCACTGAATGTGCGTTCTGAAAGAACGCTGGATGCAGGACAAGCCAGTAGCTCAATTGCGTACTGTGCAAGCTCTGGCCAGTGATCCATCCTCAAGACCCAGTAAGCCAGAGGATTTTCGGTGGGGAAGGTGTCCAAGTCTGATCTTGCCCCTAGGTATTCCCGCACCATGTAAACAAGACGCTGGCGATATTTGCTGGAACCGGTCATACCTTGGGGCTGCGTAGAAAAAAATTGTCTGAACGCATCGGTCAGACGGCCACCTTCTCCACTGTTCCTTCTGTGACTCATCGAAGCCTCAGCAACACATTGTCCAGGACCAGGATTTGCTAATCCCCCAGGTTCTGGGAACGCAATGCACAGACCTTTCTGCAAGGCTCCCTCTGCGACGGCAAGATAAGGTCCACAAACTTACTCTTGTAACGTGGATCAAGGAGAGTTGCCAGGCAGTAATGATCCCTCTCCTTGATACCACGAATATGAGGATCCTTACGCAGGCTTTTGAGGATCAGGGAGGCCATGCAGCGTAGGTTTGCTGAGGCATTCGGGGCACAGTCCTCTGGGTCACTGAGGACGACAGGATCCGCAGCCACCTCATCCCAGCCACGTAAAATTCCATGGGTTCCTTGGGACTGTAAATGATCCCTTGAGGCCTGCTGCTGCTGATGCTGAGTGCTAGGTTCCACCTCCATGCTGCTGATACAATCCTCCTCCTCCTCGTCCTCTTCCTGTGTGCTAGGCGGGCAAGCAGGACCACTGTCTGGATAAAGGGGGCCTTGAGAGGTAAGGAAGTCCTCCTCTTCCTCCCTCTGTTCTGCCTCAAGGGCCCTGTCCATTATTCCATGTAGCGTGTGCTCCAACATGTGAATAAGAGGGACAGTCTCACTGATGCATGCACTGTCACTGCTCACCATCCTTGTGGCCTCCTCAAATGGTGACAGGACAGTGCATTCATTCCTGATCAAGGCCCACTGGCGTGGGGAAAAAAACCAAGCTCCCCTGACTCAGTTCTGCTGCCATATTGGCACAGGTACTCATTGATGGCCCTCTGCTGCGTGTGCAGCCGCTGCAGCATGGCCAATGTAGAGTTCCATCTGGTGGGCATGTCACAGATTAGACGGTTCTTGGGCAGGTTGTATTCCCTTTGGAGGTCTGTCAGCCGAGCAGTGGCATTATATGACCTTCGGAAATGCACACAGACTTGCCTGGCCTGCTTCAGGACATCCTGTAAGCCCGGGTACCTGCCCAAGAACCGCTGCTCCACCAAATTCAGAACATGAGCAAAACAGGGCACATGGGTCAGTTGTCCCTGTCGCAGGGCAGAGAGGAGGTTGGTGCCATTGTCGCTAACCACCATTCCTGGCTTAAGCTGGCGTGGCGTCAACCACCTCTGAGCCTGCCCCTGCAGAGCTGACAAAACCTCTACCCCAGTGTGGCTCCTGCCTCCCAAGCACACCAGCTCTAGCACCACATGGCATCTCTTTGCCTGCATTCCTGCATAGCCCCTCGTACGCCTACGGAGCACCGCTGGTTCCGAGGACACATCAGCACAGGAAGAGGCCACAGTGGAAGAAGAAGAGGAGGGGGTGGAGGAGAGAGGTGTGTCACAACCAGTAGTAGTGTTTTGGAGGCATGGTGGCGGAACAACCTCCAACACTACTGTACCTTGCCCTGAGTCCTTCCCAGCTGCCAGCAGAGTCACCCAATGCGCTGTGAAAGAGAGGTAACGTCCCTGTCCATGCCTGCTGGACCATGAGTCAGCAGTAATATGCACCTTACCACTGACCGCCCTGCCCAGCGAGGCATGGACATTGCCTACCACATGGCGGTAGAGAGCCGGAATCGCCTACCCTGAGAAAAAGTGGCATTTGGGAACTTGCCACTGAGGTACCGAACATTCCACAAACTCACGGAAGCGGGCAGAATCTACTAACTGAAAAGGCAGCAGTTGAAGTGCTAGCAATTTTGCTATGCTAGCATTCAACCTCTGGGCATGTGGATGGCTGGGAGAGTACTTTTTCCGGCCCTGCAGCAGCTGGGGCAGGGAAATTTGTCTGGAACAATCTGCCATCGGTGTACCGCTAGTAGATTGCCCGCATGTACTACTAGTTTGTGACAAACAAAATAATAACACTCTTAACCAGAGCACAAAATAAATAATAACACTCTTAACCAGAGCACAAAATAAATAAAAACACTCTTAAGCAAAGCACAAAAAAAGGCTGCCACGGCCACGGCTCCGTAAGTGCCTGGTTGAAGGCTCAGGTGGGGGGGGCATCAGGTGGAGGAGCATCCACCGGACTCTCCATGGCTGGAGGCCTGCCCTCTAACGCCACAGCAATGCGGGTCAGGATGGTGTTGGTCTCTGGCTGCACCCCTCCGCCTCAATGGCAGCTGTGTGGCCATGGACGGCCTCAGACAGGGACCGCACCTCTGCCACGAGGGTAGCCGTTGTGGCCTGCAGCTCAGCCAAGCAGGTGATCACAGCTGCAGTGTTGCCAGCCACATCTTGCAGCCCATCATTTATGTGGCCCGTGGAGGCCAGGCTGTCGGCCACTCGCCTCATCTCCTGGGCCATCTCACCTATATGGCGGGTCTGGGAGTCCTGGGCACTGGTCAGATTCTCAGGCAGGAAGTCAGGAACCCCCCTGGTCTTCCTGGTTGCCTTCCTGGGGCCAGGAGAGGCTTGAGGCCTGGCATAGGGGAGGGACTTGAGGGAGTGGCTGGGTTGGGGATGGATCCAGAAGGGCTGGATGATAGGAGGCTTGACGTCCGGGATGGACCAGCCGATTGGGAGGTCTCATTAACATATAGGGACTCCTCCTCACCCATATGTTCTGCATCCTGCTCAATCACCTCTTCAGTGGAGGTCTGGGCACCACTCCCCTCCACCAATGCCTCTTGGCTTCCCTGGGGGTCAGGGGCATGATCATCAGGGGAAGAGGGTGTGGGACGGGCAGAGGCAACAGATGGCCCAGCTTCCTTCTGGACATCTGCGGGTGACACAAAACATTCACATGTTGGTGGGCCCACACACTTGTCACATGTTCCCTTCCACCCCCTCACATGCTACACACCAGATAGGAGAAAAAACACACTTACCTGTCCTCAAGGGCGACTCAACTGAGTCATCGCCCTCAACTCCCTCCACTTTCTCCCTCTCAATGCAGCGGGCAACCACCTGCTCATCAGGAGTCAGCCAAATACGAGAGGCTGGTCCACCACCAGTGCCCCTGGCATGCCTTCTCATAATGGCCAGCTTCTCTTTGACCCTCCTGCGCATGTCATTCATCTTTTTTGTGATGTCCTGGGGCCTCCTCACCTCATTGCCTACGGAATTCACCTGGGTGGTGATCCTCATCAGGATCTCATCCCTTTTGCCCTTGCTCGTATCCTTGTTCCGTGCCCCATGGAGGCGAGCGTCATACCTCTCCATGGCCGCTAGTATGATGGCCTTCTCCTCTGGGGAGAAGTTCTTCTTACTATTCCCAGTACGCCGAGCAGACATGTCAAGAGGAAGAGCGCAAAAGTACCTACACCTCAAGAAACCAAACGGGTGTACTTTTGCACTCGACGGGCGCATGTCTGGGCGTATTTATGCACTAGACGTAAACGGTGGGCCGGCGTATCTCATTATTTACGCCGGGCGTAGTTGTGAGCATGCGCAGAGGCGCGCGGGACATACGATCACGTCACGGCGCATGCGCCGTTCTTTCGGCCCTTCATTTGCATGGGGTCACGGTTCATTTAAATGTATCACGCCCACGTCCTTCCTACTTTGAATTACGCCGGCTTACGCCGACGATTTTACGTTACGCCGGTGCAAAATTGCTTTTGCATTTGCTTTGAGAATACGGAGCTTGCCTCTCTAAGTTACGTTGACGTAACGCATATGAGATGCGCTACGCCGGCATAAAGATGCGCCGATCTACGTGAATCTGGGCCCAAGTAGGTTTAGGTGCAAAGTAATTAGCACACTTGCAGTATACAACAAATGGGTTTAGGTGCAAAGTAATTAGCACACTTGCACTACACACCAAGTGTGTTTAGGTGCAAAGTAATTAGCACACTTGCACTACACACCAAGTGGGTTTAGGTGCAAAGTAATTAGCACACTTGCAGTATACAACAAATGGGTTTAGGTACAAAGTAATTAGCACACTTGCACTACACACCAAGTGGGATTAGGTGCAAAGTAATTAGCACACTTGCACTACACACCAAGTGGGTTTAGGTGCAAAGTAATTAGCACACTTGCAGAATACAACAAATCGGTTTAGGTGCAAAGTAATTTGCACACTTGCACTACACACCAAGGCCCAGATCCACAAATAATTTACGGCGGTGTATCTATTGATACGCCGCGTAAGTTCTACGATGCGCCGGCGTATCTTTGTTTTGTATTCATAAAACAAGATACGCCTGAATGTGGGCTAGATCCGACTGACGTACGTCTCAGTACGCCGCCGGATCTTAGGTGCATATTTACGCTGGCCGCTAGTTGGCGCTTCCGTTGATTTCCGCGTAGAGTATGCAAATAAGCTAGATACGCCGATTCTCAGAACGTACGTCCGCCTTCCACATGGCGGTAGAGAGCCGGAATGCCACTAAGGTACCGCACATTCCACAACCTCACGGAAGGGGGCAGAATCTACTAACTGAAAAGGCAGCAGTTGAAGTGCTAGCAATTTTGCTAAGCTAGCATACAACCGCTGGGCATGTGGATGGCTGGGAGAGTACTTCTTTCGGCGCTGCAGCAGCTGGGGCAGGGACATTTGTCTGGTACAATCTGCCATCGGTGTACCACTAGTAGATTGCCCGCATGTACTACTAGTTTGTGACACACTTAATTCTACACCTTCAGTCCTATCAGTGCAGGCTTCAGAGAGGACTGAGGGTATAGTGGGGTTGGAGATCCCAGCTGATGAGGGGCAAGGGGAGGTCCGCTTTGTTCTTTGGTGTGGGTCTTTCAGGTATGCTTGCCAATGAACTGCATGGCAGGTCGACATATGTCTGGTCAAGCATGTGGTGCCCAAGCGGGTGATGTTTTGGCCACGCGAGATACGCTTGAGACATATGTTGCAAATAGCAACGGTGCGATCTGATGCACATGTCTCAAATAAGGCCCACACCAATGAACTTTTGCAGTAACGCTGAGACACAGCAGCGCCCTGCACAGGCGTAGCTCTGCGATGTAATGCAGTTGGTGTGCTGCCCTTAAGCTGGCCCCTGGAGGGCATCCTGCCTCGTTGGAGATGTGCCTGTGCCTCCTCCTCTCTCCTATCAGGCACCCACGTACAGTCAATGACCTCATCACTGTCGAAAATCTGGCAGTATGCTGCAGCTGGGGGAACATGACTGCCAGATTGCTGTCCCTCTCGGGCACCCCCTCTCTCTGGGCTCACATTACTGCCTTCCTCTATCTGTGTTCCATCATCGGAGCCTTCAAAATGCTGCGCATCTTCATGCAGCATGTACCCAACACTGTGTTGAAACAGTTCGGGGGACTCCTCAGGAGGACATGGTGGGATTACGGGAAGGAGTTAGTGATGCCATTGAGCAGAGGGAAGAGGACGCCTTGGCAGCTACTTTGCCAGACAAAGTACCCTGAGCCTGGGTGAGAGAGGATGAGGAGGATGAGGACGGCTTGGTCATCCACTCTACCAATTTGACGTACGTCTTAGTACGCCGTCGGATCTTAGGTGCATATTTACACTGGCTGCTAGGTGGCGCTTCCCTTGATTTCCGCGTAGAGTATGCAAATTAGCTAGATACACCGATTCTCAGAACGTACGTCCGCCCGGCGCATTTTTTTACGTCATTTACGTAAGGCTTAACGGCGTAACGTTATCCCTGCCTCATGAGGCGTACACAATGTTAAGTATGGACATCGGGACAGCGTCAAATTTTCCGTTGTTTACGTCGTTTGTGTAAAACTTTCGCTAAAAGGGCTTTGCGTAAGTTACGTTCACGTCGTCTCGGCATTGAGCGGGCGTAATTTAATTTGAAAATTTAACATGATACTGAGCATGCGCGTGCATGCGCCATTCGAAAAAAGCGTCATTTACGTGGGGTCATGCTTAGTTTACATAAAACACGCCCCCCTGTTCCTCATTTGATTTAGGTGCGCTTACGCCGGCAGATTTACGCTACCCTACCGTAACTTTAGACGCAAGTGCTTTGTGAATACAGCACTTGCCTCTCAAAGTTGCGGTGGCGTAGCGTAACTACGATACACTACGCCTGCTTAAAATTACGCCTATCTACGTGGATCTGGCCCCAAGTGTGTTTAAGTGAAAAGTAATTAGCACACTTGCACTACACACCAAGTGGGTTTAGGTGCAAAGTAATTAGCACACTTGCACTACACACCAAGTGGGTTTAGGTGCAAGGGGCCAGATTCACAAATGAGATACGACGACGTTTCTCCTGATACGCCGTCGTATCTCTGGGCCAGATCCACAAAAGAGATACGCCGACTTAACTCGATTTTTCTAAATTTACACGGCGTGTATCTTTGCGCCCGATCCTCAAAACGAGAAGCGCCTGAAATTCGGGCTTTTCCGTCCTACCTAAAAATATTACGCCGGCGCATTCTCGTGCGCAAATTACGCTAGGCACGCCGCTTTATTTGATAGGCAAAGATGCAAATGAGGGAGATAGGGCGATCCACAGAATTAAGTGTGTGCGCCGTAGATTACGCCCTGTGCGCACCTGTTAGTTTTTTGGTGGGATTTTACACATTATAAAAGCAGCCCTAATTTTACACATGCCGTCTGAATGTCTGCTGAAGCAACACCATTCAGGAAGAGCTCAGCACACACACGTTCAGGACTGAAATCTCTCTGCCAAAATGCCAGGACCAGCAATGATACTAGCTGCATTAGTTGATATAGAGACACAAAGAAGGAGGAGGGCACAGAGGAGGAGGATGAGGGCACAGGAGAGGGTCTACCGCCCACGGCAAGATTTGTTTGGCATGCCTGCTTGTGAAGTTTACCGCACCTACAGATTTACCCGTGAGGCCATCCTGGAATTAACAACAATACTTCAGGATGATCTTACCAGCCCAACCCAACGCTCCCATGCCCTGCAGCCACTCACCAAAGTACTGGCCACTTTGCATTTTCTGGCCACTGGCTCATTCCAACGCACAAGTGGAGGCGTGGCTGGGATGGCACAATCCTCCATCAGCAGGTGTGTGCACCAAGTGGTCCCTGCAATCCTGCTGCGCATGGGAAATCAGTTTCAGAAACCCACCCAGGAGGATCAGCGTTTAAAGTCAATGACCGACTTTTACAACATTGCCAGATTTCCACGCACCATCGGGGCCATTGATTGTACCCATGTGGCACTACAACCACCCCATGATACTGAGCACATGTTCCGGAATCGTAAAGGCTGGCATTCCATTAATGTGCAAGTCATCGTCGATGCCCATGGCCTCATCTGGCACGTCTGTGCTAAATTTCCTGGATCCTGCCATGATAGTTACATTTACCGGCAGACACAGATCTCAAGAGATTTTGACCAGAACATGTATGGAGACAGCTGGCTGATTGGTGAGTGACATGTGTGTCAGGTATGTCCCCCCCATGATGCTGACATCACAAGGGGCACATGCATGACTAATATCCTCCTGTCTTTTCCCTTACAGGTGACTCAGGATATGCCTTGGGACCTCATCTAATGACCCCATTCAGGAACCCCCAAACCCCAGGAGAGCAACGCTACAACCAGGCGCACATACGAACCCGGGGAGTGGTTGAACGGACCTTTGGGCTTCTGAAGTCCCGCTTCAGATGCCTGGATAAGTCTGGGGGTACCCTGCTGTATTCCCCTGACTTTGTGTGTCAAATAATTGGGGCATGTTGCATACTCCATAACTTTGCCCTCAGAAGGGGACTGCATATTGACTTATGTAATGACCTGACCCCTGACCCAGGCAATACTATCCCAACCAACTCTACCCGGTCTGCTGAGGGCACAACAGCTAGGAGACGCCTTGCAGAAGGCATTTTTTCCCAGTAAATGTACATGATTAATGTCACAATAAGTATGTATTTTTTCACTGTAAATGCACATGATTAATGTCACAATAAGTATGTATTTTTTCACTGTAAATGCACATCAATAAAGTCACAATGATAATGCATGAATGCACACCACTGTGGTTCCTTGCACAGACACATCACATGCACATCGAATTGGATTAGATCCAAGTCCCCCCCCCCCCCCTTGGGACTTGGGAGCAGTAACGCCACGCCACGGCTCCAATTATGTCACTGTGCATTCATACACCATTCAGGAACCTGGGATTGCACTTCTCCCTGGTCCTGGGGATCCCTTCTCCACCAAAACTGAGGGTGACAACCTTAATTTCTTAGGAATGCCACCCCCCCACATTCACACATCATTCACACACATAAACCAAATCATAAGTACAGAAGACCAAATTTAAAAAAAAAAAAATGCATAAAAAAAAAAAAAAACAAGTATCCCAGCAAATTTATTAGCGGCGGCGATTGCTACGCCTTGGCTGGGCAGGGGCATGGGCAGGGGCACGGGCACGGGCACGGGCAGGGGCACGGCCACGGCCACGGCCACGGCCACGCCGTCGCGGAGGATGTCCATTGGGGGGGTGTTGAGCTGGGGAAGGAGGAGCCTCCTGGGGGGGTTGAGCTGGGGAAGGAGGAGCCTCCTGGGGGGGTTGAGCTGGGGAAGGAGGAGCCTCCTGGGGGGGTTGAGCTGGGGAAGGAGGAGCCGCCCCTGCTGGCCTGCCCTCCATGGCCCCTGCAATGCGAGTGAGACAGGCAGTGAGGGCAGCCGCATTGGCCTGGCCAGACCTTGTATTGTCCTGCACAGCCTGGGTCAGGGCACTCAGCTCATGGGCCACGCGCGTTGTGGCGGTCTGTATGTCATTCAAACATGTTATGACCGCCGTTGAGTTGGTGGCCACATCACCGAGTGCCTCCATCATTTCACCCTGGCTGTGCTCCATCTGCGTCAGTTTTTCCAGAATTTTTCCAAGAATGCGGGTCTGCCGGGCATTGTCCTTCACCACACTGGCCGACAGACGCTCGCCCACAGCCACGGTCTCCTGGGTTGTCCCCCTGGCTGCCGCTGAGTCTTGCGGGCCTGGAGGAGGGGAGAGAGTGACCCTGGTGACTGGAGGCCTGTTGGGGGAGAAGTGGGAGGGGCTACCCCTGATGGTGGCCTGACTGGTGCCAGCCTCAGGGGTAGTCTCAGGGGAAGACTCAAAGGTCATCATATCAGTGGCCAGGAGGACTTCCCGGCCAATCTGCATATTTTCCTCCTCCTCCCCCTCATCATCCTCCTCCCACTCAACCTCAACCTCCTCCCCCTCAACCTCCTCATGAGTGGAGGTTTGGCCAATCCCCTCCCCTGGGGAATCCTGCCCTTCTTGGGACTCATCATCTGCCTGTCTTGGGGGTGGTGCTGCAGCCTGGCCCGATGGGCCTGCAACCTCCTGGCCTCCAACCTCCTGGCCTCCAACCTCCTGGCCTCCAACCTCCTGGCCTCCAACCTCCTGGCGTGGAACCTCCTGGCCTCCAACCTCCTGGCGTGTAACCTCCTGGCCATCTGTGGAGGACACAAAACAATCACATGTTTGAGGAACCACACACTTGGCACATCTTCCCTTCCCCCACCCACACATGCTAATCAACAGAGAATAAACCAAAAAACCTACCTGTCCTCCTAGGAACATCTGACGTATAGCCAGGCAGGCCCACCACCTGCTGTGGGTGGAAACACTGGGCCACTGCCCATTCCTCCTCCGTCAGTCTGACTGGGCAGGGTCCCCCTCCTCCAGTGCCCCTGGTATGGGCGTCGATCCTTGCCATCTTAGTCCGGACGACGCTTCTCAGATCGTTTATTTTTTTCTGTATGCCAGCGGGGGTCCTAGTCTCCCCCCCCCCGCCGCATTGATCTGGTCCGTGATCTTTTTAAGAAGCTGCCTCCTCCTGGCCGGGGTGGTGTTCTGGCTCTCAGGGCCATGCAGAAATCGCCCATATTTCACAATGCCCCGAGCAAGAATTTGCTTCTCTCCCAGGGTGAAATTAAGCTTCCTGCGTTTAGGGGGCATCTCATACACCACCCAGCAACAACAAACACACCCGACAAACAATCGACAATACACACCCAAAAACCTGACAAAAATCTATACCACAAAAAAATAAAGAAAATCTAAACACACAAGGACACAGCTAATAGTAATTCAAAAAGAAACACGCACCAACAAACAAACAAAAAACAAACACCAAAAAACAAACACCAAAAAACAAACACCAAAAAACAAACACCAAAAAACAATCAGCAAAAACAATAACAAACAAATTAAATAAATACACTTCTCAAACACAAACAACAACTAGACTCTCCAACTCCTCAAACACTTTTCTCACAAACACAACTTACCAACACACAAACAAACAGAGCAGAAGCAAATTGCTCATGGAAGGGGAACAATGGGATATACTTTAGCAAGGGAAGTGTGTGTGTGTGGTGCTTTTTAGACACAGGGCGATCCTCAAACTAAGTACACTTGGCCTTTTACCTATCTCACTGATTGCGCCGAGATCAGTTCTGCACATGCCCAGTGAGGTCCCGATTCGTGCGCGCATGCGCAGTACGGCCGGCGCCTCATTTGCATGGGGTCACGGCTCATTACAATGAAGCACGCCCACTTCCTTCCCACTTGCAAAAACCCCGCCTTACGCCTCTGAATTTAAGTTACGCTGGCGCACATTTAGACGCAAATGCGCTGTGGATACGGCACTTACGACACCAACTTAGGGCAACGTAACTTAAATCACATAAGTTAGGACAAACTAAATTTGCACCGCTGGCTGAGGATCTGGCCCTCTGTTTCTATCTATGCGACTGATTCATAGAATCAGTTACGCATAGATAGCCAGAAGATTCGACAGGTGTAATTGTTTAACACTGTCGGATCTTAGGATGCAGTACCGCGGCCGCCGCTGGGGGGAGTTTGCGTCGTAAACCAGTGTCGGGTATGCAAATTAGGAGTTACGGCGGATTCACGATGGTTTTTCGCGTTTGCTACGTCGCCGCTAGTCTAGTTTCCCGTCGCAAAGTTACACTTTTTTTTTGGTGCCTTAACTTTAGTCAGCAAGTGTATTGCTGTCTAAAGTATGGCCGTCGTTCCCGCGTCGAAATTTAAAAATCAACGTCGTTTGCGTAAGCCGTCCGGGAATACGGAAGTACGCTACGTGCGTTGCCGTTCGAAAAAATGACGTCACGGCGCGCAAAGCACGGCGGGAGTTCGGAAACGGAGCATGCGCGGTAGGTCCGGCGCGGGAGCGCGCCTAATTTAAGTGGCAAACGCCCATTTAAATTGGCCTGCCTTACGCCGGAGGCCGCCGGCGTAGGTTTTCATCGCAAGTGCTTGGTGAATCAGGCACTTGCGATAAAAAATTGCGGCGGTGTAACGTATCTAGGATACGTTACGCCGCCGCGATTCTACGTGAATCTGGCCCAAAGTAATTAGCACACTTGCACTATAAACCAAGTGGGTTTAGGTGCAAAGTAATTAGCACACTTGCACTATGCACCAAGTGGGTTTAGTTGCAAAGTAATGAGCAGCACACTTGCACTATGCACCAAGTGGGTTTAGTTGCAAAGTAATGAGCAGCACACTTGCACTATGCACCAAGTAGGTTTAGTTGCAAAGTAATGAGCAGCACACTTGCACTATGCACCAAGTGGGTTTAGGTGCAAAGTAATGAGCACACTTGCACTATGCACCAAGTGGGTTTAGTTGCAAAGTAATGAGCACACTTGCACTATGCACCAAGTGGGTTTAGTTGCAAAGTAATGAGCAGCACACTTGCACTATGCACCAAGTGGGTTTAGTTGCAAAGTAATAAGCACACTTGCACCTTTTGAATCCTCAGAACAAGATACGACGGCATCTGGGATCGATCCGACAGGCGTACGTCTTTGTACGCCGTCGGATCTAAGATGCAATTCTTCGGCGGCCGCTAGGTGTCGTTCCTGTTGAAATCCGCGTTGAGTATGCAAATGAGCTATTTACGGCGATCCACGAACGTACGCCGGCCCCTCGCTTTTTTTTCCGTCGTTTGCGTTCAGCTTTTTCCAGCGTATAGTTAAAGCTGCTATACTGAGGCGTACTCAATGTTAAGTATGGCCGTCCTTCCCGCGTACAATTTTGAATTTTTTACGTCGTTTGCGTAAGTCGTTCGTGAATAGGAATTTGCATAGAATGACGTCACCGTCGTAAGCATTGGCGGGTTCCGGTTTAATTTCGAGCATGCGCACTAGGATACCCCCAGGTACGGCGCATGCACAGTTAAAAAAAATGTTGTTTACGTTGGGTCACGACGTATTAACATAAAACACGCCCCCATCACTCCTATTTGAATTCCACCGCCCTTACGCCGCAACAGATACACTACGCCGCCGTAACTTACGGCGCAAATTCGTTGAGGATTTTAAACCAAGCCAAGTAAGTTACAGCGGCGTAGTGTATCTTAGATACGCTACGCCCGGCGCAATAATGGGCCATTGTACGAGGATCTACCCCTTGCAGTATACAACAAATGGGTTTAAGTGCAAAGGGCCAGATTCACGTAGGGCAGCGGCGGCGTAACGTATCGTAGATACGTTACACTGCCGCAATTTTTCATCGCAAGTGCCTGATTCACCAAGCACTTGCGATGAAAACTACGCCGGCGGCCTCCGTCGCAAGGTGGGCCAATTCAAATGGGCGTGTGCCATTTAAATTAGGCGCGCTCCCGCGCCTCACGTACTGCGCATGCTCCGTTTCCTAACTCCCGCCGTGCTTTGCGCGCCGTGACGTCATTTTTTCGAACGGCGACGCGCGTAGCGTACTTCCGTATTCCCGGACGAGTTACGCAAACGACGTTAAATTTTAAATTTCGACGCGGGAACGACGGCCATACTTTAGACAGCAATATGTTTGCTGACTAAAGTTAGGGCACCTAAAACGACGACTAACTTTGCGAAGGGAAACTAGACTAGCGGCGACGTAGCGAACGCGAAAATCCGTCGGGGATCCGCCGTAACTCCTAATTTGCATACCCGACGCTGGTTTACAAAGCGAACTCCCCCCAGCGGCGGCCGCGGTACTGCATCCTAAGATCCGACAGTGTAAAACTATTACACCTGTCGGATCTTAGGGATATCTATGCGTAACTGATTCTATGAATCAGTCGCATAAATAGAAACAGGGATACGACGGTGTATCAGGAGATACGCCGTCGTATCCCTTTTGTGAATCTGGCCCAAAGTAATTAGCACACTTGCACTACACACCAAGTGTGTTTAGGTGAAAAGTAATTAGCACACTTGCAGTATACAACAAATGGGTTTAGGTGCAAAATAATTAGCACACTTGCACTACACACCAAGTGGGTTTAGGTGCAGAGGGCCAGATTCTCCGAAGAGATACGACGGTGTATCTCAGGAAACACCGTCGTATCTCTGTTTTTGGCCCCGGGTATCTATGCGTATGATTCCTAGAATCATTTTCGCATAGATACGGCGTAGATCCGACAGGTGTAAGTCACTTACACCGTCGGATCTTAGATGTAATTCGACGCTGGCCACTAGGTGGCGTTTACGTTCAGTTCTCATTTGACTATGCAAATGAGCCTGATACGCCGATTCCCGAACGAATTTGCGCCGCGTCGTCTACGTCGTTTCCGTAAGCGTAAGGTTACCCCTGCTATATGAGGGGTAACCTTACGCCAGTCCGCCGTATGCCATGTTAAGTATGGCGTCGGGTCAGCGTCGTCTTTTTCCATCGGTTACGTCGTTTTACTAACTCGTTCGCGAATACGACTTTACGTCAATGACACTCACGTCGGCTTCATTGACGTTTTCCGTCGTGAGCTTGAGCATGCGCACTGGGCTATTTTTCCGCCTGGCGCATGCGCAGTTCGATCGGCGCGGGGGCGCGCTTAATTTGAATACAAGCCGCCCCCATTGAATTACGCGGCCATACGCCGGGCCATTTACACTACGCCGCCGCAAATTACGGAGCAAGTGCTTGGAGAATACGGCACTTGCTCCAGGAAGTTGTGGCGGCGTAGTGTAAATGGCTTACACTACGCCAACGCGCATTCTATGAGAATCTGGCCCAAAGTAATTAGCACACTTGCACTACACACCAAGTGGGTTAAGGTGCAAAGGGCCAGATTCACAGCGGAGATACGACGGAGTATCTCAGATACGACGGAGTATCTCAGATACGACGGAGTATCTCAGATACTCCGTCGTATCTCTCAGAGTATCTATGCGACTGATTCATAGAATCAGTTACGCATAGATATCCCTAAGATCCGACAGGTGTAATTGTTTCACACTGTCGGATCTTAGGATGCAATACCGCGGCCGCCGCTGGGGGGAGTTCGCGTCGTAAACCAGCGTCGGTTATGCAAATTAGGAGTTACGGCGATCCGTGATGGATTTTCGCGTTCGCTACATCGCGGGTAGTCTAGTTTCCTGTCGCAAAGTTAGTCATCGTTTTTGGTGCCTTAACTTTACACAGCAAACGTATGTGCTGTATAAAGTATGGCCGTCGTTCCCGCGTCGAAATTTAAAAATTCACGTCGTTTGCGTAAGCCGTCCGGGAATACGGAATTACGCTACGCGCGTCGCCGTTCGAAAAAATGATGTCACTGCGCGCAAAGCACAGCGGGAATTTCGAAACGGAGCATGCGCAGTAGGTCCGGCGTGGGAGCGCGCCTAATTTAAATGGCACACGCCCATTTAAATTACGCGGGCTTACGCCGGAGGCCGCCGGCGTAGTTTTCATCGCAAGTGCTTTGTGAATCAGGCACTTGCGATGAAAACTTGCGGTGGTGTAACGTATTTGCGATACGTTACGCCGCCGCACTTCTACCTGAATCTGGGCCATAGTAATTAGCACACTTGCAGTATACAACAAATGGGTTTAGGTGCAAAGTAATTAGCACACTTGCACTACACACCCAGGGGCAGATCCACGTACATCGGCGTATATATACACCGGCGTAGCGCATCTCCTTTCCGTTACGCCGGCTCAACTTAGAGAGGCAAGTACCGTATCCTCATAGTATTTGCGCCCAAATTTGCGCCGGCCGGCCAGACTGTGCATGAGCATGACGTTAACTATGGTCAGCGCCTCTCTGCGCATGCTCAGAACTCGGCATGGCGTAACCAGTGAGATAGGAACTAGGCTCGGCGTACTTAGTGAGATACGCCCAGGGCATAAATAGGCCCAGACATACGCCCTTCCATTGCAAAAGTACATCCATTTGTTTCCCCCCCTGAAGCAAGGTGCTTTTGTTCCGTTGTCTGTTGCTGTTTGTTGGTTTGTGTCGTGTCGGTGTGTTTTTTGGATCGTGTGTTTTTTGGAGAGTGTTTTTGAAAGATGACAGAGAGGAAGAGGAAGTTGAACTACTCCCTGCGGGAGAAGGAGATCATTGTGAAGGCCATTACCCAATTTGGTCGTTTTCTGCATGGGCCTGAGAGTGCCAACACCACCCCGGCCAGGAGGAGGCAGATCATGCAAGACATCACAGACGATGACAATGCGTTGGGGGGTGAGACCAGGACCCGCAGTGAGATCCAAAAAAAGATCAATGATCTCAGGCGCGTGGTCCGTGGGAAGCTGGCAAAGATTTCAGCTCATGCCAGGGGCACTGGAGGGGGACCTGCATGCACTATCAGGCTCACTGCTGAGGAGCGTGCGGTGGCCCAGTGTTTCCACAGGCAGCAAGTGGAGGGGCTGCCTGGCTTTGACTCCATTGAAGTCTTGAGGACAGGTAAGTGTTTTTTTTTTCTATCTGGTGTGTAGCATGTGTGGGGGGGGAGGGAATATGTGACAAGTGTGTGGATCCTCCAACCTGTGTATGTTTTGTGTCATCCACAGATGTGCAGGAGGGTGCTGGGCCATCTGGCCAGTCCGCAGCCTCCCCCGGACATGAGTCTGAGGAAGACCCCCAGGCAAGCCAGGAGTCCTCTGTGCAGGGGAGTGGCCCCAGCTCACCTCATGAGGAGGTTGAGGAGGAGGAGGTGATGTCGGGGAATGAGGTACTTCTCCATTTGGAGGAGGCTCCCCCTAGGGCTGGCAGCAGTCAGGCCTCCATCAGGGGTAGCCCCTCCCACTCCTCCCCCAACGGGGCTTCCCCCCAGGGGTCTCCCCTACTCCCAGGCCACAAGCCTCATCAGGAGGCAGGAAGGCGACCCGCAAGACAAGGGGGGTGGCAGAGGTTCTGCCGGAAAATCTAAGGAGGGACCAGGCCCGTCAGACCTGCCATCTGGGTCAGGTCACCCAGACTTTGGACCGGATGGAGGAGAGCCTGGCCTCCATCAAGGATTCCGTGCAGGACATGAGTTGCAACTCCCTGGCTGTGATTACCTGCTTCAACGACCTGCAGACTGCCACAGCAGGCGTGGGTCAGGAGGTGCGTGCCCTGACCCAGGCTGTCCAGGCCAACACGGCAGCCCTAAATGTGGGCCTCACGTGCATCGCCGTGGCCTTGGAGGGCAGGGCGCCAGGTGGGCAGAGACCAGGGGATGCTCCTCCTTCCCCTGATTACCCCCCCCATGAGTCTCCCCTGAGGAGCCGGGGCCATGGCCGTGGCCGCCCCAGGCATGGGTCACGCCAGCGGCGTTAGGTTTTTGTCTTTTTTTTTATTCAGTGTTTTATGTTTATTTGTTATTTTTTACTGTGATTATGATTTGTTCTATTTTTGTGAATGATGTTTGATTGTGGGGGTGACATTCCTGCCGGAAAAGGGGTGTCACCCTTGGTTGTGGTGGAGAAGGGATCCCCAGGACCAGGGAGAAGTGATCCCCAGGTCCGTGTGAATGGTGTATAATTGTACAGTGACATAATTGGAGCCTTGGCGTGGCGTGGCGTTGCTGCTCCCAAGTCCTGCATTGTGGGCTTGTGCTAATCCAATTTGATGAGGATGTGGGGTGTGTGTGCTAGGGACCACAGTGGTGTGCATGCGTGCATTCTCCTTGTGCCATGATTAATGTGTGTGTTTAACGTGCAAAGGTGCCTACTGTGAGGCATCTCCTGACTGCTCTTCCCTCAGAAGACGGAGTATCCTCGGTTATGGGGGGATTGTCTGGTTCGGGGTCAGGTCATCACGTATGTCAATCTCCAGGCCCCTTCTCACGGCGAACTTGTGCAGCATGCAACATGCACCGATGATCTGGCACACAAAGTTTGGGGAATACAACAGGGTCCCCCCAGACTTATCCAGGCATCGGAAACGGGACTTCAGGAGGCCAAAGGTGCGTTCCACCACTCCACAGGTACGTGCATGTGCTTCATTGTATCTTTCCTCTCCTGGGGTTTGGGGATTCCGGAATGGAGTCATGAGATGGGGTCCAAGTGCATATGGAAGGGAAAAGACAGGAGGATGTTAGTCGTGCATGTGCCCCTCGTGATGTCTGCATCATGGGGTGGGACAGTCATGCCTGACACCCATGTCACTCACCAACCAGCCAGCTGTCCCCATACATGTTCTTTTCGAATTCTATTGGGATGGGGCTTTGACGGTATATGAAGCTGTCATGGCTGGATCCTGGGTGTTTGGCACGGACGTGCCAAGCGTACTTTTGTGGATCGCCGTATCTCCCTCATTTGCATATTTGCATAGCAAAACAATGGTGCGTCTAGCGTATTTTTGCACCCACGATGCGCCGGTGTAGAAAAATTACGTTGGTCGGAAAAATCCTGGGCCAGATCCACAAAGAGCCGGCGTAACGTAAAAATTCCCATTTAAGTTACACTGCCTTAAAATTTCTACCTAAGTGCCCGATCCACAAAGCACTTACCTAGAAATTTTCCGCTGTGTAACTTAAATTCCGCCGGCGCAAGGCATTCCTCTTCAAATGGGGGCGATTCCCATTTAAATTAGGCGCGCTCCCGCGCCGGCCGTACTGCGCATGCTCGTGACGTCATTTTCCCGACGTGCATAGCGCGAAATTACGTTACGCCGAGCTTTGTGGATCGCGCCGGGTCAATAAAGTTGCGTCGGGAAAAAAAAAAGATACGGCGAAATTTTTTTTTTTTAAACAAAAAAAAAACGCGTCGCTGGACAGAAGGGTCTGCTTTTACAAGGTGTAAACAGTTTACACTTTGTAAAAGCAGCCCTAATTTTATGATTGCAAACTAAAACTTACGGAGAAAAAACGAAGCGTAAAAGCTTTGTGGATCTCCGTAAGTGCTAATTTGCATACCCGAGGCGGCATTTCGACGCAAAATGCCCCCAGCGGCGGATGCGGTACTGCATCCTAAGATCCGGCAGTGTAAGTCCCTTACACATGTCGGATCTTCTGTCTATCTCTTGGAAACTGAGGGCCAGATCCACAGCCAGCGCCGCAAATTAAGTTACTCAAAACTTAAGTCATTTAAGTTACGGCGCCCTAAGTTGGTGTCGTAATTGCCGTATCCACAGCGCATTTGCACACAAAGTTGCGCTTGCGTAACTTAAATCCCAAGGCGTAAGGCGGGGTTTTTGCAAGTGGGAAGGAAGTGGGCGTGCTTCATTGTAATGAGCCGTGACCCCATGCAAATGAAGGGCCGGCCGTACTGCGCATGCGCGCACGAATCTGCTTCTCACTGGGCATGTGCAGAACTTTGCTTGGCGCAATCAGTGAGATAGGTAAAAGGCCAAGCGTACTTAGTTTGAGGATCGGCCTGTGTATAAATAGCCCCAGTCAAACACACTTCCCTTGCAAAAGTATTTCCCTGTGTTACCCTTCCTAGAGCAAGTTGCTTCTGCTCTGAATGTTTGTCGGTGTTTGTTGGTGAGTTGTGTGTGATAGAGAAGTTTTGGAGGAGTATTAGATAGTAGTTGGTGTTTGTTTCTGCTTAGTGTATTTTGTGTTTGTTTTTTTCTGATTGTATTTTGTGTTTGTTTTTTTCTGATTGTATTTTGTGTTTGTTTTTTTCTGATTGTATTTTGTGTTTGTTTTTTTCTGATTGTATTTTGTGTTTGTTTTTTGCGTGTTTGTTTTTGAATTTGTAGTAGCTGTCTGCTTGTGTTTTGTTTTTTGTGTGTTTCTTCTGTGAGTGTTTTTGTTTGTTTGTTGTGTGTGTATTTTTGTTTGTTTGTCCTGTGAGTTTCTTGTTGCTGAGTGGTGTCTGTGATGGCACCCAAGCGCAGGAAGCTCAATTTTAATCAGGTAGAGAAGCAAATCCTTGCTAGGTCCATCGTCCGATATGGGCGCTATTTACATGGGCCTGAGAGCCGGAACACCTCCCCGGCCCAAAGGAAGGCGATTCTCAAAAAAAATCACAGATCAGATCAATGCGGCGGGGGGGGGGGAGACGAGGACCCCCGCTGGCATACAAAAAAAGATAAATGATCTAAAGAGCGTGGTCCGGAACAAGGTGGCTAAGATCACTGCCCATACCAGGGGCACTGGAGGAGGGGGACCCTGCCCCATCCGTCTGAGTGAGGAGGAATGGGCAGTGGCCCGGTGTTTCCAGCCAGAGCAGGTGGTGGGCCTGCGTGGCTATCAAACAGGTTCTCCTGTGAGGACAGGTAAGTTTTGGGCCAGATTCACGTAGCTCAGCGGATCTATAGATCCGCTCGATCTACGTGAATTAAGATCCGCTCCCGCAAGTTTAGGAGGCAAGTGGCTAATTCACAAACCACTTACCTCCAAACTTGCGACGGCGGATCCTAAATCCCCCGGCGGAATTCTAATTCCACGGCTAGGGGAGTGTACTATTTAAATCAGGCGTGTTCCCGCGCCAATTTAAATGCGCATGCGCCGTCCGGGGAATTTCCCGGCGTGCATTGCTCCCACTGACGTCACTTGGACGTCAGTGGTTTCGACGTGAGCGGGACTTGCGACGTGCATGTTCGTGAATCGGTGTACGCAAACGACGTTGGAAAATTCAAATTCGTCGCGGGAACGCCAGCTATACTTAACATTGGCTGCGCCTGCTAAAAACAGGGGTAAGTATACGACGGGAAAACCGCTACGGAAACGACGTAAGAACACTGCGACAGGTCCGCGTACGTTCGTGAATTTGCGTATCTCGCTGATTTAGATATTATTTATCGTAAATCAGCGGGAACGCCCCCGGCGCCATTTTTAAATTGAAAAAAAGATCCGACAGTGTAACACAGTGTAACACTGTCAGATCTTAGCCCTATCTATGCGTATCTGATTCTATGAATCAGGCGCATAGATAGGACCAGTGTAAGTCAGAGATACGTTGGTGTATCTGTAGATACACAGTCGTATCTCTTTGTGAATCTGGCCCTTTGTGTCTTTCTATCTGGTGATTAGGATGTGTGGGTGGGGGAAGGGAAGATGTGCCAAGTATGTGGATCCTCAAACCTGTGATTGTTTTGTGTCCTCCACAGATGACCAGGAGGTTGCTGGGCCATCAGGCCAGGAGGTTGCTGGCCCATCAGGCCAGGCTGCTGCACAACCCCAAGGACAAGAGGCTGCTGAGGATTCCCCAGGGGAGGGGAGTGGCCAAACCTCCCCTCATGAGGAGGTTGAGGGGGAGGAGGATGAGGGGGAGGAGGATGAGGGGGTGGAGGAAGAAGATCTTCAAATTGGCCGGGAAGTCCTTTCGGCCTCTGATATGATGACCTTTGAGGATACCCTTGAGGCTACCCCTGAGGCTACCCCAGAGCCTACCCCAGAGGCTGGCAGCAGTCAGGCCACCATCAGGGGTAGCCCCTCCCACTCCTCCCCCAACAGGCTGCAACCCACAATGGTCACTCTCTCTCCTCCTCCTCCCAGGCCACAAGCCTCAGGGGCAGGCAGGATGGCGACCCAGGAGACCAGGGGGGTGTTTGAGCGTCTGCCGGCCAGTCTGCAGAAGGACAATGCCCGGCAGACCCGCACTCTGGGTCAGATAAAAGTCACTCTGACCCAGATGGAGCACAGCCTGGGTGCAATGAAGGAGTCACTCGGTGATGGGGCCACCAACTCATTGGCGGTCATCACATGTTTGTGGGACCTGAAGACCGCCACAACAGGCGTGGCCCAGGAGGTGACTGCCCTGACCCAGGCTGTGCAGGACAATACCCGGGCTGTCCAGGACAATACCCGGGCTGGCCAGGCCAATACGGCTGCCATCACTGTCTGATTCTATGAATCAGGCGCATAGATAGGACCAGTGTAAGTCAGAGATACGATGGTGTATCTGTAGATACACCGTCGTATCTCTTTGTGAATCTGGCCCATAAAGTGTAAATTTACACATTATGGGCCAGATTCACAAAGATATACGACGGTGTATCTACAGATACACCATCGTATCTCTGACGTAAACTGGTCCTATCTATGCGCCTGATTCATAGAATCAGATACGCATAGATAGGGCTAGATCCGACAGTGTTACACTGTGTTACACTGTCGGATCTTTTTTTCAATTTAAAAATGGCGCCGGGGGCGTTCCCGCTGATTTACGATAAATAATATGTAAATCAGCGAGATACGCAAATTCACGAATGTACGCGGACCCGTCGCATTGTTTTTATGTCGTTTCCGTAGCGGTTTTCCGTCGTATACTTACCCTTTCTTTTATCAGGCGCAGCCAATGTTAAGTATAGCCGGCGTTCCCGCGTCGAAATTGAAATTTCCTACGTCGTTTGCGTACGCCGATTCACGAACATGCGCGTCGCAAGTCCCGCTCACGTCGCAACCACTGACGTCCTATTGACGTCAGTGGGAGCAATGCACGCCGGGAAATTCCCCGGACGACGCATGCGTATTTAAATCGGCGCGGGAACGCGCCTGATTTAAATATGACACTCTCCTAGCCGCGGAATTTGAATTCCGCTGGGGGATTTAGGATCCGCCGTCGCAAGTTTGGAGGTAAGTGGTTTGTGAATTAGCCACTTGCCTCCTAAACTTGCGGGAGCGGATCTTAATTCACGTAGATCGAGCGGATCTATAGATCCGCTGAGCTACGTGAATCTGGCCCTGAAACTAACAGAAGCGCATAGGGTGTAATCTACGGCGCACACACTTAATTTTGTGGATCGCCCTATCTCCCTCATTTGCATCTTTGCCTATCAAAACAGCGGCGTGTCTAGCGTAATTTGCGCACAGAAAAGCGCCGGTGTAATTTTTTTAGGTAGGACAGAAAACCATGATTTTAAGACGTATCTCGTTTTGAGGATCAGGCGCAAATATACACGCTGTGTAAATTTCAATTACGCCGCGTATCTCGAGTTAAGTCGGCGCATCTGCTTTGTGGATCTGCCCCTGATTCTGTGGATCAGTTCCAAAGATAGAAACAGGGATACGACGGCGTATCAGTAGATACGCCGGCATATCCCTTTTGAGGATCTGGCCCCCAGTTTTCAGGCGTATCTCGTTTTGGGGATACGGCGCATAGATACGCCGGCGCATATTTACACTTACGCCGTGCATCTCGAGATACGCCGGCGTAAGTGCTTTGTGGATCTGCCCCTAAGTGTGTTTAGGTGCAAAGTAATTAGCACACTTGCACTACACACCAAGTGGATTTAGGTGCAAAGTAATTAGCACACTTGCAGTGTACAACAAATGGGTTTAGGTGCAAAGTAATTAGCACACTTGCACTACACACCAAGTGGGTTTAGGTGCAAAGTAATTAGCACACTTGCACTACACCAAGTGTGTTTAGGTGCAAAGTAATTAGCACACTTGCAGTTACAGTATACAACAAATGGGTTTAGGTGCAAAGTAATTAGCACACTTGCAGTATACAACAAATGGGTTTAGGTGCAAAGTAATTAGCACACTTGCACTACACACCAAGTGTGTTTAGGTGCAAAGTAATTAGCACACTTGCACTACACACCAAGTGGGTTTAGGTGCAAACTAATTAGCACACTTGCAGTATACAACAAATGGGTTTAGGTGCAAAGTAATTAGCACACTTGCACTACACACCAAGTGTGTTTAGGTGCAAAGTAATTAGCACACTTGCACTAAACACCAAGTGGGTTTAGTTGCAACGTAATGAGCAGCACACTTGCACTATGCACCAAGTGGGTTTAGTTGCAAAGTAATGAGCAGCACACTTGCACTATGCACCAAGTGGGTTTAAGTGCAAAGTAATGAGCACACTTGCACTATGCACCAAGTGGGTTTAGTTGCAAAGTAATGAGCACACTTGCACTATGCACCAAGTGGGTTTAGTTGCAAAGTAATGAGCACACTTGCACTATGTACCAAGTGGGTTTAGTTGCAAAGTAAAGAGCAGCACACTTGCACTATGCAACAAGTGGGTTTATTGGAAAGTAATGAGCAGCACACTTGCACTATGCACCAAGTTGGGTTTAGTTGCAAAGTAATGAGCACACTTGACAAAAAGGGAGAAAGAAAGGCGCACCAGCCTCGTGTACTACCGTTTGGCAAATTTTAATGGAATAATAAAATAATGAAAACTACTCACAAACAAGGAATGATAAAAGGCTTGTCAAACGATAATTGTAGTTAAAATACCCCTCAAACCACACTCCAGACTGTAGGGGGGGGTGGTGAGGTGCGTTGCTGCTGGCTGACGCGTTTCGAGGTGACAGAGACCTCTTCCTCAGAGCCCAGCAGTGACATGACCATCCACTTCCACTGATTAAATAGGAAAACATGTAGGCCCAGGCACCGCCCACCACCAACCACAGAGACACTCCCAGAGGCCGTCCAGACTCCACCCCCAAACAAAATAAAACAAAACAAAATAAAATAAAATAAAAATGGAAATAGAAATGAAAATGAAGAACAAGAAAAACAAAGAGAAGAAGAAAAGGAAGAAGAAGAAAGATAAATAAATATAAAAAAGTAAAAGTAAAAGAAAATGAAAATGAAAATGAAAATAAAAATAAAAATAATATGATAGTAAAATAATAATAAAATGATGGTGGTGGTAGCTGGAAGTAATACCAATGCAGCCAAAGAAAGATGTGCACAGCGACAATGACAACAATAGTGGTGCCGAAGAAAAGATGTACAAGGTTACATGAAATACACAAACAATGTACATATATAAAGATATATATAAACAGATATATGATAATGCTCTCTATATCTATCTATCCATATATCTCATCATATATCTGTTGATCATTTTCTTTTACTTTTTCATTTTTATATTTATTTATCTTTCTTCTTCTTCCTTTTCTTCTTCTCTTTGTTTTTCTTGTTCTTCATTTTCATTTCTATTTCCATTTTTATTTTATTTTGTTTTGTTTTATTTTGTTTGGGGGTGGAGTCTGGACGGCCTCTGGGAGTGTCTCTGTGGTTGGTGGTGGGCGGTGCCTGGGCCTACATGTTTTCCTATTTAATCAGTGGAAGTGGATGGTCATGTCACTGCTGGGCTCTGAGGAAGAGGTCTCTGTCACCTCGAAACGCGTCAGCCAGCAGCAACGCACCTCGCCACCCCCCCCTACAGTCTGGAGTGTGGTTTGAGGGGTATTTTAACTACAATTATCGTTTGACAAGCCTTTTATCATTCCTTGTTTGTGAGTAGTTTTCATTATTTTATTATTCCATTAAAATTTGCCAAACGGTAGTACACGAGGCTGGTGCGCCTTTCTTTCTCCCTTTTTGTCTTCTATCAGGATTTCCCCATCCATGAAGGGCAGCAAGGCCTCTGTCACTACGGTTTTTTGGACATTCAAGGAGAACTGTATGTAGACATCTGACTGATTATCAAGGATCCCACTTGTGCGCAGGAGTTTGTGTTTTTTGTTTAATGAGCACACTTGCACAATGCACCAAGTGGGTTTAGTTGCAAAGTAATGAGCACACTTGCACTATGCACCAAGTGTGTTTAGGTGCAAAGTAATGAGCACACTTGCACTATGCACCAATTGGGTTTAGTTGCAAAGTAATGAGCAGCACACTTGCACTATGCACCAAGTGGGTTTAGGTGCAAGGTAATGAGCACACTTGCACTATGCACCAAGTGGGTTTAGTTCAGTGTTTCTCAATTCCAGTCCTCAGGCCCCCCCAACAGGTCAGGTTTTCAGGATTTCCCTCAGATGAAAAGGCTGTGGTGATTACTAAGGCAGTGAAACTGATCAAATCACCTGTGCAAAATAATGGAAATCCTGAAAACCTGACCTGTTGGGGGGGGCCTGAGGACTGCAATTGAGAAACACTGGTTTAGTTGAAAAGTATTGAGCAAACTTGCAGTATACAGCAAGTGGGTTTAGGTGCACTGAGCACACGGGCAATACAACACGTGAGAACACTGCACCTAGCACAATCAACTGCCTGACAGATTAGGAAGAACTAATCTAACTAAACTATACAGTGTATAAATATATGTACAACACCTGGGATGTATATATATCCTCTACACACTGGAAATTTAACTGACTGACTAGCCTGCCTGCTCTATCTAGCTAGAAAAACACACTACACGAGGCCCTGAGCCATAATTGGTCAAAGCCACCCTGGCTTTGGCCAATTATGGCTCTCCGTTTTTTTGCGCACTGTGATTGGCCAAGCATGCGGGTCATAGTGCATGCTTGGCCAATCATCAGCACGCAAAACCGCAGTGAATTATGGGCCGTGGCGCGTCACTCGAATTTGGCGCGAATGACCCGTTTTGTTCGAATTTTGACGAACGAGCGAACATGCGATGTTCGAGTCGAACATGGGTTTGAGTCGAACACGAAGCTCATCCCTACTCTTGAGCAATTCCTCTTTGAGAAGTATAGACTATTGTTCTTCAGGACACTAGCCAGCATCCCCTTTCTGCTGTACCCAGTAGCTGACTTTCCTAGCACAAAGGGATAGCCTACAAAAGAACAGGCACCTTTGGTCTGTGCTCACAGAAGTTGCAAACAGAGCCTCTCACGCATGGCTCCCCCCTACCAACTCTTCAGAACACGTGGGCTAGATTCACATAGATTAGTGGATCTTTAGATCCAGGTAATCTATGTGATTTACGATCTGCCGGCGCAATTTTGCGAGGCTAGTGCAGTATTCACAAAGCACTTACCTCCAAACTTGCGCCGGCGGATCGTAACTCCCCCGGCGGAATTCAAATTCTGCGGCTAGGGGGAGTGTACAATTTAAATCAGGCGCGTCCCCGTGCCGATTTAACTGCGCATGCGCCGCCGGCGAAATTTCCCAGTGCGCATGCTCCAAATGAAGTCGCTAGGACGTCAATGTTTGCGGCATGAACGTAAATTACGGCCATCCGTATTCGCGACCGACGGTCATACTTAACATTGGATACGCCGCATAGAGCAGGGGTAAGTATACGCCGGAAAAAGCCGAACGCAAATGACGTAACAAAAAAGCGACGGGCGGGCGTTAGTTTCTGAATCGGCGGAAATCAGAATTTGCATATTCGTCGCGTAAAAAAACTAAGCGCCACCTAGCGGCCGGCGGGATATTGCAGCCTAAGATCCGACGGTGTAAGTCACTTACACCTGTCGGATCTAAGGGAGATCTATGCGTAACTGATTCTTATGAATCAGTCTCATAGATCCGACCGTCGGATCTCAGAGATACGACGGCGTATCAGGAGATACGATGGCGTATCAGGAGATATGCCGTCGTATCTCTTTGTGAATCTGGCCCAGTGTCTCCAGCTTCCAGGCCTCCAGCCTGAGGCCACATGTCAGCAGGTGCTGAGGCGGGCAAGACGCCCCATCCTCACTGGATTCTCTTGTCCAGGCAAAGACCACTTCCTGTATCTGTATCATGTATCCTGAATATACTGCAAATTCCCCTTCCCAGCATGCATAGGGCCCTATGCCTGCAATTGGCTGGGATGGCACCAATATTCATGCCACTGATCTGCATGAGTCACTCAATTTCCAAATCTGCCTGGAAACAGATGAGTCAATGCAAATCCAGTAAAACTTGTTAAAAACACAGGACTCCCTGGCTGTACCAGTTCAATCTCCCTGTTAGGCAGGACAACAACTATGTTTTACCTTAGTTTACTGTTAAGCAGGAGGCCACACTATGCTAAATATATACATCCTAGAAACCTACATAGGAGGGTGCCACATATGTGTTAACCTTAGGAATGGTATCTGATAACAGTACTGTATAACCATTCATCAGCAATTTATTTTTTATTTGATAACAAGTGAATGATACCAGCTAAAGAAATGATAATCCACATCCAAATGTAATTATTGATTAGGAAAAAAATGGGGGGAAAGGAACAACCAATGGGAAGAGCCTCCTATTTGATCATATAGGACTTTAAGAGATGTACATTGTCAGACAGGCAACAAAGTAAAATGATTATATTAAAATCAAATTAGCTTTTTTACAAATTAATAAAAGCATAAATCTGGTCAAGTAATGACCACAAAGGCCCGGATTCACAAAGCACTTACACCGACGTATCTCCATATACGCCGTCGTAAGTACAAATGTGCGCCGTCGTATCTATGCGCCGAACCAGAAACCAAGATACGCCTAAAAATAGGCTTCATCCGGCCGACGTAACTTGCCTACGCCGGTGTATCGTGGGCGCATGTTTATGCTGGACGCATATTTACGCTGGACGCATTTGGCGCTCCCATTGATTTTCGATTCAAATATGCAAATGAGGAAAATACGACGATTCACGAATGTACTTGCGCCTGGCGCATAATATACGCGGTTTGCGTAAGTCGTACGTCCGGCGTAAAGTTATTCCCCATATATGAGGGGCAACCCATGCAAAGGTATGGACCAGGGAACATAAGCCGTCGTATTTTACGTTGGACGTGAATATGGCTGGGCGTAGGTTACGTTCACGCCGTAGGCAGTGATTCGACGTATCTTAGGCAGTTGTTTCGACGTGATTCTGAGCATGCGCTCTGGGATGCGGCCACGGGACAGCGCATGCGCCGTTCGTTATATGTATCTGTCTGGCACTCGGCCCATCATTTGCATGGGGTCACGCCTCATTTGCATGTCTCATGCCCACTTCCACCTACGCCGGCTTATGCCTTAGAAACCCAGCGCAGATTTGGGAGCAAGTGCTTTGTGAATTCGGTGCTTGCCTCTCTGCGCTGCGTCGCCGTAGCGTACAAAAGATACGCTACGGCGGCATAAATATATCCGATGTCTGTGAATTCGGGCCATAGACTTTAACAGTGTCACATTGTACATATAGAACAGAACAGGTCCAATGCTTTTCGCAGACTTGATCTGCTTCCTCAGGGAACTTTGATATCCATCTAAAGAGTCATAATTTCCTAACAATATAATTAGAATTTCACAGTTCTAATGTTAACATAATTTGTATATAAGCCAAACAAAGGAGACCAAAAAAACACACATATGCTCATCAACTGTGTAAGTACAAAAATTAGAGAATACCGCACTAAGTTATAAAAATATATATAAATAAGCAGAAGCTCAAAGTGAGATACACACACAAAGTAAAAAATTGGCTTAGAAGGAGCTGCGCTAAATAAATGAAAAAGCTAAATAGTGATAAACAATAATCAGTCCATAAAGCATTGGATAAAAAGAGGTCCTGGACTGCCGCACTCCTTAAAACGATATCTTTATTCAGCAAGTGAAATCCAAAAAACAAAAAACAACCAACAATGTTGCAGTCAAAAAGAAGTGAACAAAAGGAAAAGGATGGCTGACATGTTTCACATCGTGTGAGGTATGAGTAAGCATCACACGATGTGAAACATGTCAGCCATCCTTTTCCTTTTGTTCACTTCTTTTTGACTGCAACGATGTTGGTTGTTTTTTGGATTTCACTTGCTGAATAAAGATGGGGCGTGGCTTGGCGCGCATCGTGCATGGACGCAGAGTAGAGGAGCTCCGACACTCGGGAGATCTCGGTGGATAAAATACCCGGTCAGCAGCCGAATATGTCCACACAAATCAGGAGGGGCACAAACAACAGAACCCTGCGCTCGACTGGCACCCCCAAAGGCAAGATTTCCCCAGCAAATCTGAATAAATTCAGATATAACGCCGACAGCAAAAGATCCAAGATGGCGCCGACGGCACATGCGATGCTGCGGGAAGACGAGCTGGAGGACGATGAACTCTCATTGCCTGCCTCAGAAGACTCATCCAGAGGTAACATTACTAATGATCAACCCCTGAACTATGCCATCATGATGGAAATAGCTAATGACATCAAAAGCTCATTCACAACAGCGATCACAGACATTAAATCAGAGCTAATGAAGCTGTCTGAGCAAATGGCGGTGGGGGAGAGAGCAGGGAAGAGGAGAGACAGGGCCCTGGTCAGACTGGACAATATAGTAATCGATCACTCACAACATCTGATAGATATGAACAGGCATTTAGAGGATTTGGACAATAGGGGACGAAGGAATAATATCAGGGTAAGGGGGGGTACCGGAGTCAGTCACCCCTGAACAAATTAAGCCTACCCTGTTCACCATCTTTAATGGCCTCCTAGACAGACCTGAAGCATCCCCTATTGAGTACGACAGAGCTCACAGGGCCCTCAGACCACAAGCTCCTGACAATAATCCTCCCAGGGACATTATATGCTGTCTTCCAAATTTTGTTCTTAAAGAGAAGATCTTGCAAAAAGCTAGACTAAGTGACCAGATCGCATTCAACGGAACACATGTACAGCTCTTCCAGGACCTTTCCCCCATAACACTAAGAAACAGGAGAGCCCTGAGACCACTGTTAGAAGTCTTGAAGGAAAAGGGAATCACCTATCGTTGGAAATTCCCGTTCGCCCTACAGGCTTCCTTTAATGGCAAACAGCACATCTTAAGAATCCCTGAAGATATATTGAAGTTCTGTGAAAATCTGCAGATAGCCCCAGTAGACGCTGACTTCCGCATACCCCCTGCAATCAACAACGCGCCCTTCAAGCAAGGTCCTTCACCCGCCAAATCCCCGTACCATCCAGGGCATCTACGCAAAAATTCAGACAGATTCAACTTCAATTCACCTGCTGCCAAAAGCTCCAGGATGATGAGCTCTGGGCAATAGATGACCTCTCTGTCAGTATAACCGGTTGATATATGACTCTGTGCAGATCACGATTCCTCCAAAACCAGCAGGAAATGACCAATCGAAGTGTCTGCAATGTTTTTTCCCCCTTAGTTTTTATCTTCTTTTTTTTTTTTTTTTTTCCACTACCCCTGCCTCATTTTTATTTTAACTGATTTTATTTCAGGATATGATCTATGCTATGGCTGCTTTCTAATTTCTCCACTAGATGGCGTTCTAGGATCATTTTCAACAACCACCATTGTACTTACTGCACAATGAACTGCCTGTGCATTCAAATCTGCGCAACTATTCAAAAGTTAGAAAAAAAAGCAATTACTGTCATCTATCATCGAAAGATCATATCAGTATAGCTATAAAAGGTTTAAAATGGGATATTAATCACATTTGCACCACTTCAAGATCAATGTGCATCCACCACCTACTTACCTAATATAAAAAAGGTGCATTGTGTTTTTGTCTTACTCTCCATCCTATGTTATAATCTATCTATACCCTTTTTTTTTTAAAGCTTTTTGTATTTTACTCTCCGCCTCGCTGTACAAGGTTCCCTCTACGAACAAGTGACGACACAATGTATCACCACTCATAACTGGCGTCAGCTCATTACACCTGTGCATACGGTCATCAGAGATCGACTTAACAGTGAGTAACAACTACTACTAAACAACTTTGCCAGATAAGTGGTGCTTTTTCTTCTAATCAACGAAGGAGAGACTGGACTCCCCCTCCCCCCTCCTTTTTTTTTTTTTTTTACATACCCACTTTTGGGTATTACACCTCGATTGGTAAGGTTACACATATGTTACACATATGAACATCTAAATGATATGTTACTACATGTTACTTCATGTTATTTTATGCTGTCTGCACTATGACCATATTGCTTAAACTGCATTACTGTGTCATTTATCTTGTTCAAAGTTATGTCTGTGAAGTTCCTTCAGACTCTCGGTTCTAGTTCTTATCCGATACACGCTACTGGTGACCACAATGTGATCTGTTGCATTTTTTTTTTTTGTTTTGTTTTTTCTAGGCCTGTTGATCACACTGTTAAGCCTTACTACACATAAGATATTCAAGATACCCCCTGGTTTTCAATATCTCCCTCTCTTCTTAAACGAATTGAAGATAACAAATAGACTTAAAACTGGGCAAAGAAAACACAACAATAGGTGCTCATATGTACGAGACACTCCCGAGTACTACTATACCTGAAGACACTCCCCTTTTTTAGTTTTTTCTTTGTTTAAATCATCACAACTACCCATACACGGGCGCTCCTCCCACCTACCCCCAAGAGTCGACATAGGTGTAGTCTCACCAAGACTACCACCAACTCTGTCTGTATTGTTACAGTATCAGAGACAAGACTCCTATAAGGTAACCAGATACCTTACCTCCCAATCTCGATACCTCCCCCCCCCCTTCTCCCATTTCTTCCTCCCTATAGTGGTTTCACGACTTTAACACCTACATGACGTATTCCTTCCTGGGCAAATCACCTACCATTATATCACATAACATAAATGGCCTTAATATACCAGAGAAACGCTCAAAATTCCTAAAAGAGATCAAAAAAGTTAACCCATCTATAGTGTTCATACAAGAGACACATTTTAAAAACCGCGACATACCTAAAATCACTGATAACCTTTTCACTACGGCATACCACGCCACAAATCCAATAGCCAAAACCAAAGGTGTCACAATCTTACTGAACAAAAATACACCGTTCAAATTCAAACAGCAATTGTCAGACCCGGAAGGACGTTATGTCTTTCTAAAAGGCACATAGGAGGGATCCCCCATTACTTTGGCAAATGTATATTTCCCCAACAAAGCACACATAACATTCTGCAATACTATCATCTCTGAGCTAAAATGGTTTGCAGAAGGTTGCATAATCCTTGGGGGCGTCTTTAACATACCCCTCGCTCCTCTCCAAGACACCTCCACAGGTCACTCCCATGTTTCATTTAAAATACTGAAACGGATCAAGATATTGCTACAATCCCTGGCGCTGGTTGACACTTGGAGAGCTTCACATCTCTCAGTGAAAGACTACACATTTTTCTCCTCACCTCACAGGAGGTATTCTAGAATAGACCTTATTTTCATTTCACAGAGAGACCTGTCAAGCCTCACTAGAGCAGAAATTGGTATAATTGCCCTCTCGGACCACGCCCCCACAGCTATAACCCTGAAAAGTAGGCTATCCCACAAAGCCGTATTCAATCGGAGGCTCAACGCCGCCCTTTTGACGGATCAACTAATCCACGATGACATACAAAATTCCATATCCACATTTTTCCACACCAACCTTGACTCTGACACAAACCCCCTTAATAATTTGGAAGCTCACAAAAGTGTAATCAGGGGGGATCTGATAAAATGGGGTTCGAGACGGAAGAAGGAAAGAGATAAAGAAATTAACTCTCTAACTGACACAATAGCTAAACTGGAAATAGTACACAAGCGCTCTCTTGCAGTTAAGGCTGAGGAAGAACTCATCCGTGCCAGAAACTCCTTAAAACAAACTATAGACCTACAAACACAAAAATCACTCCTCTTTAAGAGGAGTATATTTTACGAACATGGTGACAAGAGTGGGAAAGTGCTTGCCAGAGCCTTGGAAGACGCCACAATTGCTAACCATGTTCACGCTGTCCGAGACCACAAGGGGACGCTTGAACACACACCAGAAAAAATAGCAAAAATTTTCCATGACTTCTACGATAAACTATACAACCTCCCAGAACAACATAAACCCCCACATTTACTGACGTCTAGAGGAGAGACAATTAAACAATTCTTAAAAGATAGCAAAATCCCTTCCCTTATCAAGGAAGAAACCCTCACTCTTGAAAAACCTATAACCTCCACGGAATTACAACTAGCAATAGCAGATTTAAAAACGGGAAAGAGCCCAGGTCCTGATGGATTTACCTCACAGTACTACAAAACCTTTCCACAAATACTTTCCACCCCTCTACTAAAAGCATTTAATTATTTGGCCCGAAACAAACATAACTCCACCTCCCTTTTAGAAGCCCATATAGCAGTAGTCCCCAAACCAGACAAAGACCATTCAGACTGTGCGAACTTTAGGCCCATTTCTCTACTCAATGTAGACATCAAACTACTAGCAAAAATACTATCAAACAGAATAAAACCCCTGCTTCACAAAATAATTGGCCCAGAACAGGTAGGCTTCATGCCAGGCCGAGTGGCCAGAGACAACATAACAAAAGCGCTAAACCTAATTCACTGTGCCCAGGACCTGAACCTGAGAGGCCTTCTCCTGTCTACAGATGCGGAGAAGGCCTTCGACAGGGTCTCGTGGGACTACATGTTATCCACTTGCTCATACATAGGCTTGGGCAACAACATGATGAATTGGATCGAAGCACTCTACCAAAACCCTCATGCAAGAATTAAAATTAACTCTACCCTCTCCGACACTATCATGATTAAAAACGGCACAAGACAAGGTTGTCCCCTCTCACCTTTGCTCTTCATCCTTTCACTCGAACCCCTTATCAGGACCATAAATCTATCACCAGATGTAAAAGGTTTCAAAATCCACAACAGAGAATATAAAATCGCTGCTTATGCAGATGACCTGCTTTTCTTGGTTACCAGCCCCCATATTTCTATTCCTAACCTTACTAAGATATTCAAAACATTTGGATTCATTTCCAACTTTAAAGTAAACCACTCTAAATCTGAAGCTCTGAACCTTAATTTACCTCAAGACACTTACAATTTACTTAAAGGGAACCACAAATTTAAATGGGAACCATCTACACTTAAATACCTAGGGATAAAACTGACCTCTACCATTGATACACTATTCTCGGCCAACTTTACACCCCTCCTAACCGCCATAACCAAAGACTTACAGAAATGGACCCCCAGACCCTTTTCGTGGTTCGGGAGAGCATCAATCCTCAAGATGACTATTCTCCCGAGATTGCTGTATTTCTTTAATGCTTTACCGATTACTATACATAACCTCTTTTTACTAAACTACAAAAAATACAGAGGGAATTTCTTTGGAATAAAAAAAGACCTAGACTAAGTCTCAGATTACTCTCCCTTCCCAAATCGGCTGGTGGCATAAATTTACCGGACTTTAAGAAACATTACTACGCCACGCATATTACAAGGATAATAGATTGGCACTGTCATGATCAAAGCAAGGATTGGGTTAAACTAGAAGATAATCATAACAACCTTCACCTCACCTATCTCCCATGGACCATATATTCTAAATCCCCAAGATGCTCATCAAACACTATGGTTCTGACAACTCTAAAGATATGGCACCAAATAGCTACGCGATACAAATTAGCTTCTGTACCAGGCCCTCTCACCCCTATTATTAACAATCCTGATTTTTTACCAGGTCAGAACCAGAGGATTTTCCCCATCCCAAAACACACCTCCAAATTTTTGATTTCTCACTGCATCTCCAGCGGAGATCTCCTTGGACACACTCAAATCAGAATATGGAGATTCTGCCCCAAGTCCCTGGTTTTATTTACAACTTAAAGACTTCCTAATGAACAACAAACACAAGGAGGCATTCCTTCAAAATACATCCCCATTAGAAAACATCTGCTTAAATAGGAGACCGATCCTTAAAACCACCTCTATTGCATATTCTTGGCTACATCAATTCACACATAAAGACTCTACTCACCACAGGGAAAGGTGGGAGAAAGATCTAGGTACAACATTCAGCGATGCACAGTGGGAAAGAGCGTGTATTCTAACACACAAATGCTCGATAAGCACGGGATATCAGGAGATATCGTACAAAGTTCTGACCCAATGGTATCTTACCCCGCACAAAATTAGACATTGGTCCTCATCAGAATCTGACCTCTGCTGGCGATACAACAAAAGAACGGGAACCTTCCTACACATTTGGTGGGAATGCCCACCAATCTCTGGCTACTGGTCACAAATCTCGTACTGGATTAAACAGATAACAGAGACTGAGATAAATCTAAATGCTGCTGCATGTCTGCTTCATATAAACTCTTATTCTCTGAGCAAATATAAGAAATCCTTGACCAGACACCTATTACTTGCAGCTAAGACTCTCATTCCATTGCACTGGAAGACAACACATACCCCGTCGGTCAGAGATTGGTTGGACAGAGTTAATTACATTTATAAATTAGAAGAAATCACAGCAATGAGGAAAGAAAACGGGCAGGCTTTCAACAAAACATGGGAAAACTTGTTAATATTTATATACTCAAATGAATATCAGACTCTCAACTCACCAGGCACATAAATAATGTATGTATTTCTGATAATGTCTTAGAATGTTTTATGATATAGATAATATACTGGAATTTTTTTTAGTGCAATCTGCTCTTTTTACAATCTCCCACCTAACTCACATATCAAAGCTGAGGAGGAAGCATGTTCTCGTGAGATATACCACTTCCCACCTTTTCTCCTTATACCATCTACCCCCCCTCTTCCCCCCCCATCCTTCCTCCCCCCCCCTTTCTTTTCTTTCTACTTTTTCCCACACCCTCTGAATTTATTTATATTCGGCTTAGATACTTCCTAATACTGAAACTATACTACATGATTATTTCACTGCATAGTTCTCCACTCATCTGAGCTCAATGTATACATTATGACGTTAAAAGATGTATGTTATCATTTGTATGTTACAAAAGTTCATTAACCTCCCTGGCGGTATGATTCTGTCTGGAATTACGTACCAAAAGCGGTACATTTATTTTGCAAGGAAATTGGCGTTTTATACTGTAGGCCTGTAATTTTTAGAAATAACTCACTTAAATCTGACCAAGCAAGAGTCTTGTAGGCATCCCGGGTATGATTTTTTTTTTTAAAACAAAATTATAAATTATAATATAATAAATAATTATAAATAATTATAACAAATAATAATATAATTATAATAAAAATTATTCAATAATGTAATCAACTCAAAATCACTGAAATTTGCAGTTGCAGAATTGTCGCTGTCATTATTTTATTTTTTTTATGACGAATTTCCCCGCAAATCGCTATCGCACATTTCTGCAAGTGATTATAATTTATTGTCGCTGTTTTCTAGCTGATCTAAAACCATTTTTGACATAAAGGGACACTTTTGGACAATCTACAGTTTTTAGGCAGAAATGACATTTTTTATTATATAAAAGTACATGCAGGGCACTGGGCAGACCACTAGGGACAAGGGGGGTGTGTATTTTTTACATACAGTACTGTAATCTATAAGATTACAGTATACTGTATGTAATGTGTTTGTTTACTTTTTTGAATTTGGCGCCGTTCTCCGTCCCCGTGCGTCGTAACGTCGCAGGGAACGGAGATCGGCGTCACACGGGGACTGTGAATCGAGCGAGGAGGTCCCGCTCGCTCACACAGCGGGTGGCATCGCTGGATCCAGGGACAAGGTGAGTAAACCAAGCCTGTGGATCCAGCGAAAGGTAAGCCCGTCCAGCCCGAGCGTGACTCGGGTTTACCGATCCTAACATGTAAAACCAACCCCGAGTCACGCTCGGGTTTACCGTCAGGGGGGTTAACCCTGTAACTGTGCTAACTTTTTCAATAAAAATACCTGATTGTGAAAAAAAAAAAAAAGAATAAAGATATTGTTTTAAGGAGTGCGGCAGTCCAGGACCTCTTTTCATCCAATGCACCTGTGCATAGCCAGCACCCTTTTGGCTTGGTGGGACGGAAGCAAAGCCAGGGGATCAGCAGTTTTCTGAGTGGTATTATTTCTCAGTCCATAAAGCACAGATGAATTTGAATAATCTTGGTGATCTTAAAACAGTTTTCAACACCGCTACAGACTCGTGAACCTCCACCACATAAAGTGCATGCTTACAGGAAGGCAAGCTATCATAAGCTTGCAGCTATCAACCCAACCAGGGCCTTTATCCAGGAGGTATTGGAGTGGCAGCTAACAGACAGATACTTGATATGATAGGGCAGCAACACTTGCCAATCGACCAGGAAGACTTAATTACTCAGTAGTCATTGACATAGACCAGGCAGTTTACCCCCCAAAAAATTGTAAATTGCTGCAGCTCAAGGATGGAAAGAGGAATGCAACACTTCTGTCAAACTTGGTTTTGCTTAAATAAAGACCTTATATAATGACTAAATCTGTGCCTGTAGTGCATGTTCAAACCTTAATACCATAAATAATATAACATGTTTGATTTTTCACTCGAGGAGTACAGTATATAATTAGATTGGAAATTGCAGAGAAATGCTTAAATAATGCATTACATTTAACCGGTTAAGGACCGACAGGCAAATCAACGTATATTTACGTCAGTTTAAATTAGCCGCCGCCGCGCGCGCCTGCCGCGAGCTCCGTGACCGTGTCCGTGGTACCCGCGGACTCAATGTTCGCCAGAGTCCCGCGATCGGGTCACAGAGCTGAAGAACGGGGAGATGCCAGTGTAAACACAGCATCTCCCCATTCTGCCTAGTGACATGTCACTGATCGTCTGCTTCCTCTCATCGGGAGCAGTGATCAGTGAAGTGTCACCTGCAGTCATGCCCACTAACAGTAGAATCACTCCCTAGGACACACTTAACCCCTTCCTAGCACCCTAGTGGTTAACCCCATCACTACCAGTCACATTTACACAGTAATCAGTGATCACTGCATAAATGTGAATGGTCTCAAAATAGCACCAAAAGTGTCCCATGTGTCCGCCATAATGTCGCAGTCACACTAAAAATTGCTAATCGCTGCCATTACTAGTAAAAACAATATTAATAAAAATGCCATAAAACTATCCCCTATTTTTTTAAATAAACTGAGGGAAAAAAATGATATACTTTTAAAGTATTTTTGTTTATAGCGCAGAAAATAAAAACCGCAGAGGTTGTATGACCGCACAATTGTCATTCAAATCGTTACAGCGCTAAAAGCTAAGAATTGGCCTGGACAGGAAGAGGGTGAAAATGCCCAGTATTGAAGTGGTTAAAAATGAATAAAAGAAAATGTATTTGCATGTATTTGCAAGAAGGTTATCGGGAAGCATAGTAGGCTATGCATCATATATTCCATGCCAAGATTTTTTTTAAAGAAAACTGCATTGTGACTTTCATTTAATAGTGGCAGAAAATGTTTTTGACACTGCATAGATCAGCCACACAGTATGTAAGCAGTATAATTATGTTTTTAAACAAATGTATATGTGTTTAACTAGGCATACTTAGGTAATCTTAAATATTAAAGGCTTTCTTGTATTTTTCTTTTTTTCATAACAAACATGTTATACTCACCTGCTCTGTGCAATGGTTTTGCACAGAGCAGCCCCGATCCTCCTTCACTGGTCCCTCGCTTGCGCTCCTGGCCCCTCCCTCCTTCTGAGTGCCCTCAGAGCAGGAAGCTTGCAATGGGGGCACCCAAGCAGGTTAGTTCCTGAGCTGCTTCTCTGTGTGTCTGCCCTGTTCCCTTCCTCTCCTCATTGGCATACTGGATGTAAAAAAAACCTTGAGCCTCTAGAACCACTTAAACTTAAATATTATAGATTTGGTGGGAGAACAATTACCAATGCATCTCCCCTCCTTGCCAGTCTCTTGCCTTTTGAGAAAGAAGTCCCCATTAAAATCAACAAATTCTCACAACAATGATAGAGAAAGCTGTGTGTAAACTGTGTGAAAATGAACTAAGTAGTGGTATCCCCGTACTCAGGAGAAGCAGAAAAAAATATTTTGGGGTGTAATTCCACATATGCCCATGGCATGTGTGTGCAATATATCATTTAGTGACAACTTTTGTGCAAGAAAAAAAAAGTTTGTAATTTTCCCGCAACTTGTGGCAAAATATAAAATATTCAATGGACTCAACATGCCTCTCAGCAAATAGCTTGGGGCAGGCCCGGACTGGGAAAAAAAATAGGCCCGGGCATTTTAGACTGAGCAGAAGCAGCTCCTCTCCTCTAACTGGTTGTGCGGGCAGCAAGGGGAGGGGAGAAATGTCAGAGCTGGCTGTGATACGCCCAGCTCATCTCTCTCTATCTGGAGCTCTCTATCTGGCGCTGTGTTGGTGGGTGGGGGATCTCTGCTATTGGTAAACTCGGCCTGCAACCCCTTGGTATGCCCCTGGGGAGACGTGACATGCGGCCCGTGGGCATATGCCTGCTATGCCCAATGGCCAGTCCAGGCCTGGCTTGGGGTGTCTACTTTCCAAAATGGGGTCAAAATTGTTCATGATTCGAAACCTTTTCTTTCTAATAAAAATGAAATTAATAAAAAAAAAAACTACAAAGGTACAATCTTTTGTGCAGGCATTCCTAGCACCACAGACACGGGCAGAGATAGTGGGACGCAGAGCCTCATCTCTTCTTCACAACAGTGATTGAGACTGGCTTTTGAGTCAACATGGCTGTGTCATTTTTGGGAATGACTGCATGCAAGGATGTAGTGCAAACAGAAAAATAAGTGCTACTACCCATACAACACATAGATAGCAGAGCTCCCGGATGCTCGAACCACAGTCGTTGGCTGAGTAGAGTAATGTAGGAAAGATGATCCGCTATCTGGTTGTTGCTCTTCAAAAATCTTCATTTTATTGAAAAGCCACAGTGTAAACGTAGATAAAATCAGTTGACACGTTTCAGCCTATCAAACGTTATGATTAAGGCCTTATAGGATCATCTTTCCTTCATGCAAGGATGTATTTCTCCACAGGAATGCGCAAGTAGAGGAAACTCTTCCGGGACTCCATCGGTCCAAGTAGGCACAGGGGACACCTACATACATCTGGCTAAGCAGCACAGCCGGGGACTTTAAGGGGGATGCTGAGAATAGAAAAATGATAAAAACAATGTGAGTTATGCTATTAGCACAGAATTAAAAAAAAAACCTTCCCGCTGACTGTACACATGTGCATCGCCTCCCCGAATGTAGATCCTCTTCCGTGGGAGTGCAGCACAGCGCAGCTCAATTTTATTTATATTCTGTTGATGTTTTATCTGACATTTTTTTGCTGCAGCAGCACTTATTTTATATTTTTATATTTTGATTTCAATATTTTGTGGCATTAATTGAATAATATACATCAATATCAATTCCACATCTTCATAGACCAGCGCAGTATCACCCCATTACACTTTGCACTTTATAGATACACATATACTGCAGCGGTCCAATTTTTTCTCTGCTGAGAAGAAATTAAGTACATCATATACACCTTTCACTTTATATCTAAACGTATTAATTACGTTGGTTCTCAATTCACCTTTTGTTTCACTTTTATTTTATTTTATTAAAATTTTTTGGTGAAACATGGACGTGTTTGATTACAGAGCCTCCAAGGTGGTCAACACTGAGGGAGTCTTTCAAATGTACAAGGAGGGTGATTTAGGTGGCCTTTTTGTCAGATTGAAAAATTTGATGATTGCTGAGATCCACACCCAATGGGATGTGGCTTTTTTGGACACATACATAAAATGAAATATGGTCCCCAGAAGTCTCAGGTGGCAGGTCAGCCCACAGAAGGGTGACCTCGAACTTGAAGAGTGGTTCCGGTACTTTAATGAGGCCGGGGTAAATTTTTTAAAATTTCTGGTATCTAGAAAAAACAGCAAACTAAGCAAATTGGACAGTGAAATAAAACCCCTCAAAGATACTATGTCACCATATAAAGAGAGTGAAGAGTATAAGGATAGATCCTCTAACTTGTTAAAAATCTTGGATAAAGAAGAAAAAGAACAAAAAATAAAAAAGAGAAAAAAGTACAACAGGGATTTTGGAGACTATCAGGCCAGTCTGGTTTTCGAGTGGCAGAAAAAACTGGTGGCAGATGAACAAACTGATACCCACTCCAGAATGGAAGCCATAGTGCAGGGGGTGACATTCCATCAGAGGTTACAACCATCCCACAAAACCCCTGGGTACGAAACGAACAGGGAAAAACCCCTAAAAAAAAAAAACAGTAAAAAAGGGTAAAAGGGTATCTCACCAATCACCTAATAGGGCATCAGGCCCCCCATATAACAATTACCAACAGGGACAGAATCCTGGTCGGAATAAGATGTCTCAAGTAACAAATGGAGGTAATACCGTCCGGAACAATGGCCCTCAGTATTCAGGTCAATACCAACAATATAAAGATTCACCTAGAAGAGAAAGGGGCCCAGCGAGAAATCATAATGAAAATAATCATTATGGCCCATATCCCGAACAGAGAATTTACCATAATACTCGACATTACTCTGATAGGGGAAGGGACGACTATGAGTACGATAGCGAAACGGATATGAGGAACCGTTTTTTCCCTAAGAGATAGAGATAGACCGAGAACATATGGAATTGACGACTATGAAAGGGCCATTTAAGTTCAAGAATTATATACAGTAGGTGTTTGTGATATTGTGTTTTTAGCACGACAGCATCGCGCTGATTCTCGGCGACATGGTGCCGAGATCTCGCACTCACTGGAATAGTGACAGCACATCCCAGCAAGCGCGTCATAGAAGCAACGGGAGATCCGACTTGGATTCCCGCCAATTCTACACGTGTGCAGCGTTTGTTATGAATCCTGAGGGGGAAGTCCCCGCCGGATTTTAAATAAAAATCCGGCATGGGTTCCCCCTCAGGAGCATACCGGGCCCTTAGGTCTGTTATGGGTTGTAAGGAGAGCCCCCCTACGCCGAAACAAAAAACAGCGTAGAAGGTCCCCCTACAATCCATACCAGACCCGTATCCAAAGCACGCTACCCGGTCGGCCAGGAAGGGAGTGGGGAGGAGCGAGCGCCCCCCCCCCTCCTGAGCCGTACCAGGCTGCATGCCCTCAACATGGGGGGGTTGGGTGCTCTGGGGCAGGGGGGCGCACTGCGGCCCCCCCACCTCAGAGCACCCTGTCCCCATGTTGATGAGGACAGGGCCCCTTCCCGACAACCCTGGCCGTTGGTTGTCGGGGTATGCGGGCGGGAGGCTTATCGGAATCTGGGAGCCCCCTTTAATAAGGGGGCCCCCAGATACCGGCCCCCCACCCTAAGTGAATGGATATGGGGTTTTTAAAATAATTTATTTTTCTGCTCCGGAGGCTCCCCCTGTCTTCTTTATTAGCTCTTTTACCAGGGGGAGCTTCTTCTTTGACGTCTTCGGGTGGATGGGGGCCGCCGTCTGGTTCTCTTCCACCGCCGGGGGGGGTTGCTTTTAAAAAAGCCCCCACCCCCCGGCGGGTTTCCTCCGGCGTCTTCGGCGGGGGGGCTTCTTCTTCCGCTATCCCGACGGGTCTTCTCCGCTATCCGGGGGGTCTTCTCAACTCTTCGGGGGTCTCCTTCTATGTTCGCCGCTCTCCGCTGTTGACTCGGCGCACCCCGGTTCTTCCTCTCGCTGTCCGGTGCCTTCTTCTTCCGTGCTGTACGTCTTCTTCTCCTTCCGTGCTGTGAGTTCTTCTTCCGTGCTGTGACGTCATGTTCTTCACTTCTCTTCTTCTCCCGATGTTGACACGTCGCCTTTCCTCGCTGCAATGACGGGTGCGCGGCTTGCATCGGATTTATATAGACCTCACAATCCCATCATGCTCTGGTACCTACCCATGTGATACCTACCCACGTGGGTAGGTATCACATGGGTAGGTACAGAGCATGATGGGACTGTGAGGCCTATATAGGTCCGATGCAAGCCGCGCATCCGTCATTTCAGCGAGAAGAGTCGGCGTGTCAACATCTGGAGAAGAGAAGAAGATGACGTCACAGCCCGGAAGAAGAAGAATACGTCACAGCACGGAAGAGGAAGATAGACGTTCAGCGCTGAAGGAGAAGGCACCGGACAGCTGGAGGAAGAACCGGGGTGCGCCGAGTCAACAGCGGAGAGCGGCGAACATAGCAGAAGACCCCCGGAGAGTGAAGAAGACCCCCCGGATAGCCGAAGAAGACCCCCCCGGATAGCGGAAGAAGAAGCACACCACCCCCCGCCGAAGACGTCGGAGGAAACCCGCCGAGGAGTGGGCGCTTTTATAAAAGCGACCCCCCCCGGCGGTGGAAGAGAACCGGACGGCGGCGAAGAGCGGCCCCCACACGAAGACGTCAAAGAAGAAGCCCCCCCTGGTAAACAGAGCTAAAGAAGACAGGGGGCGGCCTCCGGAGCAGACTAATAAATTATTTTAAAAACTCTTGTGTTGTGTTTATTGACTTTAACATTTTTCCTCCAGGTGAATGGGTAGGGGTACGATGTACCCCATATCCATTCACTTAGGGTGGGGGGCCGGTATCTGGGGGCCCCCTTATTAAAGGGGGCTCCCAGATTCCGATAAGCCTCCCGCCCGCATACCCCGACAACCAACGGCCAGGGTTGTCGGGAAGGGGCCCTGTCCTCATCAACATGGGGACAGGGTGCTCTGGGGTGGGGGGGGGGGGCCGCAGTGCGCCCCCCTGCCCCAGAGCACCCAACCCCCCCCATGTTGAGGGCATGCAGCCTGGTACGGCTCAGGAGGGGGGGCGCTCGCTCGTCCCCACTCCTTTCCTGGCCGGCCGGGTAGCGTGCTTTGGATACGGGTCTGGTATGGATTGTAGGGGGACCCCCTACGCCATTTTTTCGGCGTAGGGGGGCTCTCCTTACAACCCATACCAGACCTAAGGGCCCGGTATGCTCCTGAGGGGGGAACCCATGCCGGATTTTTATTTAAAATCCGGCGGGGACTTCCCCCTCAGGATTCATAACAAACGCCGCACACGTGTAGAATTGGCGGGAATCCAAGTCGGATCTCCCGTCGCTTCTATGACGGCTTTGTCTCTATCGCGGCAAGCCAGCTCGGCGCTGGCTCCCGCGATGGGGCTCGTAGGTGCTCAATCTCGCCGAGAAAGGGAGCGAGATTGACACAATATCGCGTGCACCTACTGTAGACTTGGCCCATCAAGGGCTTTCCCTTCAGGGCAGTATGAAAACACCTCAGGGGAAAATTGGGGTTTTCCTAGGCCAAACCAAGGCGTAAAAAGGCCGGTAGAAAGCAAAGAGGGTGCAGAGGGGGGGGGGGATCAAAGTTTAAAGAAAGCAAGAATGTGAGTGATGCAGGCATTTATAATTTAAGCTCCCACAGTCTGACCCAACCAGAATTAACATATATGGATATTCACCAATATGTAAGGAGGGTAAACATTAAACGATATTTTGCAGGTTTACCAATCTCTGATAGAACAGAAGCCCAACAGACTAATACTCATTCTGGGCTGGCAAATGCCTCAACCTGGAATCCTCCGGGAACATTGGCACCCTCTTTAAGGGTCTTCAGAGATGTAGTATTAAGGGATTTGGAAACCATCAAAGTTTCCAACAATAAGATGGACCAAAATTTAGTACAGGGATTGGATTCTTTGAGTACAAACAAGGATTTAGTTATCCGTCCTGCGGATAAGGGGGGGGGGGATTGTTTTAATGGATCGATCGATGTATATTCAAGAAACCAATAAATTATTGGAAGATCAGGAAACCTATGTACCTTTATTGTCATTCAATATAAGAATACATTGGAGTCATTGGTAAAAAAAAGGCTCAGAACAGGGCATTCTCAATGATAAGGAGCAATTATTTTTGATCCCTAGGGCTCCTAGGGTCCCTATTTTATTGCCTTCCAAAGATCCATAAAAGTCTTACTTGCCCCCCTGGACGCCCAATAGTGAGTGGCATCGACTCGGTGATGTCCAGGGTGGGCAAGTACATAGACTTTTTCCTTCAACCCCTCGTTCAGAAAATGCCTTTGTATCTGAGGGATACCAAACAGGTGATCAATTTACTATCACAAATTCAGCCAGATAAGAACACTTGGATGGTGACAGCGGATGTCAATTCACTGTACACCATCATCCCACATCACATGGGTATTTCTGCTGTTAAATATTACCTGGATACTCTTTCTGATCTCCCTCTTAGTCAGAGGGTATATCTCATTGAGCTCCTCGAATACGCCGCAAATCACAACTATTTTTGTATAAATAGAAGGGAATTGGGTACCTAGGGACCCTGGGACTATTAGACGGTGCAGATAAATTGTGCAAGACACAATGGTTTTAGAAAAATAGAAAAGATTTTTAATAAATTTATAGTACAAAAAAGTATATATATAAATAGATACAAGACCAGCTGAAGTGTATAACATAGAAACTTCAGTTCCATATAACAACTTGTTGTAGTTCTCTCAACATGTTTCGCTCGTGAGAGCTTCTTCAGGAGTGATTTTAGAACTGAACTGCAATGGATCAAGAAAAAGAATCAATATACAGCAAATGGTCACTACAAAAGCAATAATGAATACAAATTCAAACAAATTTCATATGAATTGACAAAAATATTTTTTTTATATAAAATTACAATGAAGATATCAAAAGAATATATATAAATAATAAAATGGACAGTCAATATTAACAATATAACAGTTCCTGATTTTCAAATATTTCAGCAGAGGGGGAGCTCAACACCACTTACCTCAACTTATCAAATTAAAAGTAAAAACAAGTCAAATGAGTCAATCAAGTAGATGGAAATCCTGATTCGGATCATCCTAGGCAGACCATTTCATGATTGATGTAAAAACCAGTCCCTAAAAACCATAATCGATAAAAAACTCTGGATAAATATAGCATTGTGAGGACGAACTCAAAAGAAAATTTCAAGTAAAGAAATTCACAAAGATATGTTCATCTCGATAGGAAATATCATATCATATAATAATATTTACCTTTGAGGATTTGAAACACAAAGCTGAATCAAGTAAAAATGACATATATCAATGGGCCTGAGTAGCCAAAAGCAACCACTAGAGAGCCTCCATTGCAATGATGAATATGGCCTCAGAATACAAAGAACCTGAGTTTCTATTGAAATGCATAGGATTCAATCTAAAAAGAAAGAAGGCAAGGAAACAAAATATAAGTTTCACTGTTTCTCCCAGATTTTTAGGGTTAAATTATTCATAATAAACTTTGCTCCATAAGCCAGGGGTATTAAAAAAATCCCCACAGAACAAAGTGAGGAAAGATAAGGAACATACCGATTAATGTTGCAAGGGTCCGTGTTTCCCAGAGCCTACAGCATATGTGCTGCTTGTTGGTAGCCTAAATGCAGACTGACATTTGCGGCTAGCACAGCCACGCTTTAAATTTCACAACAGAGCGAGCAATTGTGGCATGGCTGGGTGCCCCCCAAACCCTTTCTTGTTTTTTTGGGGGGCACCCAGCCATGCCACAATTGCTCATTCTGTGGATACGTCCATTCTGCAACATCTATTCTGTTGCCGAATGGATGCGTCCACAAACCTTCATTTCTTGCCACTTGTCAATCTGTGGGAATTGTCTATATTATGACATGTGAGTGCGGATCATTCTACATAGGAAAAACAAAGCGTCCCTTCTTCCATAGGATCAGGGATCATGTGAGCCTAATCAACAAAAAAAAGATGGAAAGTCCGATTAGCCTGCATGTAGGAATCCATCATAATTTCAATACCACTAAAATGAAGTTCTTTGCTTTGGAGCACATTCCCCCCGGTGAGAGAGGGGGTGATTACGATAAATTGTTACTACAGCGGGAGGCCAGGTGGATCCATTCATTATCCGCTTTGCATTTCCCTGGTTTGAATGAGGCTTTCAGTTTCAAGCCTTTTCTATAAGTCTTTGTCACTCTGTTTTATTTTTATTTTTATTTTTCATTTATTCTCATCTGCATTTTTATTTCTTTTATGTGTCTAACAAAATTTCTCTTTCTTTCAACTTTTGAGGGTTCATGTTGCCTAACAAATATTTTGTTCACAGAATGTTGGTTTTTTTTTTTTTCCCCCTTAACAACAAAGTGATTGTGCACAATGTTAAAACCATGTATTTCACTGTCTATAAGGAGTTAACAGTTTCTATTTCTTGCAGTAGGGGGCGCACCCTGATCCTTAACAAGGTCTGTATAGACCGTTTTTGTATAAAACAATATACCCAAATTGTTTTTTACCAGTGAATTTTTCAATTCTCTTTAGAATAAATTAATGTTTTCCTTTTCATGAATTGATGTACCCCCAGGTTTTCATCTCAAAGTCCCTTTAATTAACCATAGGGACACGTAGGATCACTATGGTATTCCAGGGTGGCTGGATCCCCTGGCTTGTAGTGGTCCTATTCAATTACCCCCCGGTTGTTGTTTTTCTCTATGTCTCCCCTGCCCCTTTAAGTCAGATGGTTTTGCTGTCTGTCCGCCGCATATAGCGGTGTTGTCATTAAATAAACCATCACAGAAGGGAAAGTTTTCCCATGCCCAGGATGGCGACGCGTCTGTGTATGTCCGCCGCATTCGGCGGCGGTGACACTAAATAAACTACCATAGAAGGGAAAGTTTCCCATATCCAAGATGGCGGCGCCTTTTCCGACGCATGTTTGACACTTTACACGCCCACCTATCGGTCAGCTGACATTCAGCTGGGAGAACTAATATGGGAACAACAGGGAGGTCACGTGTCCCCGCTAGAGCGGACGCCATTGGCTGGCGCTCGCTCTGTTGTGAAATTTAAAGCGCGGCTGTGCTAGCCGCAAATGTCAGTCTGCATTTAAGCTACCAACAAGCAGCACATATGCTGTAGGCTCTGGGAAACACGGACCCTTGCAACATTAAGCGGTATGTTCCTTATCTTTCCTCACTTTGTTCTGTGGGGATTTTTTTAATACCCCTGGCTTATGGAGCAAAGTTTATTATGAATAATTTAACCCTAAAAATCTGGGAGAAACAGTGAAACTTATATTTTGTTTCCTTGCCTTCTTTCTTTTTAGATTGAATCCTATGCATTTCAATAGAAACTCAGGTTCTTTGTATTCTGAGGCCATAGTCATCATTGCAATGGAGGCTCTCTAGTGGTTGCTTTTGGCTACTCAGGCCCATTGATATATGTCATTTTTACTTGATTCAGCTTTGTGTTTCAAATCCTCAAAGGTAAATATTATTATATGATATGATATTTCCTATCGAGATGAACATATCTTTGTGAATTTCTTTACTTGAAATTTTCTTTTGAGTTCGTCCTCACAATGCTATATTTATCCAGAGCTTTTTATCGATTATGGTTTTTAGGGACTGGTTTTTACATCAATCATGAAATGGTCTGCCTAGGATGATCCGAATCAGGATTTCAATCTACTTGATTGACTCATTTGACTTGTTTTTACTTTTAATTTGATAAGTTGAGGTAAGTGGTGTTGCGCTCCCCCTCTGCTGAAATATTTGAAAATCAGGAACTGTTATATTGTTAATATTGACTGTCCATTTTATTATTTATATATATTCTTTTGATATCTTCATTGTAATTTTATATCAAAAAATTATTTTTGTCAATTCATATGAAATTTGTATGATTGTATTCATTATTGCTTTTGTAGTGACCATTTGCTGTATATTGATTCTTTTTCTTGATCCATTGCAGTTCAGTTCTAAAATCACTCCTGAAGAAGCGAAACAGGTTGAGAGAACTGCAACAAGTTGTTATATGGAACTGAAGTTTCTATGTTATACACTTCACCGTCTAATAGTCCCAGGGTCCCTAGGTACCCAATTCCCTTCTATTTATACACAGTACTAATGGGATGAGGTGCTTTTTCAATCTGAGGATCTGTTTGTCCATATAAATATTGTTATCACAACTATTTTTGGTTCAATCATAATTACTATCGGCAAATACGCGGTGTCGCTATGGGCGCCAAATACGCATCGAGTTTGGCCAACTTATTTATGGCCAAATGGGAGGAGGACGTCGTCTACAATGACCTGAACCCACACATACGGTTAAGGGCCAGGTATATCGACGACGTCCTCCTCCTATGGACAGGCACCAAAGTCCAACTAGATGAATTTATCTCTGTCCTTAACATCAACGACAGAGGTATTCGTCTCACACATGAAGCCAGCCAGGAAACAATCAATTTCCTAGATCTTACCATTAGGAATGAGGAGGGTCAGTTTAAGACTAAAACTTACTTTAAAAAAACAGACAGAAACTCATTCATACCCATAGGGAGCTGTCATCACAACAATTGGCTGAAATCAGTCCCTAGGAGCCAATTCATCAGGATGAGAAGGAATTGCACCACTCTGGAGGAATATAACACACAGGCAAATATCCTCAAAAACAGGTTATCTGAAAAGGGATATGATCCAGAAATGCTGGAGAACACATTTAGGGAGGTGGCTGAAATAGATAGATCCCAACTGTTGGACTCCATTCCTAAAATCAGTCAGGCGGGACCAACAGTACCTTTCATCACAACTTATTCAACCCAGCATTATATGATTAAAAAAATAATCAAAAAGCATTGGCACCTGTTGGGCAATGACAGGATCATTAAAACCTTCTTACCCCCAAACCCTCAGGTAGTCTTCAGAGGTGTACCGTCCCTGAGAGACAAAATAGCTCCAAATGTGGTAGATCCCCCCAATAAAAAGGTATCGTTTTTCCAAAGAGGCATCACAGGTTACCATCAATGTCGCAGGTGTCAGGTCTGTACTTTGAATAAAAGTAAATCTAAAAAAACGTTAACATTTTTTTCTACTAGTACATCCATGGAACACAAAATAGAGCCTTTCATCACATGTAGCTCAACTGGTATAGTCTATTTATTAGAATGTCCATGTGGACAACAATATATAGGTAGGACTAAACGTTCCATGCAGGTGAGGTTTTCCAATATTAAATCAGGCTTTCCCCAACACTCAGTGTCACAACATTACGACCAACACCATAATCGTAACCCGGAGGGTACTCTTTTTTTGGGTATAGATAAGTTTGACCCCCATTGGAGAGGTAGCTCTCTAGGGAGAGAGCTATCGAGACTTGAAATGGCCTGGATTTACCGGGTTCGGACTTATGTTCCCTATGGGCTTAACGTTGACACAGACGTCAATGCATTTATTGACAATGGCTAGTATATGATTTACTTTTTGTGAACCTGATCTGACATCTTGGTAGACCTGGGTCCTAATTTGGCCAATAATTAGGCATTGTGTATTTAAAACCTTTTTCTTTTAATTCCCATGAAGGTTGTTTCGGTCTTTTCAATTCTTTGATTGATATAACACCATGGATTATATCTTAACTTATGGTTGATTTTCGATGTATTGCTCACACCTGGTGTGTTTGGACTGTCCTCGCAGTTGGAAGAACATAGGGTGTCTGCATACATCTTATTATCAGCCATATATTATTTTTAGAGATACTACATTATTAAATTTTATTTAAATTTTAGTTATTTTTAATGTAGTAACTCCTTGTGTGTATTTATATTACCAATAATTTTGGGAGAGTACACAAATACTAATCTGAGAATGTGTTATCTAACAATTCTCCATCAGATTAGTTTTAAGATCACAGTTACACTGCCACCCATAGGCAGAAAACAGTGTTTTCAATATCGCTGTTTTTTAATATGGTTTAATAAAGTATTAACTAATTTTTTATATATACTTTTTTGTTTATAAGTACGTGCATCGTCATGTTAATGCACACGCAGGAATTGGCTGTGTGTGCATGTCGTGACAACTTTGATATTTTATTTAGAATTTTTTGGAGGAAGGGTGTCTTGTAGATCCGGTCGTATGCATTGCCACCTCTGCCTTTCTGCACCGGACATTTTAAATATAACACACAGCATCCACCACCTAAATAATTTTAACTCAAAATCTATTAAGGCACAGCACATAACCCTTTGGTGGGCAATTGATCCCAGTTTAAAGATGGCAATTGACCATGAGCGCAGCTAGAGAATAAAGAGTGGCGAGTCAGCACGCCGCTCGTGCCCCTGGAGGAAGTCTGCTATTGGACGAAACGGCGTAGGGAGGAGCGGTGTGCTGACGTCACCATTTGTGTACCTTCACTGCCATCCGGAAGGATGAGCGGTACGAGAGAGCCAGCCGGCTAAAAACTTTAACAACAAACGCCCATTGTTTTCTACTAAAATGTGAGTGCTACTGACGTTTTAAATAAATTACCTTTTTATTTGCAATACTGCTCTATGTTGTTTTTTTCCCTTTTTGGATCATTATCCGTGGGTGACCTGTTGGAGAGTTACATTGTGAACACTGAGGTAAAGACCTATTTGCTGGATTGACTGAGAAACAACAGGGCTGATGAGCCAAATGTGTACATGATCTCTTTCATTAGGGATCCACTTAAGTCGGTAAGCAGATTAGAGATAGGAGGTGGAGGCTTTCTTCTATTCTGTTAAACAGACACGGTTTCCTGGGATACTTTCAGCACTTTCCTGCGATTTGCATTTGAATTTGCACGGAGATTGAACATCTTATGAACTTTTTGGGGGATTAATTACATGTGTTTTTGCATTGATGATCATGCATGCATATGTCACTTTACCCATGTTTTCTTTCACATGAACTTTTGATCATTACTAATTGTATGGATGTCATGCACATATCAGCATTGTATTTAACATCTATGTTGGCATATTGATTACCATATTTGATCTATTGTTCGCACAGCGCAGCTCAATTTTATTTATATTCTGTTGATGTTTTATCTGACATTTTTTTGCTGCAGCAACACTTATTTTATTTTTTTATATTTTGATTTCAATATTTTGTGGCATTAATTTAATAATATACATCAATATCAATTCCACATCTTCATAGACCAGCGCAGTATCACCCCATTACAATATGTGTTCCTGTGTTTGTGCTGGAAGTGTGCTGCACAGAGTCCAGGCTCTCATCAAAAGCCCTGAATCCAGTACTAATGATGAAGAACCGGGAGGCCTGGTTCCCGATCACCTGATAGTTTGATAGCCTCTGATTGGCTATCATAGTGATCAGTCACTGTACAGCCTGTACTGTGTTTTTTTGTTTGTTTTTCCTCTCCTCTTGAATGGACAAAGAATGTGTGTTTAAAAAGAAAAAAATGATGTGGGATGGCGTGCACGCGCACGTGCACGTGAGGAGGAGGCGCGCCCGTAGGTGGGGGGGAGAAGAGCAGGGAAGTTGCTGGGGATGAGGACGCTCCACGCCCGATGAAAAGAGGAGCTGGGAGCCCCCATCCATACGCCACATGTCTCACGCTGTATGCCGCTGCCCGGAAGTTAGCCCTCGGGAGATTGTTGTAGCGTGGTAGCGGGGACAGCGGGGACGGCTCTCTGCGCCAGACGGACTGCCTAAACCCACATCATGCCAAGCTGTTCGGCCGCACCGGGACCTGTAGTGGGTAAAGGAGCAGAGATGGATGGGAGAGGAGGCAAGAGGCAGAACGTCTGATGGGAGGCTCGAACCTGCTGGAGTGTAAGAGAGGATGGTAGATACATCTACCAGCACCCACCACCACTTGAGATAAGGTCGGATCTTATTTATTATTATTTTGCTGCCTTTACCCCAAAGTACTTGGAGGAGGAGGTGGAGGTAAGGCAGAGGAAATCTCTAAAGGGGAGAGGAATAAATGTCTGTGGAGAAAGCTGCTAATGTGTTTAAAACCTAGCTCCAGGTCTTGCTCTGCCTAAACTGCTGTATATGTATTGTGGAGAGTAAATCTTCATAAGACTCGCCCAGGACTAACTATAAGTGCTATGAATGCTATCTGATAAACCCTTTATTTGAGTGTTTGGGACTGTATATGGGACTGCATAGGGGATTACCCTATTTAAGGGGGCTGAGTCATTGTAATAACCGGCATAAAGAGTGGATTTGAACTTGGAAGTATCACCCCCCTCTAACACACAAAAACTCCCAATATAGAACAGACAAAGTGATCCTCAGAAACCGGATAAACACAGGAAATACTGTGGGCATCTTCCTGGCCTCTATGGGGTCTCCATTCTTCAGCAGATAGAAGGTAGCAACATATCTCTGCAGGAAGAAATCTGAGGGGTCTATTATTTTTGGCACAGGTTAAAGTGATAAAGGGCCCAGGTGTGGGTACGGACCCAGTGTTCATGAAACCTTGAGGGACTGTCTTGCAAATCTCATGTTTGTTTTTTGTTTTTTTTGTGTTTTTTGTTACCCAGTAGATCGAATTTTCTGAGCCGTTTTAAAAGGTAGACACTGACTGCAGGGTTAAAGAAGGACCATTAAAGGGAAACACGAAACGATACGGGGTGTCAGGTTTCGCTTGGTAGCGGTGGAAAAGAAAAGGTCTAAGGGTCTGAGTGGTGCTTTGACAACTAGTTGGTTTGAAAGGAAACCCAGACGTATACTGTCAACATATGTCATAATATATCACCATATCACCAAACTGAGGTGGTCACTGACATCTCACCGAGAAATATAAAAAAAAAAAAAAACTGGCCTGGAAACCCCAATCATAATGTATTGTGCGCTTGAAGGTTCTACCCTGCAGTAGCATATCTCCCTCCGGGCTTCTTCTTTTTTGTGTTTTTTGTTATTTTTCTTCCTTTCTTTTCCATCCCCCTTTTCCCCGAATTGAAGGGAATTAGATTGAGCCTCCCTTGTGATACACCAGCATTTACATAAAAAAATTACTTACTGCGTTTAATCGGGAGATAAAAGAAAGGGGGGAGGGAAGAGAGAGGGGGGGGAAAGGAAAAGGGGGAGCACCCTACCTGGGATAGCCCAGTACCACGGTGGGAAGAGATAGTTGGGACGACTCCAGGGAGGGGGAGTCAGAAAAGTATTGAGGCAACGGAAGAGGAGACAGGAGAAGGTCAAGCTGGGGAAGAGAATCAGAAGAAGGGACAATAATATGAGCAGAATGACAAGCAGGTCTACAAAGGGGGGACCCCTGACAACTCCAAGTAACACAACAACAACAAGCTCAATTATACCATTTATGACTAAAGGGGAAAGCCCACGAACCCAGGGCACCCAGGGAACAACAAAGCAACAACAGGTAAACAAAGAGCATTCCAAAATTGGAGGTTAAACGAATATCTGCTGGTGGACGAGACTAGTCTAACAAGGGTCCAAAAGGAGCTGGAAGAGTATTTCAGGCTAAACGAGTCAGATGAAGTCTCAGTAGCAACATTGTGGGACGCACACAAAGTGGTGATAAGAGGGGCCCTGATTTCAGAGGGAGCAAGGGAAAAAAAAGAAAAAAGCCGTCAAAAAGAAAAACTGATAGAAGATATCTTCTTGTTAGAACAAAAACATAAGAAAATGGTAAAGCAACAAGACGTGTACATGGACTTGGTTAATAAACGCAACGAACTAAAAGAACTTTTGGACCAAGAAACTAGAAGGGATTTTAATTTAATAGCTAGGGAAAGATACATGTGGGGGAAATAAAACAAATAAACATCTAGCAAGGATGGTGCAGAAAAAGAAATCAAAAAACTACATAGACAAAATCAAAAATGGAAAAGGAGAGGTGATGCATACAACAAAAGATATAGCAGAAACCTTCAGAGTATATTACGAAAAATTGAACAAAAGAATGGACAGAAGGGGGAAAAAATAAATAAAATCGCAAAATTCCTGAAGGAAGCAGGGCTGTCAAAAATAAGTAGAAGTGATGCATCCGTGATGGATAGGCCAATAACGGAAAAGGAGATCAAGCTTGCCCTTGCAGGCTCATCCTCAGGGAAAAGCCCAGGCCCCGACGGCTTTACCATACTGTACTACAAAAAATGCAAGAAGATCCTTATCCCAAAACTATGTCAATATTTTAACGGACTGGAAAAAGATTTTAACTTAAGCAGAGAGGCCTCAGAGGCAACCATTACGGTTATCCCTAAGGAGGGCAAGGATAGGAGGGATTGTGCAGGGTATCGACCGATATCTTTATTGAACAATGATATAAAATTGTTCGCAAAAGTCTTGGCCGAGAGAGTCAAACAGGAAATGACAAATATGGTACACCCAGACCAGACAGGATTCATTCAAGGAAGAGAGGGGAGGGATAATGGAGTTAGAGCATTATTGATAATTCAGAAAATGAAAGCGATTGGGTCCCCAGGTCTACTCCTGTCTATAGATGCAGAAAAAGCATTTGACAGGGTAGACTGGGGACTCATGCTAGGCACCCTGGAGGAAATGGGATTTGGCCAAAGGATGAGGGAGTGGATAGCGACGCTATATCAGGAACCTAGGGCAAAAATAAAAATAAATGGTAGCCTCTCCCAACCACTGACAATGAAAAACGGAACAAGGCAGGGGTGTCCCCTGTCGCCAATCCTGTTTGTGCTTTCCCTAGAACCACTGCTGGCTAGAGTACGTAATTGTCCCGATATTGGAGGAGTTCAGATAGGAGAGGACGGACATAAACTCTCTGCGTTTGCAGACGACGTCCTCTTCTATCTGACAAACCCCAAAACCTCAATTCCAAAGTTACTAGATTTATGTACGCAGTACGGAGAAATATCAAACTTTAAAATCAATGTAGCCAAAACTGAAATCTTGAGTATTAATATAAATAGGCGAGAAGAGAAGGACCTTAGAACGAAGTACCGATTCTCGTGGGTAAAAGAACTTAAGTACCTGGGTATCTTCTTAGCAAAATCAATTAAAAAAATGTATGCGATAAACTTTATCCCCTTGTTAAATGAAATTAGGAAAGAAATAGGGAAGGTGAAAAATAGACCAATATCCTGGATAGGGCGAATCAACTACTGTAAAATGGTTATACTTCCAAAAATTACCTACAGGTTTCAGATGATACCTATAGGTTTGCCTGGAATACTTTTATCAGCTCTGAAGAGACAGATTATGAATTTTATTTGGAAAGATAGGAAACATAGAATTTCTCTTCAGACCCTAAGACAACCAAAAAATAAGGGAGGACTAGCAGTACCGGATATTAAAACATACTACGACGCGGTGATGATGGCGAGGATGGTGGAGTGGGCCAGAGCCAGCAAAGAAAAAAGGTGGGTCAATATTGAAAATGAACTGTCAGGGACAAGGTTGGATAAGATTATATGGAACCCGCCTCAATTTAGGGCACTTGATAAGAATACACATGAGATAACATGAGATAACAAAAAACGCACTAAAAATATGGGACAAATTATATTAAAAAAATGGAAAAGGAATATAACTTACCCTTATTAGCATTAAAAAATAATGATTATTTTGCACCGGGAAAAACACAGATCGGAGGAAATTGGATAAAAAAGGACACTATGCAATTAAGAGATGTAATTAAAGATAGGCACTTAATATCACTACAAGAATTAAAAGGGAGAAAAAACCTTATAGAAATCAACGAATGGAGGTATCAGCAGCTAGACCACTTTATCCAAACTGAGGTCAGGGGAACAGCTGACCGAACTGGAAAAATTGTGCACAACGGAGAGGGTTAAGGGATCTATTTCAAAACTATATAAGATCCTGCTGAAGGTGGACAGGCGAATGACTCCTCCATTCGTTGAAAAATGGGAGAGGGAACTTGGGTCACAAAGAGATAGGGTTACAATAGATAAAATGCTGACTCTGATACACTCCTCGGCGGTAGATAGCCGCACAGCGGAGATGAGCTATAAATGCATCACCGGGTGGTATATGACCCCAGACAAACTATCTAAATTTAATGAGGGGCAAACAGGAAACTGCTGGAGGGGATGTGGTCTCCCGGGAAACATGGCCCACCTATGGTGGAAATGTCCCAAAGTTGAGGAATTCTGGGAAAAAATCCTGGGGTGCATAGAAGAAATTACAAAGGTGAAAATTAAGTTGGACCCCTGGGTGGTACTGTTTCATGGGGGAGAGGAAGGAATCAAAAAATATAGGAAATCCCTAGTGCCACACCTACTTAATGCAGCCAAGAGGCTAATACCAAGAAAATGGCAGGAGGTGGACTGTCCCTCAATTTGGGAATGGATTGACTCGGTGGAAGAGACTTATAGAATGGAAGAACTGAGAGAGGGACTGGAAGGCAATAACATAACTCAAGTTAAGAAATGGGATAATTGGAGGACCTTTAAGAAATCCTAGAGCTATGCTGAAAAATTAAGGGAGGCGAGTTAAGATAACACCAACAAAAAAAAAAAGGAAAGTTAGTTGGCATCAGAGATTATTTAAGGTGAGATAGGGGGAGGGAGGGAGGGGAGAGGGGAGGGAAGGGGGGAGGGAAGGATTAGGGGATAAAAGTGTAAATGTTATATTATATATAGAAATGTTACATTATATATATATATATATATATATATATATATATATATATATATATATATATATATAAAAAAGTCACAGGAAAAAGTAAAGTAAACAAATTAAAAGAGACACACTAATGATGCGAAACCAAAACTAGAGACGCTAAGGGCTGGCAAACAGAACATGAGCGTATATACGCATACTCTATGAGGTTGGAGTCTGAAGTGTCAAAAAAAAAAAAAAATAATAATAATTACAGGCATACCCCGCTTTAAGTACACTCCCTTTACCTACACTCGCGAGTAAGGACATACCCACAAGTGTATGTAAAGTGCCTTACAAGTACTGTACAGACATTTTGCAGCCACAGTAGAAGAAGCTGAAGCTCAGAGATCATAGCCTGCCCTGTTCCAGTGGGCCTGACACCCCCACTACAGCCCCTGAGATCTTAACTACAGCTCCTGACACCCCACTACACCCTAGAAGTGAAAAGGGGTATTGTTTCACTTTAAGTACATTTTCATTTTACATACATGCTCTGGTCCCATTGTGTACTTAAAAGTGGGGTATGCCTGTAGTTTAGGATTTGATCTAGCTCAATGCCAGGGTTTACATGGAAGTCAAAAGCGGGAAGTGTTTTTTTTCCTTTCTCTGGTAAGCTGTGTCAAGGAAATACTTTTGGAACTGTAACCTGTGTTTTTTTTTATTTTCTTTGGCACAATAAAACATTTTCCTGATTTTAAAAAAAAGCAGGAAGTGACAGAAAGAGGTTGTAGGAAATCGGCAGCAGTGAATGGAAAAAAAGTCAAACCTGGCGAACGTTTAAGATACACAGTGCTTTAGCAAAGTAAATGTCATCTAGTTAGGATTTACATCTATATTAGAGAAATATCACAGATTTTTTTTAACCAAAAACAACCCACAAATGAACACCAGCTACAGGTTCTATGGACACTGCAAAAGGATCTATAGTGGTGTTGTTCGGTTGCCTTGATCTGTTTGGTTGTTTTTGCAGCTGAATGCTGGTTGAACTTGGCTCAGACAATATAAAGCCTTTTTCACCAAGGTGTCTGGTGGATGGTAAAGACAGGCGGTTGAGCCACGGTTTTAGCACCCACCTAAAGCCTGCAATACAATGAAAGGGGACTGTTCACATGCTACCACCACAATGATTTGGGTTGTGGCCACACCAACTATACCACCGCATGTTGCATTGACAGGTGGGACCTCCTGCCACTGAAGTCTATGGTGTTGTGCTACAACCCTGAGCCCTAATACTTAACTCGTGGTAATGACATGTTAGTCCCATCAAAAATTTCTGACCAGCAATTGTAAATGCACAGCATTTGCATTCCCATCCGTGCACCTGCTCTTGCCTGCATGTCAATTTTGACATGTGACTGACTGTTGAATAGAAGTAGGACTTAAGGGACCCCAAAACCCAAAAGACCAAAACATAAAAGGGGGCAGTAGGACTATTGCGGTACAAAGATGAGTAGGTAAACTCACAAGGAGTGGGTATAGTAAAAGTTTATACATTTATTGACATAGTATCACAAATAAAAGATATCAAACAACATAGACAATAAAATACAATACAAACATAGTGACAGACCATACGTTTCACCAAAAGTGAAAATCCCCTTGGGGAAGATCACGGTGGAGGTAGGGGTCATGAGAAGGGTTCTCTACTAGTTTCGTGACTAGCTTCACTTCATCAGAAGTTTCTGAAATGAATTGATATAAAATCATTAACTATAGAGAAGGGTTGAGCAAGTAGGAAAACTCATACAGGTCAACATAACAGCAAAAACAGTTATATGAACATATAAACATTGGGGAACAGTGGCTGTGTCGCTTACCTAAAAACGTGAATCCCGTCAGCTCAAGTGCCAAAGCCACCGAGGGGGAGTCTCCCACAGTGGCCAAGGAGGACGGATACGGAGATGGACCAATATCAACTGAATATTAAGAGTGACTATAAGCACATGGCAATATTGATAGTGAGGGGGGAAGGTGATTTGTATATGTGATGGGTGAACAAAAACGTGCCAAAAATGGAGGTGATGAGTGAGGAAGTGAGCAGATGGTGATGGTGAAGGGGAGGGTGGAGGGGAGGGTAAAGAGGGGGGAGAGGGGAGGGGAAGGAGGGAGGGGGATTGTTGGGGAGGGAAAAGGAGAAGGAAAAGGGGGAGGGGAAAGGGAAGGAAAAGAAAGGGGTGGGAGGGGAGGGAAAGTGAATTGTGGGGAAGGGGTAGGGGCAAGGGAGGGAGGGGGGGAAGAGAAGAAAGGAAGAGGGATGGGGGGAAGCTAGGAAGGTGGGGAAGGGAGGGAAGAGGATGATGGTACCACTTTATACATAATTACATGTTCTTTACTAAAGAGGCCAACAATTAATTCATGTAACTGACTGTGTCTGTGCAGCAGCTACATCTGCATCCACTTGGTCTGGTTGCACTGATTTCCAAGGTGGGTTCAGAGGCAGGAAAAAGCGGCTCAGCACAAAGAATGTATTTCAGCGCCCATCTGAATGAGCCCTTATATTTGTGTTTAAAACTAACCAGTGAAAAAACATGAAGAATGGGTGAAAAGTTTAGTGCAATATAAATTGTAACAGATAAATAGTAACATTTTTATACCGATCTCTAAATCTGGAGCTAGAAGAACAAGGAGGAATGAAGGACCGGATAATTTGGTTCTAAAGGAGGGACTGTTGGACTCTTTGTGTACTGTCCCTGGAGGGAATATAGTAGTGTGAAGTTTTGGGGGAACTCCACGCCATTTTTTTTTTGGGGTGGAGTTCCCCTTAAAATCCACACCAGACCTGAAGGGTCTGGAATGGATATTTGGGGGGAACCCCACATCATTTTTTTTTAAATTAAAGGCGGGGTTCCCCTTAATATCCATTCCAGACCTGAAAGGCCTGGTAATGGAATTTGGGGGGACTCCCATGCTATTTTTTTTTTTTTTTATGAATGAATTCTCTCTGAATTGCCAGAGCCGACAATTCATTATTGCCGCAAGTCAGGTTTTAAAAAACTTTTTTTCCTTTCAGAAATGACACTTTGTGCAGGGACAGTTCTATGTAGGGGAAACATGCGATATTTCACATGCTAACTTTACACCCCCCCTAGGTACGACATTTAAAGGAGTATTTCACTTTTATTGTTTCACTTTTAGCATTAATAAATTCACTGCTCCCGAAAAAACTGCCTTTTTAGGACAATAAATTGCATATTAGCCTTTAAAATTAGCACTTTAGATTTCTCCCATAGACTTTAACAGGGTGTTCCGCGGCTTTTCGAATTTGCCGCGAACCCCCCCTAATTGTTCGTTGTTCGCCGAACAGGCGAACAGACAATGTTCGAGTCGAACATGAGTTTGAGTCGAACTTGAAGCTCATCCCTATAATAAAAGGCAGAACAAGCGGTTGCCAAAGGCCCCAGACTGTGGGAAAGGAGAGAGGGAGACATGGGGCACTAAAAAGGTTCTGCTCTCTTCTTTGTGGTTCAGCTATGAGACTCTTATAGCGCTTTCGTGGCGTATCAATGTGTCCCCCATGTGAGGGCCATATTTACCTGCACAGGGATGCATGCGTTTTCTGTGCATCCCCATGCAGGCAGGGTCATTGGTGTCTATTGGAACACATCAGCTGCACAGACATAGCCGCTGTTTACAGTTTGACATCCATGTGGGCGTAGATGCACAGTCCCAATGCAGACAGTTCTGTCTTTCACAGACAGAATGCATTGAGTTCAGAAACAACACACCCACATGGATGTCAGATTAGGGGATGTCAGAGGCTGTGTCCCCCCAACACACTACAATAGGACTGTCTGTGTGGGGACATACAGAGCACCTGTGCATCCCCATGCAGGTAAAAACGCCCCTCAAATAGGGTACTCAGGGCTGCTGTAAGAAATCGTGGGGCCCCATACAACCTACCTGACAGGGCCCCCTTCCCGTGGCCAAAAGTGACAGAACATAAATGTCAAACGTGTGTGGCGGCAACCAGGTGAGGAGTACAAAGACAAGTGTGTCTTGCCTACAGTGAAGCATGGTGGTGGGAGTGTCATGGTCTGGGGCTGCATGAGTGCCGCTGCCACTGGGGAGCTACAGTTCATTGAGGGAACCATGAATGCCAACATTTACTGTGACATACTGAAGCAGAGCATGATCCCCTCCTGTCAGAGACTGGGTCACAGGGCCGCAGGGCCTCCTGTGGATGAGTGGAAGGTCTCTAACATCCACCAGCTCCATGATGTCATCGTAGAGGAGTAGAAGAGGACTCCAGTGACAACCTGTGAAGCTCTGGTGAACTCCATGCCCAAAATGTTTAAGGCAGTGCTGGAAAATAATGGTGGCCACACAAAATATTGACACTTTGGGCACAATTTGGACATGTTCACTTAAGGGTGTACTCACTTTTGTTGCCAGTGGTTTAGACATTAATGGCTGTGTGTTGAGTTATTTTGAGGGGACATTTTACACTGTTATACAAGCTGTATACTCACTACTTTACATTGTATTAAAGTGTCATTTCTTCAGTGTTGTCACATAAAAATATATAATAAAATATTTTCAAAAATGTGAGGGGTGTACTCACTTTTGTGAGATACTGTATGTACATTCCCAGTGAATTGACAAAGTACAGGTTTGCTTTAAAAGAGAAATATGTTTTTATACTTACCTAGGTGAATGCAGCATCGTCGGTCCCCCGCCGGCTCTAAAACTGAGAACTGAGCGATCTAATGCTGCAGATTGTTCGGTTCTCACAGCTCCCCAAGCAAGGAGCTGGTGACTGTTTTTCACCGCTCTCTACTCTCTCACCCCCCCACCCTTTCTGGGCTGTGGAGGGAGCAGCTCAGTGTCACAATCTTGCCTGAGTCTGGACCGGCTCTGTGACATCAGCAGATAGCGGACTAGATAATCCTGTCCCTGGAGTCACTGGAGTCCCTAGGAGATACAGTACCTAGTAAAGAGCTAGTTGCTATTTTGCCTACTAATATTCACCTACATGTATCTAAAATATCAGCTTTGGGAAGACTGACCTTATAATTATTAAAGTGGAACTAAAGTCTCCATATTAAAAACTGCAACCAGGCAGGTGCTTTATTGTAGAAGACACAAAAAATCACAAGAAAGATCACGGGCAAAATCACAAAACAAAAGCACTGCCATGACAAAGTATATATAACGTGTTTAAATATTAAATTAAACCGTAAATTATATATAAACAGCGCTCATGTGTGTATGAGCCACACAGTGAATAAATAAACACAATATAATAATGTAAAAGTCCAAATGATTCAAACCCGTGATTGAAAGTGTTCATAGGCAAAATAAAAGTTCATGGAAAAGTAATAGGAGGTGAAACTTCTTTCTCTCTTTCAAGGTGTAAGGTCTTTAAAGTAAATTAATTCAAAAAATTCTTCCACCACACCCAATGTGAGATAAAGTGATTCCTTCACCAATAGAAATGGCCACTCACCAGAACGAACAGCCTAACACTCTCGTGCTTCGGCACAATAGCGTGTAATAATTGGTTCAAACCATAGGGCGAGCTTCCATTCTCAATCAAGTAGTGAATAAGATCCTCATAAATAATGAAGAAAGTATAACATAGTGTGATAACGTAAAACCAGTTTAATAACACACCACATAAAACTCTGCAAATTATGCACTCACACAATGCCAAAAAGGTAAAAACGTGAATAAACACAGCAGAAATCTCCTCAATATTGTGCAGCTGGCAAACTACGGTCACGGCGGACCAAAGAAAGAAAATCCAGGTAACTCACTGCACTCGATCCACACTTTAAGTTGATAGCCCCCAGAAAATGGTGTGAAGCAAAAAACGAACAGGCGCTGGTCACTAGCGCAAGCAAGACACTGCACTGGCCTCTCACGTTGGTAGGTGGTCAAGAGGTCAGATTATAGCCACACCCCCGACATGTTTCGTCATAAAACCTGACTTATTCATGGGATATGGCTATCTGTATGGTATGCACACTTTATATAACACTAGGTACACTTTAATTATCATTGTCACCTGTACCTGGTCCGCACTAGCCAATAGGAAGCTCGGACGTACGATGACAGTTACTCTGCGACGCTGCTGGTTCTTGCTGCGTCCACCAATCACCAGCATCCCTTTTCGGGCGCCCAATCAGGCGTTCCCATCGGTCACGTCGCCTCTAAATGACACACGTCCCACCTGATAGCAACCGCCAATCACCATCAAGATTGGTATGGGCGGAAGTGCATCTTTGAACACCGCGGTGTGTGGGCGGAAGTGCTCACACCGCAGCGTCCAATGGGACACAGGCAGCTCCAGAGACTGCCTGTCACTTCCTCTTATGGACAAAGCAGTGTCAGCAATGGATGTCTTCATCCACAGCCAACAGCTTCCAGGTCCTAAAGAGTGCAGGTCACAGCCTATGGTGCGTTTCATAAAATAATTAAAATAAGCAAAAATATGTAAAGAACAATAATGTATACCGGAAAAAACATTACCGATGTTAGCACAGCCACATCAATACATCGGATTACACATTAATTTGTTTAATCATAAAAACAATTAAAATCCAAATACTTAGTACCTGGTTTGCAAATCACCATAAAAACAATTTAAATGACATATATTCAAAACCAAATGGTTCTATTGATTATCTAATATGGTATGAATTAATGTGAAGTTGGAAACGATAATATATAATTATGTAATTGAACTGCTGAAGCCACACCAACAGTTCTGGATACATACATTATTAAATTAATCAATCAAACAGCTGGAGGGCCCAGCTCTTGGCAACAAAAGTATTACATGTAACTAAGAATAGTCCACTCATTAACTCACAGATCAGGGCAATGATGTTAAGTATTACACTGTTACAGATCCAATAATACTTCCTAAATGAATACATTATTGAGTGAGTCAACCAACAGCTGGAGGGCCCAACTATTGGTAATAGGGATTTAGCTATAACTGAGAACTGTCAGCTCTGATCTCATTATCTCACAAATCAGGGCGACAGTTCCTATTATGATGAGGGGCAACCGCCCGTAATAATCTAACAAGGAAGCAAAGAAGTAACTCTAAGGAACACAAAGAAGAACATATATAGGAGTCCTCTAATTGTTAATAAATTATGAATTGTTGATAAAGCTATTTACATCTAGCTCAATATTCATCCCCCGTGGGAAGAGACATTTTAAAGAGAAGATCCAAGAAGTTTCCCTCTGTGACAAGTCTCTTACCCTATTAGAGCCTCTCCAATTGGGGTAAACACAATCAATTCCGCAGAACTGCGCAAGTGTGGGGTCCTGACTATGTTTTTCCTTGAAATGGACAGATACGCTGTGGTATTTGTAGCCCTTCCTTATATTGGCCAAATGCTCAGATATACGTATTCTTAGTAAACGTTTTGTTCTTCCGACGTACAACAGGCCACAGGGGCACCACAGAAGGTATACCACATACGAAGAATTACATGTAGTGAACTCTTTCAACTCAAAAGTCTTCCCATCACTTCCATGTATTTCTTTAATTCCCTTATTGTGTATTTTTACTGTTTTACAGCAAATACATTTTCCACATGAAAAAAAACCTTTAAGATCCAATTTTAACCATTGATTGGGGGGGGTCTAGTATCTTTTGTACCACCTGATCCCCAAAATTAGGTGCCTTCCGGTATATGAATCGAGGTTGTGAGGGAAGAATTTGGTTGAGATGTCTGTCTTTATTCAAGATATGCCAGTGTGATTTAAATATGTTTTCAATCTCTCTATACTGAGCATGAAATCCCGATAGGAAGCTGCATTGATGTTGGTTATTCGTCACTGTAGGGTCCTTCTTCTTAAGGCAATCTTCCCTAGGGATATTGGCGATCTCTTGAACTGTGGTATTAAGTTTGGTTTCATCATACCCTTTCTGTACAAATCTATTTTTTAACACGTTGGCCTGTGCAAAATAGTCTGCATCATCCGTACAGTTCCTACGAACACGCAGAAACTGACCCTTGGGTATATTTCTGATCCAAACCGGATGGTGACCACTATTAATAGATAAATAGCTATTGCGATCTGTGTTTTTGAAAAACACCTTGGTCTTAAAGGACCCCTCACGATATTCGATATTCACATCCAGAAAATTAATACTAACATTACTGATAGTGTAATCCAGCTTGATATTATTCTTATTATTGTTGATATGTTCCAGAAATTGTATGGCCTCATTTTCAGTACCTTGCCAGATAATTAGAAGATCGTCTATGTATCGACGGTATAGCAACACCTGAGGTTTCCTCTGCAGAAAGATATGCTTGTCTTCCCACTCCGCCATAAACAGGTTGGCGAGGCTGGGGGCAAACTTTGCCCCCATGGCCACGCCAACCTGTTGAGAAAAGAAAAAACCATCAAACCAAAAATAATTGTGGGACATGCAGAAATCCAATGCATGGCCCAAAAAACGTTTCTGATCATGCGGTATGTTATCTCTCTTACGTAACGCCCAATTAAGGGCTAGTGCAGCATCTTCATGTTGGATAATTGTGTAAAGAGATGCGACGTCCGCAGTGATCAAATACACTTGTAGATCTGGATTGACAGTTAACTCGCCTAATGATCGAAGTAGGTCAGAGGTATCCTTTAAATAAGCTTTTGTTGCTTTTACACTGGGCTGAAGGAACTTGTCCAAATATTCACCAAGTCTAGCAGTAATGGACCCAATCCCGTTTACAATTGGGCGAGCTGGAGGTATGGTTGTATGTTTGTGGATTTTGGGTAGGGTATAGATAACTGGAATCCTACAGAAAGTGGGAGCCAGATATTTGACAGAGGGGAAGGGGGAGGGGGGGCACTCTGAAGAAGCCGGTACAACAGATGCCCAACGAAGGGGGAAACCGAAATGGATCACACCACCCTGCCAACAAAAATACAACTCACAACCAAAAAGAAGAAGGGGTTGTAGAGCAGGAAGAAGAAAACAACAATCCCAAGAAAAGGAAACTGTAGATAGGGGTATCTTCAACTTAAGCAAGGTCACCTTGAGCCCCGAGGGAACTAAACATTCTAACTACGGGTCTCAAGTGTGCACCTAGAAAAAGCATGAATAAATTTGATGTGTTTATTGACACACAGAAATTTATCAGAACCCTAAATCTGAAGAAGTACTTTCTGAGCCATCCGGTTGAATCCTCTATGAGGAGTAAGATTGTGAATAAGAACATTGATAGTGGTCTGAAAAATCGCTCACTCTTCAATCCTCAAAATTCTAGCAATCATTTCATAGAGGTCTTCAAACAACTTGTAGTAAAAGATATAGAAGATTTGCCTCAGCAAAGGAACACCAATCCGGAATACATAAGAGAGGGTGTGAAAGCTTTGGAAAAGAAAAAGGACATTATCATCCGTCCAGCGGATAAAGGGGGGGGAGTGGTAGTTCTGGATAGAGTCTTCTATCAGAAGCAACTCTCAGAACTACTTCAGGATCGCGTGACATACAGGAGACTGGGATCAGATCCAACGGAATCTTATAAGGCTCAATTAGATGCTCTTATTGAATGGGGTCATCGCATAAAAGCTTTGAACACCAAGGAATCCAAATATCTGGCTCCCACTTTCTGTAGGATTCCAGTTATCTATACCCTACCCAAAATCCACAAACATGCAACCATACCTCCAGCTCGCCCAATTGTAAACGAGATTGGGTCCATTACTGCTAGACTTGGTGAATATTTGGACAAGTTCCTTCAGCCCAGTGTAAAAGCAACAAAAGCTTATTTAAAGGATACATCTGACCTACTTCGATCATTAGGCGAGTTAACTGTCAATCCAGATCTACAAGTGTATTTGATCACTGCGGACGTCGCATCTCTTTACACAATTATCCAACATGAAGATGCTGCACTAGCCCTTAATTGGGCGTTAAGTAAGAGAGATGACATACCGCATGATCAGAAACGTTTTTTGGGCCATGCATTGGATTTCTGCATGTCCCACAATTATTTTTGGTTTGATGGTTTTTTCTTTTCTCAACAGGTTGGCGTGGCCATGGGGGCAAAGTTTGCCCCCAGCCTCGCCAACCTGTTTATGGCGGAGTGGGAAGACAAGCATATCTTTCTGCAGAGGAAACCTCAGGTGTTGCTATACCGTCGATACATACGATCTTCTAATTATCTGGCAAGGTACTGAAAATGAGGCCATACAATTTCTGGAACATCTCAACAATAATAAGAATAATATCAAGCTGGATTACACTATCAGTAATGTTAGTATTAATTTTCTGGATGTGAATATCGAATATCGTGAGGGGTCCTTTAAGACCAAGGTGTTTTTCAAAAACACAGATCGCAATAGCTATTTATCTATTAATAGTGGTCACCATCCGGTTTGGATCAGAAATATACCCAAGGGTCAGTTTCTGCGTGTTCGTAGGAACTGTACGGATGATGCAGACTATTTTGCACAGGCCAACGTGTTAAAAAATAGATTTGTACAGAAAGGGTATGATGAAACCAAACTTAATACCACAGTTCAAGAGATCGCCAATATCCCTAGGGAAGATTGCCTTAAGAAGAAGGACCCTACAGTGATGAATAACCAACATCAATGCAGCTTCCTATCGGGATTTCATGCTCAGTATAGAGAGATTGAAAACATATTTAAATCACACTGGCATATCTTGAATAAAGACAAAAAAACGTTTCTGATCATGCGGTATGTCATCTCTCTTACGTAACGCCCAATTAAGGGCTAGTGCAGCATCTTCATGTTGGATAATTGTGTAAAGAGATGCGACGTCCGCAGTGATCAAATACACTTGTAGATCTGGATTGACAGTTAACTCGCCTAATGATCGAAGTAGGTCAGAGGTATCCTTTAAATAAGCTTTTGTTGCTTTTACACTGGGCTGAAGGAACTTGTCCAAATATTCACCAAGTCTAGCAGTAATGGACCCAATCCCGTTTACAATTGGGCGAGCTGGAGGTATGGTTGTATGTTTGTGGATTTTGGGTAGGGTATAGATAACTGGAATCCTACAGAAAGTGTGAGCCAGATATTTGACAGAGGGGAAGGGGGAGGGGGGGCACTCTGAAGAAGCCGGTACAACAGATGCCCAACGAAGGGGGAAACCGAAATGGATCACACCACCCTGCCAACAAAAATACAACTCACAACCAAAAAGAAGAAGGGGTTGTAGAGCAGGAAGAAGAAAACAACAATCCCAAGAAAAGGAAACTGTAGATAGGGGTATCTTCAACTTAAGCAAGGTCACCTTGAGCCCCGAGGGAACTAAACATTCTAACTACGGGTCTCAAGTGTGCACCTAGAAAAAGCATGAATAAATTTGATGTGTTTATTGACACACAGAAATTTATCAGAACCCTAAATCTGAAGAAGTACTTTCTGAGCCATCCGGTTGAATCCTCTATGAGGAGTAAGATTGTGAATAAGAACATTGATAGTGGTCTGAAAAATCGCTCACTCTTCAATCCTCAAAATTCTAGCAATCATTTCATAGAGGTCTTCAAACAACTTGTAGTAAAAGATATAGAAGATTTGCCTCAGCAAAGGAACACCAATCCGGAATACATAAGAGAGGGTGTGAAAGCTTTGGAAAAGAAAAAGGACATTATCATCCGTCCAGCGGATAAAGGGGGGGGAGTGGTAGTTCTGGATAGAGTCTTCTATCAGAAGCAACTCTCAGAACTACTTCAGGATCGCGTGACATACAGGAGACTGGGATCAGATCCAACGGAATCTTATAAGGCTCAATTAGATGCTCTTATTGAATGGGGTCATCGCATAAAAGCTTTGAACACCAAGGAATCCAAATATCTGGCTCCCACTTTCTGTAGGATTCCAGTTATCTATACCCTACCCAAAATCCACAAACATGCAACCATACCTCCAGCTCGCCCAATTGTAAACGAGATTGGGTCCATTACTGCTAGACTTGGTGAATATTTGGACAAGTTCCTTCAGCCCAGTGTAAAAGCAACAAAAGCTTATTTAAAGGATACATCTGACCTACTTCGATCATTAGGCGAGTTAACTGTCAATCCAGATCTACAAGTGTATTTGATCACTGCGGACGTCGCATCTCTTTACACAATTATCCAACATGAAGATGCTGCACTAGCCCTTAATTGGGCGTTAAGTAAGAGAGATGACATACCGCATGATCAGAAACGTTTTTTGGGCCATGCATTGGATTTCTGCATGTCCCACAATTATTTTTGGTTTGATGGTTTTTTCTTTTCTCAACAGGTTGGCGTGGCCATGGGGGCAAAGTTTGCCCCCAGCCTCGCCAACCTGTTTATGGCGGAGTGGGAAGACAAGCATATCTTTCTGCAGAGGAAACCTCAGGTGTTGCTATACCGTCGATACATACGATCTTCTAATTATCTGGCAAGGTACTGAAAATGAGGCCATACAATTTCTGGAACATCTCAACAATAATAAGAATAATATCAAGCTGGATTACACTATCAGTAATGTTAGTATTAATTTTCTGGATGTGAATATCGAATATCGTGAGGGGTCCTTTAAGACCAAGGTGTTTTTCAAAAACACAGATCGCAATAGCTATTTATCTATTAATAGTGGTCACCATCCGGTTTGGATCAGAAATATACCCAAGGGTCAGTTTCTGCGTGTTCGTAGGAACTGTACGGATGATGCAGACTATTTTGCACAGGCCAACGTGTTAAAAAATAGATTTGTACAGAAAGGGTATGATGAAACCAAACTTAATACCACAGTTCAAGAGATCGCCAATATCCCTAGGGAAGATTGCCTTAAGAAGAAGGACCCTACAGTGATGAATAACCAACATCAATGCAGCTTCCTATCGGGATTTCATGCTCAGTATAGAGAGATTGAAAACATATTTAAATCACACTGGCATATCTTGAATAAAGACAGACATCTCAACCAAATTCTTCCCTCACAACCTCGATTCATATACCGGAAGGCACCTAATTTTGGGGATCGGGTGGTACAAAAGATACTAGACCCCCCAATCAATGGTTAAAATTGGATCTTAAAGGTTTTTTTTTCATGTGGAAAATGTATTTGCTGTAAAACAGTAAAAATACACAATAAGGGAATTAAAGAAATACATGGAAGTGATGGGAAGACTTTTGAGTTGAAAGAGTTCACTACATGTAATTCTTCGTATGTGGTATACCTTCTGTGGTGCCCCTGTGGCCTGTTGTACGTCGGAAGAACAAAACGTTTACTAAGAATACGTATATCTGAGCATTTGGCCAATATAAGGAAGGGCTACAAATACCACAGCGTATCTGTCCATTTCAAGGAAAAACATAGTCAGGACCCCACACTTGCGCAGTTCTGCGGAATTAATTGTGTTTACCCCAATTGGAGAGGCTCTAATAGGGTAAGAGACTTGTCACAGAGGGAAACTTCTTGGATCTTCTCTTTAAAATGTCTCTTCCCACGGGGGATGAATATTGAGCTAGATGTAAATAGCTTTATCAACAATTCATAATTTATTAACAATTAGAGGACTCCTATATATGTTCTTCTTTGTGTTCCTTAGAGTTACTTCTTTGCTTCCTTGTTAGATTATTACGGGCGGTTGCCCCTCATCATAATAGGAACTGTCGCCCTGATTTGTGAGATAATGAGATCAGAGCTGACAGTTCTCAGTTATAGCTAAATCCCTATTACCAATAGTTGGGCACTCCAGCTGTTGGTTGACTCACTCAATAATGTATTCATTTAGGAAGTATTATTGGATCTGTAACAGTGTAATACTTAACATCATTGCCCTGATCTGTGAGTTAATGAGTGGACTATTCTTAGTTACATGTAATACTTTTGTTGCCAAGAGCTGGGCCCTCCAGCTGTTTGATTGATTAATTTAATAATGTATGTATCCAGAACTGTTGGTGTGGCTTCAGCAGTTCAATTACATAATTATATATTATCTTTTCCAACTTCACATTAATTCATACCATATTAGATAATCAATAGAACCATTTGGTTTTGAATATATGTCATTTAAATTGTTTTTATGGTGATTTGCAAACCAGGTACTAAGTATTTGGATTTTAATTGTTTTTATGATTAAACAAATTAATGTGTAATCCGATGTATTGATGTGGCTGTGCTAACATCGGTAACGTTTTTTCCGGTATACATTATTGTTTTTTACATATTTTTGCTTATTTTAATTATTTTATTAAACGCACCATAGGCTGTGACCTGCACTCTTTAGGACCTGGAAGCTGTTGGCTGTGGATGAAGACATCCATTGCTGACACTGCTTTGTCCATAAGAGGAAGTGACAGGCAGTCATTGGAGCTGCCTGTGTCCCATTGGACGCTGCGGTGTGAGCACTTCCGCCCACACACCGCGGTGTTCAGAGATGCACTTCCGCCCATACCAATCTTGATGGTGATTGGCGGTTGCTATCAGGTGGGACGTGTGTCATTTAGAGGCGACGTGACCGATGGGAACGCCTGATTGGGCGCCCGAAAAGGGATGCTGGTGATTGGTGGACGCAGCAAGAACCAGCAGCGTCGCAGAGTAACTGTCATCGTACGTCCGAGCTTCCTATTGGCTAGTGCGGACCAGGTACAGGTGACAATGATAATTAAAGTGTACCTAGTGTTATATAAAGTGTGCATACCATACAGATAGCCATATCCCATGAATAAGTCAGGTTTTATGACGAAACATGTCGGGGGCGTGGCTATAATCTGACCTCTTGACCACCTACCAACGTGAGAGGCCAGTGCAGTGTCTTGCTTGCGCTAGTGACCAGCGCCTGTTCGTTTTTTGCTTCACGCCATTTTCTGGGGGCTATCAACTTAAAGTGTGGATCGAGTGCCGTGAGTTACCTGGATTTTCTTTCCTTGGTCCGCCATGACCGTAGTTTGCCAGCTGCACAATATTGAGGAGATTTCTGCTGTGTTTATTCACGTTTTTACCTTTTTGGCATTGTGTGAGTGCATAATTTGCAGAGTTTTATGTGGTGTGTTATTAAACTGGTTTTACGTTATCACACTATGTTATACTTTCTTCATTATTTATGAGGATCTTATTCACTACTTGATTGAGAATGGAAGCTCGCCCTATGGTTTGAACCAATTATTACACGCTATTGTGCCGAAGCACGAGAGTGTTAGGCTGTTCGTTCTGGTGAGTGGCCATTTCTATTGGTGAAGGAATCACTTAATCTCACATAGGGTGTGGTGGAAGAATTTTTTTAATTAATTTACTTTAAAGACCTTACACCTTGAAAGAGAGAAAGAAGTTTCACCTCCTATTACTTTTCCATGAACTTTTATTTTGCCTATGAACACTTTCAATCACGGGTTTGAATCATTTGGACTTTTACATTATTATATTGTGTTTATTTATTCACTGTGTGGCTCATACACACATGAGCGCTGTTTATATATAATTTACGGTTTAATTTAATATTTAAACACGTTATATATACTTTGTCATATACTTTTTTCTAAAAACAGCAGCTGTGATTCTCTTTGATTGTTTAGTCCTAAGCGCAGAGGTGTGTGTCATTAGGGCCCGTTTATTTTGATCACACATTTTTTCCACAAAAGCACTGCCATGTAGCAGATGTGTGGCTGCACGATTAATTGTTAATGGCACTCCAACGCATCTGCAAACATGCCAGGTTTTTATGCGCGTCAAACCACCATCGCACATAAGTCAGACCATTGAAATTATTGGGCTGCCCTACACGCGATGCGTGGAAATGCACAATAAATGCACAAAAAAGTGCTTGTGCTTGGTCGCACCTAAAGAAGTGAAGCAAAACGTATTCCCGTTTGATCAGCTAAATATACCATAGAAAGCATTTTGTTATATTTATTCAGTAAGCACAAAAAAAAAATAGGATTTTTTTGTACTCACTGTAAAATCCTTTTCTCTGTCGTTCATGGACGGACACAGCCTTCTCAGTCTTGACAAAGTGGGTTATGTTCCTGTTCTATAGGAGAGGACTGGGCAGAACATGTTAGATATTCAAATACATGTTACTTTAACAGAGTTGAACAGCCCCACCCAGGGGGAGGTTCCTCTGGACATAAGCCTCCGTCCTGCAGTCAGCAGCTCAGTTCGTCAAAAGCAGTACAAACTTAAAAGGAGGGGTGGGTGCTGTGTCCGTCCATGGACGACAGAGAAAAGGATTTTACGGCGAGTACAAAAAATCCTATTTTCTCTTATCGTCCATGGACGGACACAGCCTTCTCAGTCTTGACAAAGTGGGACATCCACAATCAGTGTAAAAAAAACGAGGGGTGGGAACAGCAATCAAAAAACGAACTTCACCCCAAAAAAGCAGAGCTCCTCAACGGAGGAGTTGCAACCTCAAACAGCCACCTCCAAAACCTTGCCGCCGAAGGAAGCATCCGAAGATGCACTCACATCAACCTTGTAAAATTTGGAGAAAGTGTGAACGGATGACCAATTCGCTGCCTTACACACCTGTGAGACAGACGCTTGATGTCGGAAAGCCCAGGAAGCATCAATTGCCCTGGTCAAATGCACCGTGACAGGAAAGGGAGGCGCCCGCCCTTTAAAGCGGAGGTTCACACAAAAAGTGAACTAATTGGGGGAACCACATGTCGGACCACCTGGACAAACGTACCCACCAGTGAGAGGGTCGCTAAGGGTAGTTGAAAATCTGCCCCTTAATGGTGCTTAAGGCAAGTTTCTGATCCACTCCATGCTGTAAAAACAGCTGGATCCTGGAAACCGAATAAGCCCGTGGACGACACTCCATCTCCTCACACATAGAGATGTAGGCTCTCCACGTGCGATGGTATATTTTCTGAGAAGATGACTTCCGTGCCCTCAGCATGGTTGAAATGACCGAATCCGACAGGCCTCGGTCCCTTAGTACCTGGCTTGCAATAGCCATGCCATTAAAGCCAGCGACTGTAAAGCAGGATGAAGTATGGAACCTTGAGACAGAAGGTCCACCCACATTGGCAACCGCCAGGGTGCATCCGCCACCAGGTGCACGAGGTCAGCGTACCAGGGACGCTGAGGCCAATCTGGGGCGATTAGAATCACCGGAATCCCCTCGGTCTCTACTCTGCGGAGCAGACAAGGAAGCAACTTCATTGGGGAAAGGCATAAATCAGCCGATACTGAACCCACAGGACTACCAACGTGTCTGACGCGTCTGCCCAGGGATCTCTGGACCTGGCCACGAACCTCGACACCTTGCGATTGAGTCAAGAAGCCAGGAGATCCATGTTTGGCGTGCCCCATCTCTGGCAAAGGAGTTGAAATACCTCCGGATGTAACGACCATTCCCCTTGGTCCAGCATCTGGCGTTGTCTGACTGGGTTCTTACTGGATGCCCCTGTAGCCTCTGAGACCACGTGGAGAGGCACAGCCTGTTTGCCCGAAGTTCCAGTACATTGATCGTCAGGTGGGATTCGTCCAGAGTATAGCGGCCCTGGGCCAACTGAACCTCCAAGACTCCCCCCCCAACCCGATAGGCTGGCGTCCGTCGTGATCACAGTCCAATGGAAGGGTGGGAAAGACTTCCCGGAGCGAAGAGGCAGGGATCTCAGCCACCAACTCAGAGAGGCCCTGACAAGGTGACTTATCTGAATCTGACGATCCAGAGATAATGGAGATTTGTTGCATTTGGATAGAATCTCCTTCTGCAAGACCCAAGTGTGGAATTGGGCATACGGTACTGCCTCGAAAGAAGCTACCATGAGGCCCAGGACTCGAATGCAAAAACGGAGAGACGACCATTTGCAGGATGTTAACAATTTCACCACAGTTTGGAGCGTCTGCAACTTTTCCAAAGAAAGAAAGACTATTGCCTCCGAGGAGTCCAGATAGTAACATGTATTTAAATATCAAACATGTTCTGCCTAGTCCTCTCCTATAGAACAGGAACATAACCCACTTTGTCAAGACTGAGAAGGCTGTGTCCGTCCATGGACGATAAGAGAAATATCTGTTGATCCTGCCAGAAATTTTGCAAGCTGATAACAACTTTCTTTGCTCTCTGCTTCAGCTGCCCCCTTAACATTGTTCACAGTTATCTATGTAGACTACAGTACACCTCTATCCATTTAATGGAGATGAGGAGAGAAGGAGGTATTCTGTAGTCCTAGCACACATCCTTGTAAAGATTTAGCATGAAGGATAGGCAGACAGCATGAGCTTGAACATGAGCTTTATTCAGTAGCCTCCATCTCAGAACTAACCACAGATCCCCACCCCCAGATCACATGACCAAAACTGTTAACTGTTTCCTAACTGGAACTGGGTATAACAATTGAACTTGAATTATAACATAAAGCATACACATCATTACATCTTCCCTCTCAAGTATGAAGCATTTAATATGAGAAAAAGTCCCTCCATATCTTTGATTTAACCAATTAAGGCCCGGACCAAAATGCAGCTAAAGGACCCGGCCAGGTTTTGCGATTCGGCACTGCGTCGGTTTAACAGACAATTGCGCGGTCGTGCGACGTGGCTCCCAAACAAAATTGGCGTCCTTTTTTTCCCCACAAATAAAGCTTTCTTTTGGTGGTATTTGATCACCTCTGCGTTTTTATTTTTTTTGCGCTATAAACAAAAATAGAGCGACAATTTTGAAAAAAATGCAATATTTTTTACTTTTTGCTATAAAAATTATCCCCCAAAAATATATAAAAAAACTTTTTTTTCCCTCAGTTTAGGTCGATACGTATTCTTCTACCTATTTTTGGTAAAAAAAAATCTCAATAAGCGTTTATCGGTTGGTTTGCGCAAGATTTATAGCGTTTACAAAATAGGGAATAGTTTTATTGCATTTTTATTAATTATTATTTTTTTACTACTTATGGCGGCGATCAGCGATTTTTTCCATGACTGCGACATTATGGCGGACACTTCGGACAATTTTGACACATTTTTGGGACCATTGTCATTTTCACAGCAAAAAATGCATTTAAAATGCATTTGATAAAAGCAGAAAAATAAAAACAGCCCGCACAGAGCATGTAAATAGTCCTGCAGCAGCGCTGCAAACCTCTAGTTTGAAAAAAGATAAAAGCTATGTAGGATGACCCGATCAGATGTAGCTTAAGTATGTGCTCCAATCACCAGAAAGGCATTCACCACGTGGGGGGATATAGAGTCCCCTTCGGGGGAAACACTCACCAGATGGTTTCTTTACACTCGCATTTCCATATATATCGCCTCACGTGTCACCTCAGATGCTTGGAAACTGCATACCCCTCTCCTATCTTGATCACCGTTACTGTATTCACTTCCCGGGTGTAGTGTCCGCAGGTGTATGAGGGAATGAAAAAACCATATAGTGCAATATCGTTTTTGAATTTTTAATGTCACCCCAAAAAACAGATATACACTAGTCCCCTCATAAAAACATGCGTACCAGAAAATGGATTAAGTCAGGCACATAAACATATGTGGATGTTTCATTTGCATTTCTCACTGTTTAGTGTAGGACCCCTGAAGACCGCTCTGGAGACCTTCCTGTAGCTGTCACTTCCTAGTTCCTCACTCAGTGGAACGCATACGTCACTTCCGGTCGGATGCTGGATAGCAGCGCTCTGACGTTTCGTCCGTTCGGACTTTTTCCAAGAGCGTGCTATTCCTCTGCACCCGCCGGAGTTATATTGTGTAGTGCTACACGCCCACCTGTGACGATGCTATAGATGGGGATGACCCTCCATCTATGCATCATTCGTTCCTCACTCCGAGCGCCGCGTTCGACCACGCCCCCCGGAGAGGAGGAGATAGCTGGGTCTTTTTTGTACTCCGCTCACTGACACTCACTGTTGCCACCATAAAACTAACAGATGAGTGTGTGTCAGTGGGCGGCCGTACATGCACTATTTAATTCATATTTGGGCTCTGTACTTGTGAAGGATGTAATATATGTATATGACTGAATGATCTGAAGTCTACAGAGCTACTGTATGCACTCGTGTATGTTATTCTAAACATATTATAGCCTATGTACTGTGTTTTACTGGGATCATTATATCCTTTATGCAAAGACACAATATGCTTCAGTTTTAAACCATCATATTATAATGGGACTGTACATGAGTGGCTGACTGACACATTCATAAATATTGGTTCTTACATGATCAGCAGAACCAGTATCAATTTAAGAAAAAGACAAAAGATATATAAAATGGGTGTAGAACCTCAATAAATCTAGGACACTGTAAGTCTATATACATATACACCACATGTGTCAAAACACCTAAAATACACACACATATATATATATAGCAGTGAACCATAAAATTACATTCATATTAAAATTAGAATATCAGTAAAAATATAAAAATATTACTAAAAATATTATTAAAATATATAAGAGAACTAAGAAATATAGAAAAATAGAAATATAAATATATAAATATATAAATATATAATCCTATATAATCATAGAGACATGGGTAGATACTCATATGTAATGTAAAAAGACATTTGTGTGGGGATAAGACATATTATGTAAATATCCAAGTCTATCTCCCACCCTTGACCACATGTGTTAATGGGGCAAGAGACCAGTTTTTCAATGTATTTGGGTTTGGTCTTCTCTATCCCCAAGGACCTTTTCAAATTAATGATAGAAAGCCCGCCCTTATACATTGGTGGTCAATTTATGTTATTTATTAGATGGGTGTGGATGATATTTACACAAATCTTTTTTTATTTTTTTATTATTTTTAGCACTGTATCACATGATTCCTTTGTTGATGTTGATCATATTTCTTGAGATGGCTTTCGGGCCCTAGTTATAATAATCAATATTAAGTATCGCTAATGAAACAGTTGATATCGAGTTCCACATTGAGTCCTTTTGGCACTAAGACGTCAGTGAGGAAGATCCAATGAGTTTCTTTTTTGGATAACTCGCGTACTCTATGGGAACCCCTCCAATGTGTTTCAACCTGTTCAATGCCCCAGAATTCCAAGCCCGATGGGTCTTGATTGTGTTTAATTTTAAAATGAAGGGACACATTATGATCAGTAAATCCCAAATAGATGTTCTTTATGTGCTCCCCTATTCGAATTTTTAGTTTCCTTTTTGTGCGGCCAATGTAGAGTAAACCGCATGGGCACCTTAATGCATATACAACGTGAGTGCTGTTGCAGGTGATAAATTGTTTTATTTCAAAATCTTGCTCGTTTGACGGTGATGTGAAGTGATCCAGATTTCTCTGTAGTTTTCTCACCTCTTTGCAAGGCTTGCATTTTCTGCACGAGAAAAACCCATTCTTATTCCAAAAACTCTGAGGTTTTTCTGGGAGATCCAAAATTTTCTTCACTATAGTGTCACCATGTGTGGATGCCTTTCTATAAATAAATTGGGGTTTCTGTGGTAGTACGGGTCCTATTTTTTTATCTAGCGACAGGATGTGCCAATGCTTGATAAAAATGGATTCCACCTCCTTATATTGGCTATGGAATTGGGAAATAAATCCCCATTCATTAGGATTTGGTTCTTGAACTTCCTGTGTATTTCCAACATTTTTTTCTTCTAGACATTTATTTCTAGGTATCTTTCCCACTTCTTCCACAATTTTGGATCTCCCAGAAAAACCTCAGAGTTTTTGGAATAAGAATGGGTTTTTCTCGTGCAGAAAAAAAAAAGCCATGCAAAGAGGTGAGAAAACTACAGAGAAATCTGGATCACTTCACATCACCGTCAAACGAGCAAGATTTTGAAATAAAACAATTTATCACCTGCAACAGCACTCACGTTGTATATGCATTAAGGTGCCCATGCGGTTTACTCTACATTGGCCGCACAAAAAGGAAACTAAAAATTCGAATAGGGGAGCACATAAAGAACATCTATTTGGGATTTACTGATCATAATGTGTCCCTTCATTTTAAAATTAAACACAATCAAGACCCATCGGGCTTGGAATTCTGGGGCATTGAACAGGTTGAAACACATTGGAGGGGTTCCCATAGAGTACGCGAGTTATCCAAAAAAGAAACTCATTGGATCTTCCTCACTGACGTCTTAGTGCCAAAAGGACTCAATGTGGAACTCGATATCAACTGTTTCATTAGCGATACTTAATATTGATTATTATAACTAGGGCCCGAAAGCCATCTCAAGAAATATGATCAACATCAACAAAGGAATCATGTGATACAGTGCTAAAAATAATAAAAAAATAAAAAAAGATTTGTGTAAATATCATCCACACCCATCTAATAAATAACATAAATTGACCACCAATGTATAAGGGCGGGCTTTCTATCATTAATTTGAAAAGGTCCTTGGGGATAGAGAAGACCAAACCCAAATACATTGAAAAACTGGTCTCTTGCCCCATTAACACATGTGGTCAAGGGTGGGAGATAGACTTGGATATTTACATAATATGTCTTATCCCCACACAAATGTCTTTTTACATTACATATGAGTATCTACCCATGTCTCTATGATTATATAGGATTATATATTTATATATTTATATATTTATATTTCTATTTTTCTATATTTCTTAGTTCTCTTATATATTTTAATAATATTTTTAGTAATATTTTTATATTTTTACTGATATTCTAATTTTAATATGAATGTAATTTTATGGTTCACTGCTATATATATATATGTGTGTGTATTTTAGGTGTTTTGACACATGTGGTGTATATGTATATAGACTTACAGTGTCCTAGATTTATTGAGGTTCTACACCCATTTTATATATCTTTTGTCTTTTTCTTAAATTGATACTGGTTCTGCTGATCATGTAAGAACCAATATTTATGAATGTGTCAGTCAGCCACTCATGTACAGTCCCATTATAATATGATGGTTTAAAACTGAAGCATATTGTGTCTTTGCATAAAGGATATAATGATCCCAGTAAAACACAGTACATAGGCTATAATATGTTTAGAATAACATACACGAGTGCATACAGTAGCTCTGTAGACTTCAGATCATTCAGTCATATACATATATTACATCCTTCACAAGTACAGAGCCCAAATATGAATTAAATAGTGCATGTACGGCCGCCCACTGACACACACTCATCTGTTAGTTTTATGGTGGCAACAGTGAGTGTCAGTGAGCGGAGTACAAAAAAGACCCAGCTATCTCCTCCTCTCCGGGGGGCGTGGTCGAACGCGGCGCTCGGAGTGAGGAACGAATGATGCATAGATGGAGGGTCATCCCCATCTATAGCATCGTCACAGGTGGGCGTGTAGCACTACACAATATAACTCCGGCGGGTGCAGAGGAATAGCACGCTCTTGGAAAAAGTCCGAACGGACGAAACGTCAGAGCGCTGCTATCCAGCATCCGACCGGAAGTGACGTATGCGTTCCACTGAGTGAGGAACTAGGAAGTGACAGCTACAGGAAGGTCTCCAGAGCGGTCTTCAGGGGTCCTACACTAAACAGTGAGAAATGCAAATGAAACATCCACATATGTTTATGTGCCTGACTTAATCCATTTTCTGGTACGCATGTTTTTATGAGGGGACTAGTGTATATCTGTTTTTTGGGGTGACATTAAAAATTCAAAAACGATATTGCACTATATGGTTTTTTCATTCCCTCATACACCTGCGGACACTACACCCGGGAAGTGAATACAGTAACGGTGATCAAGATAGGAGAGGGGTATGCAGTTTCCAAGCATCTGAGGTGACACGTGAGGCGATATATATGGAAATGCGAGTGTAAAGAAACCATCTGGTGAGTGTTTCCCCCGAAGGGGACTCTATATCCCCCCACGTGGTGAATGCCTTTCTGGTGATTGGAGCACATACTTAAGCTACATCTGATCGGGTCATCCTACATAGCTTTTATCTTTTTTCAAACTAGAGGTTTGCAGCGCTGCTGCAGGACTATTTACATGCTCTGTGCGGGCTGTTTTTATTTTTCTGCTTTTATCAAGTGACATTTATTTTAAGCAGCCGCTTTTATCATTATTTATTGTGTTTTATCTGGTTAGATTTTTTATTGCTTGGACTTTGTTGTTTACTCCTAAAGCGCAGGGTTGTACTATTATTAGAGGGCCACCAATCAGTACTTTTTGTATACTTTGTTTTATTTGTTTACCCAGCAGCTATGGATGCCCTCAAATTTTTAAGCAATAGGAATCTAGATATGAACACTTTATTTACAGCTAGTGGACCAACCGCTAGTCAGGTGAACTACAATGGGGCTATGTCCGCACTAGGCAATACATTAGAGAGACAAGTAAGAACCTGGTGGGACATATGCACTCTGGAACAATATGTGAAGGATAAAATCACCATTAGAAGTCTAAGATGGGAAATTACCCCCCAGGATGGATTGGACGATGCCAATTCCATTCGGGAATGGTTTGATTTTTTTAATGGGGTATCCGCTAAACTTCAGGACCTAATATTATTAAGGAAAAAACGTAAAATGAAGATTTTAGAGAGTAAAATTAATGAATTACAGGCACAACTAGATCCGATTAAGGATACTCAACCCATCATTGATTTTAATACGAGAACCAACAAGAGATTAGAAAAGGTAGACAAGGAAACACAAAAAAAGAAAATTAAGAAATATCATAGAGACATGAATGACTATACCACCAATAATTTATATGCATGGCAATCTACTTTACCGGACAAATTGAATTTAATCATCAAACTAGGGGATGATGAAACAGTAATCAATGTGGGCGACATCACACAGTCACATCCGGAAAGAAGACAAGAGAATATAAGTGAAGAAGAGATAGTGATTGATTCCCCAGCACAATTCTCCACACCTATAAGAAGGGGCAAGGGAAAACCCAGAGGATCAAGAGGTAGAGGATCAAACCACAACCAACAACCAATACCTTATCCAACCCCTATTTATAATTATTACCAACCGCTTAATACGCAACAGAATAATGATGCGCCCCCACCACGTCCTTTTTTAGGGAGGGGAGGAGGGTCGCAGAGAAGAGGGAGAGGTTACCCATATCCCAGGGGGAGGCCTCAACAGCACCCACCACAACAATACAGAGAACAAGAGTGGAGACCACAACAACCACAGACCTATTGGACCAGAGAACAAACCCAGCACCCCCAACCAAGAAATCCAGCACAAGAGGATGCAGGGCAGGAAGGAGGGTCCAGGAAAAGAAGTCGACACCAATAACAGATGGGATTTTCAATCTGAGCAAAGTAGAATTGACACATAAAGAGCTAAACATCTTAAATATGGGGCTCAAATGTGGTAAGAAAAAACCGATAAATAAGTTTGACGTGTATATAGATGTACATAAATACATCAGGAAACTAAACATAAAAAAATATTTTGTGGGCCTAAATACACAGACAGTAAGCATTAATAACCATCAAGGAGTGATTAATAGTGGCCTCAAAAATAAGTCTTTGTTCAACCCACCGAATAACCCCAATCACCAAATTGAGGTATTCAAAGGATTGGTTCTGCGAGATTTGAATCAATTGAAGCCCATAAAGAATGTGAGTGCCCAACACATAAATGATGGTATTAAACTGTTAGAGAAAAGGAAAGATATAGTAGTAAGATCCGCGGACAAGGGAGGAGGAGTCGTGATATTATCCAAAGAGTATTATCAATCTCAGATTGAGGACATGTTATCTGACCAAAACACATATGGTTTGTTGGAACATGATCCAACACAATCGTATAGAGACCAACTGGAAATATTAATACAAATTGGCTCATCTTCAGGAGTATTATCGACGAAAGAGAAAATGTATTTATTACCAGCGAGCAGTAAAATACCGACGATATACACCCTGCCAAAGATTCATAAGGACCCGGTCAATCCACCAGCACGTCCAATTGTGAACAGCATAGACTCTATATCTTCCAGAATGGGCCAGTATCTTGATAAATTTTTACAGAAGAGTGTGAAGACGACAAGATCTTACTTGAAAGACACAAAAGATTTTTTAAATTGTTTGCACAACGTCACTTTAATTGAAAATCAGCAAGTACTACTAGTCACAGCAGATGTGTCCTCACTATATTCCATAATTCAACATGATGATGCCACTTTAGCCCTTAATTGGGCTCTAAGTCAAAGGGATGATCTCCCCCACAATCAAAAAGTTTTTATCGGCCACGCATTAAATTTTTGTTTATCACACAATTATTTTTGGTTTGGGAACAAATTTTATACTCAAAAACGCGGTGTTGCAATGGGAGCTAAGTTTGCCCCAAGCATCGCAAATTTGTTCATGGCCGAGTGGGAGGATAAATCTATTTTTAAAGAAAGAAAAACCGAATTAATTTTTTATAAACGTTTTATCGACGATCTGTTTTTTATTTGGGCAGGAACAGAAGAGTCTTTAAACATGTTTTTAAATATTTTAAATAATAATAACAACAACATCAGGCTCACATCAGAATGGCATCAGGACACAATCAACTTTTTAGACGTAACTATTTATCGGAAAAATAACAAATTGGAAACCAAGGTCTATTTTAAACAAACAGACAGAAACAGCTATCTGCCAACAACCAGTGGGCACCACCCAAGATGGTTAAAAAACATTCCAAAGGGGCAGATAATGCGGGTCAGACGGAACTGCTCAGAAACCAACAACTTTCTTAACCAATCGAAAATCCTTACAGAAAGATTTATAGCAAAAGGATATGACCCACAGTTTTTAGACACAATTGTGGAAGAAGTGGGAAAGATACCTAGAAATAAATGTCTAGAAGAAAAAAATGTTGGAAATACACAGGAAGTTCAAGAACCAAATCCTAATGAATGGGGATTTATTTCCCAATTCCATAGCCAATATAAGGAGGTGGAATCCATTTTTATCAAGCATTGGCACATCCTGTCGCTAGATAAAAAAATAGGACCCGTACTACCACAGAAACCCCAATTTATTTATAGAAAGGCATCCACACATGGTGACACTATAGTGAAGAAAATTTTGGATCTCCCAGAAAAACCTCAGAGTTTTTGGAATAAGAATGGGTTTTTCTCGTGCAGAAAATGCAAGCCTTGCAAAGAGGTGAGAAAACTACAGAGAAATCTGGATCACTTCACATCACCGTCAAACGAGCAAGATTTTGAAATAAAACAATTTATCACCTGCAACAGCACTCACGTTGTATATGCATTAAGGTGCCCATGCGGTTTACTCTACATTGGCCGCACAAAAAGGAAACTAAAAATTCGAATAGGGGAGCACATAAAGAACATCTATTTGGGATTTACTGATCATAATGTGTCCCTTCATTTTAAAATTAAACACAATCAAGACCCATCGGGCTTGGAATTCTGGGGCATTGAACAGGTTGAAACACATTGGAGGGGTTCCCATAGAGTACGCGAGTTATCCAAAAAAGAAACTCATTGGATCTTCCTCACTGACGTCTTAGTGCCAAAAGGACTCAATGTGGAACTCGATATCAACTGTTTCATTAGCGATACTTAATATTGATTATTATAACTAGGGCCCGAAAGCCATCTCAAGAAATATGATCAACATCAACAAAGGAATCATGTGATACAGTGCTAAAAATAATAAAAAAATAAAAAAAGATTTGTGTAAATATCATCCACACCCATCTAATAAATAACATAAATTGACCACCAATGTATAAGGGCGGGCTTTCTATCATTAATTTGAAAAGGTCCTTGGGGATAGAGAAGACCAAACCCAAATACATTGAAAAACTGGTCTCTTGCCCCATTAACACATGTGGTCAAGGGTGGGAGATAGACTTGGATATTTACATAATATGTCTTATCCCCACACAAATGTCTTTTTACATTACATATGAGTATCTACCCATGTCTCTATGATTATATAGGATTATATATTTATATATTTATATATTTATATTTCTATTTTTCTATATTTCTTAGTTCTCTTATATATTTTAATAATATTTTTAGTAATATTTTTATATTTTTACTGATATTCTAATTTTAATATGAATGTAATTTTATGGTTCACTGCTATATATATATATGTGTGTGTATTTTAGGTGTTTTGACACATGTGGTGTATATGTATATAGACTTACAGTGTCCTAGATTTATTGAGGTTCTACACCCATTTTATATATCTTTTGTCTTTTTCTTAAATTGATACTGGTTCTGCTGATCATGTAAGAACCAATATTTATGAATGTGTCAGTCAGCCACTCATGTACAGTCCCATTATAATATGATGGTTTAAAACTGAAGCATATTGTGTCTTTGCATAAAGGATATAATGATCCCAGTAAAACACAGTACATAGGCTATAATATGTTTAGAATAACATACACGAGTGCATACAGTAGCTCTGTAGACTTCAGATCATTCAGTCATATACATATATTACATCCTTCACAAGTACAGAGCCCAAATATGAATTAAATAGTGCATGTACGGCCGCCCACTGACACACACTCATCTGTTAGTTTTATGGTGGCAACAGTGAGTGTCAGTGAGCGGAGTACAAAAAAGACCCAGCTATCTCCTCCTCTCCGGGGGGCGTGGTCGAACGCGGCGCTCGGAGTGAGGAACGAATGATGCATAGATGGAGGGTCATCCCCATCTATAGCATCGTCACAGGTGGGCGTGTAGCACTACACAATATAACTCCGGCGGGTGCAGAGGAATAGCACGCTCTTGGAAAAAGTCCGAACGGACGAAACGTCAGAGCGCTGCTATCCAGCATCCGACCGGAAGTGACGTATGCGTTCCACTGAGTGAGGAACTAGGAAGTGACAGCTACAGGAAGGTCTCCAGAGCGGTCTTCAGGGGTCCTACACTAAACAGTGAGAAATGCAAATGAAACATCCACATATGTTTATGTGCCTGACTTAATCCATTTTCTGGTACGCATGTTTTTATGAGGGGACTAGTGTATATCTGTTTTTTGGGGTGACATTAAAAATTCAAAAACGATATTGCACTATATGGTTTTTTCATTCCCTCATACACCTGCGGACACTACACCCGGGAAGTGAATACAGTAACGGTGATCAAGATAGGAGAGGGGTATGCAGTTTCCAAGCATCTGAGGTGACACGTGAGGCGATATATATGGAAATGCGAGTGTAAAGAAACCATCTGGTGAGTGTTTCCCCCGAAGGGGACTCTATATCCCCCCACGTGGTGAATGCCTTTCTGGTGATTGGAGCACATACTTAAGCTACATCTGATCGGGTCATCCTACATAGCTTTTATCTTTTTTCAAACTAGAGGTTTGCAGCGCTGCTGCAGGACTATTTACATGCTCTGTGCGGGCTGTTTTTATTTTTCTGCTTTTATCAAGTGACATTTATTTTAAGCAGCCGCTTTTATCATTATTTATTGTGTTTTATCTGGTTAGATTTTTTATTGCTTGGACTTTGTTGTTTACTCCTAAAGCGCAGGGTTGTACTATTATTAGAGGGCCACCAATCAGTACTTTTTGTATACTTTATTTAAAATGCATTGTTTATTGTGAAAATTACAGTTGCAGTTTGGGAGTTAACCACAGGGGGCACTGATGGGGTTATGCGTGACCTCATGTGTGTTTACAACTGTAGAGGGGTGTGGCTGTAGGTGTGACCTCATCAATTATGTATCCCTATAAAAGGGATCACACGATCGATGACGCCGCCACAGTGAAGAACGGGGAAGCCGTGTTTACACACGGCTCTCCCCGTTCTTCAGCTCCGGGGACCGATCGCGGGACTCCAGCGGCGATCGGGTCCCCGGGTCCCGCGGTCCCGGTCACGGAGCTTCAGACCCGTGCCCGCGACCCACGGCTGGACAATAGCACAGCACGTACCTGTACGTGCATGTGCCCAGCCGTGCCATTCTTCCGATGTAAATGTGCAGAAGGCGGTCCTTAAGTGGTTAATAGCTCGACCATAGCGAGAGAAAGTAACCACTGGCTCATCATCCGTAGGATTGGTGTCTAGTTGAGAGTCACTCCCAGCGTTATCACATGCTGGTATGTTTATGCTGTCCTCTGTGTCCTCAGTAGACTCAATATCTGTGTTTAGGACTTCTGTGCCGTCATGGGCTTGTTCTTTATCTCCATTGTCACGCGGTTCCTCTAATGATGTATCCGCAGCAGTGTCTGGACGAAGATGACGCCTGTTTCGTCTCAGTTTCTGTCCACACTTGGTCTCAATTATATATAATTTTGGTGCATTGGCTTCTTTGACAATTCGAGCAGGTTCCCATGTATTCCCAGTTACTCTGTGTCGCACAGCTTGCCCAGCAGAGAGTGGACGAAGGGATTTTGTAGATTTATCAAAATACCGTTTTTGCCTTTTCATGTTTATGATCCTCTGAGCTTTTACTCAATCCTGTGAAATGGACTGAGGCTGCAATTTCTGTGGTGCAATAGGCACCGTGGTCCTCAGTGTGGGTTTGTGCCTGATTCCCCATTCACGCAGGAAGCACTGGAACTCAGAACATGAGAATTGTGGCCCATTATCAGACACAAGTTCTTCACACACTTCATGTCTTGAAAGTATTGTTTTGAAAGCCCATATGACTGTTGCTGCTTTTAAGTTTCTCAGCTGCACTAGCTCAAAGTATTTGCTATAGTAATCTACTACTATCAGGTAATGGTTGTCCTCAAAATGAAAAATATATGTAGCCAGTCTCTGCCATGCCCGTGAAGGAGCATTCCACGGTGTAAGCGGTTCTTTCGCATTGTGTTTTTGAAATGTCTGTCAGGTTTCACACTTCTTCACAAGTGTCTTAATATCAAAGTCCAAATTAGGCCAGTAGATCAACTCCTGCGCTCTGCGCTTACACAGAGTGATTCCCAAATGCCCCTGATGAATTTGTTTCAGTACTTCTGCCTGTTGTGACTTAGGAATGAGAATACGGTCACCCATAAATATGATGTCCGAATTAATGTATAGCTCATCTTTCATAGGCCAGAATTCCTGTAGTTCAGGACAGAGCTTCTTTCGTTTTTCTGGCCAGCCATTGCACATGACACGAGTTAGTTTTTCTAGGACTTTATCTTGTTTGGTGTCTTGTCTTATCTTCTCCAGCCGTACATCTGATATTGGAATGTTCGCTAGTACTGTACGGTTCGTCCTGTGCTTCATGTCCTTCTAGAAACACCCTAGACAGGGTATCTGCCATTGGAATTTCCTTTCCAGGTTTATACTTTACTGTGAGATCATACTGCTGTAATTTCATAACCATCCGCTGCAGACGTGGAGGTGTAGAAGCTAGTGATTTCTGTAGGCTGTACTCCAACGGCTTGTGGTCTGTTTCCACAACTACCGGGCGACCATATATGTACTGGTGAAATTTCTCAAATCCATTCACAATAGCCAGCATCTCTTTCTCAATTTGGGCATAATTGGCTTGCGTTGGGGTCAGTGCTCATGAAGCATACGCCACAGGACGTCCTTGTTGAGTCAGTACAGCACCTAACCCAAACAGGGATGCATCCACTTGAAGTACAGTGTCACAGTTTACGTCAAAATATATAGTGATCTGTTTTTTCACTTTGTCGAAAGTCTTTTCCATGTTTGCATCCCAACATAAAACAGCATCCTTCTGTAGCAGTGTACGTAGCGGTGCTATCTGTTGAGCAAGGCCCTGAGAGAATTTGGATAGATAGTTGAAAATACCTAGTGATGTCTCCAGCTCCTTTCTGGAGGTTGGGGCCTTCATGTTAAGAACTGCTGTAATCTTCTTTGGATCAGGCTTCAAACCCTCTTTGGTTAGTAGGTGTCCAAAATATGTCTTCTTCTACCCCAATTTGCATTTTGTTTGGATTGAGTGTGAGATTCTTCTCACGACACCGATTGAGCAAGCATTAAGGTTTTTGTCATGTTCCATTTGATCCTTTCCATAAACCAGCAAATCATCAACTATTACTTCAACACCCTGTAGACCAGCGATCAATTTGTGTGATTTCTTTTGAAATATTTCCTGTGCAGATGCTATGCCGAAAGGTACCCTTGAGAAGCGCCATTGACCCGAATGGGGAGTTAAAAGTGGTCAAGTAACTGCTGGCTTCATCAAGACGCAATTGCCAGTAACCAGAATGGGTGTCTAGTACACTGAATACTGTTGCTCCTACTAGCTTGTGCGATATATCCTCTATGGTGGGGAGTTTGTAGTGTTCTCTCATTATGACTTTGTTCAAATCACGTGGGTCAATGCATATACGAATTGCACCTGTGTTCTTCTTCTCCACCACAACCATACAACTGACTAGGGATGAGCCGAACACCCCCCCCCCCGTTCGGTTCGCACCAGAACCTTCGAACGGACCAAACGTTCATGCGAACATTTAGAACCCCATTGACGTCTATGGGACTCGAACGTTCAAATTCAAAAGTGCTAATTTTAAAGCCTAATATGCAAGTTATTGTTGTAAAACGTCTTTGAAAACCCGGGTCTTGCCCCAGGGAACATGTATCAATGGAAAAAAAGTTTTAAAAATGGTCGTTTTTTCAGGAGCAGTGATTTTAATGATGCTTAAATAAAAAAAAAAATGAAAAATTCCTTTAAATATTGTACCTGCTGGGTGTCTATAGTATGCCTGTGAAAACGTCTTTGAGAACCCGGGTCTTGCCCGAGGGAACATGTATTAATGGAGAAAAAGTTTTAAAAAAACTGTCGTTTTTTCAGGACTCCTGAAAAAACAACAGTTTTTAAAACTTTTTTCCATTGATACATGTTCCCTCGGGCAAGACCCGGGTTCTCAGTGATTGAATAATGACAAAAAAAATAAAAATTACAAAAAGTTGTCACTAAATGATATATTGCTCACACGTGCCATGGTTATATGTGAAATTGCACCCCAAAATACATTCTGCTGCTTCTTCTGAGTACAGGGATACCACATGTTTGGGACTTTTTGGGAGCCTAGCCGCGTACGGGGCCCCGAAAACCAAGCACCGCCTTCAAGATTTCTAAGGGCATAAATTTTTGATTTCACTCCTCACTACCTATCATAGTTTTGAAGGCCATAAAATGCCAAGATGGCACACAACCCCCCCAAATGACCCCATTTTGGAAAGAAGACACCCCAAGCTATTTGCTGAGAGGCATGTCAAATCCATGGAATATTTAATTTTTTTGCCCCAAGTGATTGAATATTGACCAAAAAAAAAAAAAAATTACAAAACGTTGTCACTAAATTATATATTTCTCACACATGCCATTGTTATATGTGGAATTGCACCCCAAAATACATTCTGCTGCTTCTCCTGAGTACGGGGATACCACATGTGTGGGACTTTTTGGGAGCTTAGCCGTGTACGGGACCCCGAAAACCAATCACCACCTTCAAGATTTCTAAGGTCATACATTTTTGATTTCACTCACACAAATCTTGAAGGCGGTGATTGGTTTTTGGGGTTCCGTACGCGGTTAGGCTCCCAAAAAGTCCCACACATGTGGTATCTCCGTACTCAGGAGAAGCAGCAGAATGTATTTTGGGGTGCAATTCCACATGGCATGTGTGATAAATATATCATTTAGTGACAACGTTTTGTAATTTTATTTATTTTTGGTCAATATTCAATCACTTGGGGTAAAAAAATTAAATATTCCATGGACTCGACATCTCTCTCAGAAAATAGCTTGGGGTGTCTACTTTCCAAAATGGGGTCATTTGGGGGGGTTTTGTGCTATTTTGGCATTTTATGGCCTTCGAAACTGTGATAGGTAGTGAGGAGTGAAATCAAAAATGTACACCCTTAGAAAGCCTGAAGGCGGTGATTGGTTTTTGGGGTCCCGTACGCGGCTAGGCTCCCAAAAAGTCTCACACATGTGGTATCCCCGTACTCAGGAGAAGCAGCAGAATGTATTTTGGGGTGTAATTCCACATATGGGGGGAGTATGCTTTGCGTGTGGGTGTAAGCGTTACTGGCACTAACTAGCTACCTAGCGGCACCAGCGACACTAATACAGCGATCAGAAAAATGATCGCTTAGTGACGCTGGCAATAGGGGATAAGAGGGTTAACTCTAGGGGCAATCAGGGGTTAAAACCTTTATTAGAAAATGTATGGGGGTACCTAACGCTATAAAAACCTAGCGAGCGAACCTCAAAAAATAACTAGCTACCTAGCGGCACTAATACAGCGATCAGAAAAACGATCGCTTAGTGACGCTGGCAATAGGGGAGAAAGGGTTAACTCTAGGGGCAATCAGGGGTTAAAACCTTTATTAGAAAATGTATGGGGGTACCTAACGCTATAAAAACCTGGCGGGCGAACCTCAAAAAATAACTAGCTACCTAGCGGCACTAGCGACACTAATACAGCGATCAGAAAAACGATCGCTTAGTGACGCTGGCAATAGGGGTGAAAGGGTTAACTTTAGGGGCAATCAGGGGTTAAAACCTTTATTAGAAAATGTATGGGGGTACCTAACGCTATAAAAACATGGCGGCGAACCTCAAAAAAAACCTAGCTACCTAGTGGCACGAGCGACACTAATACAGCGATCAGAAAAACGATCGCTTAGTGACGCTGGCAAAAGGGGGTGAAAGGGTTAACTAGGGGGTGATCAAGGGGTTAAAAGTGTTAGGTCCAGGGTAGCCCCCTACCCCCCCCCCCCCAATAAAGGTTTTAACCCCTTGATCACCCCCTAGTTAACCCTTTCACCCCCCTTTTGCCAGCGTCACTAAGCAATCGTTTTTCTGATCGCTGTATTAGTGTCGCTCGTGCCGCTAGTTAGCTAAAGAAATTTTTAGCGTTATGTACCCCCATAAATTTTCTAACGCTATAAAAACATGGCGGCGAACCTCCAAAAAAAACTAGCTACCTAGTGGCACGAGCGACACTAATACAGCGATCAGAAAAACGATCACTTAGTGACGCTGGCAAAAGGGGGGTGAAAGGGTTAACTAGGGGGTGATCAAGGGGTTAAAACCTTTATTGGGGGGGTAGGGGGCTACCCTGGACCTAACACTAACTGCCTGACACTAACTGTCTGTCACACTGACACTAAATGCAGTGATCAGTAAATGATCACTGCTATTTAATGACAGTGTGACAGGGGGGGGCTGGGGGGGGGGGGGGATCGGGGGGTGACCGGGGGGGTTTGTGTGCCTATGTGTACAGGTGTCAGTGTAGTGCTTGTGTACTCACTGTGTGATGTCTCCGCTCCTCCGCCGGACGAATATACAGGCGGGAGGAGCGGTGACATCACTTCCTCCTCTGCCTGTGTTTACAGTGCAGGCAGAGGAGGACGCGCATTGGCTGAGAGCGATCCGGAGGGGGTGGACAAAACGGAACCGCCGCCCCCTCATCCCGGATCGCTCGGACAGCCACAGGGACCGCCGCAAGTACTAGGGGGGGTCCCGATCGGACCCCCGACCCACGTCAAGCAGAGCACGTACAGGTACGTTGATGTGCCTGTCCGTGCCATTCTGCCGACGTAAATGTACATGCGGCAGTCCGGAAGTGGTTAAGCATCATTAAAATCACTGCTCCTGAATCTTTAGGTGCAAACTATAGAGCACACGGCCAGGACACACCAAATAGCTTTAGGTGCAAACTACAGAGCACACGGCCAGTACACACCAAGTAGCTTTGGGTGCAAACTACAGAGCACACAGGCAATAAACCACGTAAGAATACTGCAGCTAGCACAATCACCTGCCTGCCAGTAAATTAGGATGAACTGATCTAGCTAAACTATACAGTGTATAAATATATGTACAACACCTGGGATGTATATATATCCTCTACACACTGTAACATTACAGTAACTGACTAGCCTGCCTGCCTGCTCTATCTACCTGCAAAAAATGACACTCTCTCTGTCCTCTGGCGGCCTTTTATAGTGTGGGGCGTGTACTAAACCCCCTGAGCCATAATTGGCCAAAGCCACCCTGGCTTTGGCCAATTATGGCTCTCCGTTTTTTGCAAGCTGTGATTGGCCAAGCATGCGGGTCATAGTGCATGCTTGGCCAATCATCAGCCAGCGATGCCGCAGTAAATTATGGTCTGTGAAACGTAACTCGAATTTGGCGCGAACGACCCGTTTTGTTCGTTTTTCAACGAACGATCGAACATACGATGTTCGAGTGGAACATGAGTTCGACTCGAATACGAAGCTCATCCCTACAACTGACCCATTCTGATGATTCTGTGACCTTTTTTACTTCCCCCAGCTTCCCCATCCTAGTGAGTTCTTGTCTGACTTTATCCACAAGAGTTAAAGGTATTCTTCTTGTGGCCTGAACGACTGGCTGTGCCCCCTCTTTTATACGTATGTGGCTTACACCCAGGCCCTTGAACAGATCACAGTACTCACGTTTAATGTCAGCCTCTGTCAGACCTCTGTGCCCACCATCCACAGTCATTATGATCTTCACACGTCCAATCTCTTTACTTGTTCTGAGACCTAGCATGGCTGGGGCTTGAGTTTCTATCACAAACAATTGTAAAACCTTTTCAGATCCCTTGTATGAACATTTTGCATGACAGCGACCCATTACTTTCAGCTTTTCACCCCCATATCCCATTAGTTTCGGTAGGTCTTGAGTCTCTAAGGGGGATTCATTACTGAGGTGTTCCAGGTATATGTGGCTTGGTACACAATTTACTTGTGCTCCTGTATCTATTTTGAATGTAATTGGAGTTTTGCTAGCCCCTATCTGTAATGTTACAGTTGCTTCATCTGCAGACTGATGTGTTTTTTGTATTGCTGCAAGATATATTGGGGTGCAGTCTGACCCTGCATTGTCATCATTGTCCTTTATGGCGTGTACAGAATGTGCTTTTGGCCTTCCAGTTTGTGAAGACAGATTACACACCCTGGCAAAATGTCCTCTTTTCTTGCATTTATTGCATATCTGCCCCCTTGCCGGACAGACACTATTTTTGTGGTGCATGTTTCCACAATATCCACACGCTGCTTGTGTGTTACTTGTCCCAGGGCCATAGGTGCCCTTTACTCCTGTGTGTGTTTTTTCTTGCCCATATCTGCTGCTGTGATTTTCTATAGCATTAATCTGGAGCTGTGTTCCTTCCAGTACCTGCATGTCCTTTCTTGACATTTCATATGCTCTGGCAATCCTTATGGTTTTCTCAAGATTTAAGTCTTCTTCCTGCAGCAGCTTTTCCTGAACTTCCTTAAACGAATGAGGTCTTTTATCATATGTCCAGCATCATAGAAAGCACAGTCTTTGGCAAGCAAGCGCAGCTGTGTCACCCATTCATCCAGAGACTCACCTCCACACTGCTTCCTCTCATAAAACAGTTTCCTTTGCACTGCAGAGTTTCTCCATGGGTTGCAGTATGCCTCAAACTTTTCAAACAGTACCTCTGTTTTCTTTTTGTCCTCTGCAGTGATCTCTCCACTTGCTTGCCATGCTCTGCATACATGTCCTTTTTGTCCCACACAAAGAAAGTGAGCTGCTTTCTGCTGATCAGACCATCTGTCTGCATCTGGTCCTGCAAACACAAATCTATCAGCTCCCTCAACTGTGACCAGTTTTCAGACACATTTCCTGATTCCAAATCCAGGGATGGAATGTTCTTTGTGTTGCTGTTTGCTGCCATGACTCTTCTGTTACCCCATTTCTGGTACCATGTAAAGATTTAGCATGAAGGATAGGCAGACAGCATGGACTTGAGCTTGGTCTTTATTCAGTAGCCTCCATCTTATAACTAACCACAGATCCCCACCCCCAGATCACATGACCAAAACTGGTAACTGTTTCCTAACATGATAAGGAACTGAATATAACAATTGAACTTGAATTATAACATAAAGCATACACATCATTACAATCCCGACCTAAGGTGACAATGCTGGCCCACCACAAATTAGAGAACCATGGGATAGTGGTGTGTCAATGGCCGGATCACCAGGTGAGAATAAAGGGGAAATGCCTGGAAAAAAAAAAAAGCTGCAATACATTACCTTTCTGTTCTTGGCTTTAGATACAATTTAACATTGCTTACAATTTATTGTAAATATATAAGGAAAATAGCAGCCAATTATATTCTAAAGATAGTGACCAACTAGAATTTACTATTCAAGATTTTATAATACTGATCTAGATTCAGAGAGTGAGAGTAAGGTGTGTCGCTGTGCTGGAGATTCAATCCGGACTCTTTATGGGAATTCTTTGACATGTAAAAATAACAGGCTGTGCTATGCCAATCCGATAAAGAAGCCCCCTTAAGGATCACTTGGCTATTGGTAGAAAACAAAGCAACCAGAATCAAACTTCCTCGTTGTGCATGCTGATGTCACTAGGCCCTGAACTGACGCGTTTCTAAAAAAGATGTCATGTGAATGGTACCCAGTGACATTCCAGGGCTTTATATAATAAATGGTTAAATGGGTTGTAAAGGTAAAAAAAAAAATCCCTAATATCATCCTTCGATTTTGCTTTTAAATGTCCTTATTTCTTCTGAGAAATCCTCACTTCCTGTTCTTCTCTGTAACTACACACAGTAATGCAAGGCTTTCTCCCTGGTGTGGAGAAAGCCTCTTGAGGGGGGGGCAGGATTGTCAGGACGCCCACTAACACACAGCTCTTTTCTCGATCTGCAAAGTAGAGAGCGTCCTGACTATCCTGCTCGCCCCCTTCTCCCTCAAGAGGCTTTCTCCACGCCAGATAGAAAGATTTGCATTACTGTGTGTAGTTAAAGACAGAAGGATTTCTCAGAAGAAATAAGGACATTTAAAAGCAAAATCGAAGGATGAGGTAAGTGAAGGAGGACTGCACTAAGGTAAAGGAAGCTTTTTAGGGAATTTTTTTTTTACCTTTACAACCCCTTTAACATTCTGCCTAGTCCTCTCCTAATGGACAGAACATAACCCCTACAGTTAAAGAGTATAACAAAAAAGGATTTTACGGTGAGTACAAAAATCTATTTGTTTTACTTTTTGCTATAATAAATATCCCCCAAAAATATATAAAAAAAATGTTTTCCTCAGTTTAGGCCGATACGTATTCTTCTACATATTTTTGGTAAAAAAAACAAACACAAAAACGCAATAAGTTTATTGATTGGTTTGCGCAAAAGTTATAGAGTCTACAAAATAGGGGATAGTTTTATGACATTTCTATTAATATTTTTTTTTACTAGTAATGGCGCCAATCAGCTATTTTTAATCATGACTGAGACATTATGGCGGACACATTGGGCCTGATTTACTAAGCTATGTGCGCTGCGCTGGTTCATGCATTAATTAGTACTCCGGGTGGAGGCTTAATCAGGCGCATGAACCAGCGTAGCAGCCGGCGCATTGAAACTAATATGTAAAGCCGCGCCGAACTCCCTATAGAAGTCTATGGGAGAAATCAAAAGTGTTCATTTTAAAGGCTAATCTGCAAGTTTTGTCCTAAAAAGTGTTTGGGGACCTCAGTCCTGCCCCAGGGAACATGTATCAATGCTTTTTTTATTTTTTAAAACGGCCGTTTTTTCGGGAGCAGTGAAATTAATAATTCTTAAAGTGAAACAATAAAAGTGAAATATTCCTTTAAATTTCGTACCTAGGGGGGGTGTAATGTCAGCATGTGAAATAGCGCATTTTTCCCGCACTTAGAACTCCCCCTGCACAAAGTGACATTCTGAAGGAAAAAAGTCATTTAAAAATTCACACGCGGCTATAATGAATTGTCGGCTCTGACAATTCTAAAGGGATTCATTCATAAAACAAACAAAAAAATGTGTAGGGGTTCCCCCAAATTAAATTACCAGGCCCTTCAGGTCTGGAATGGATATTAAGGGGAACCCCGCCGTAAAAACCAAAAAAAAAAAAGACGTGCGGTTCCCGGCAAATATCCATTCCAGACCCTTCAGGTCTGGTGTGGATTTTAAGGGGAACTCCACCCCAAATTGAAAAAAAAAATGGCGTGGAGTCCCCCTAAAAATCCACACCAGACCCTTATCCGAGCACGTTGACCTGGCCGGCCGCAGAAAAGAGGGGGGGACAGAGTGCGGCCCCCCCCCTCTCCTGAACCGCACCAGGCCACATGCCCTCAACATGGGGAGGATGTCCCCATGTTGATGGGGACAAGGGTCTCATCCCCACAACCCTTGCCCGGTGGTTGTGGGGGTATGCGGGCGGGAGGTTTATCAGAATCTGGAAGACCCCTTTAACAAAGGGGACCCCCAGATCCTGACCCCCCCCCTGTGTGAAATGGTAATGGGGTACATTGTACCTCTACCATTTCACCCCAAAAAAAATGTCAAAGTGATAAAAATGACAGTAGCCGGTTTTTGACAAATCTTTTAATAAAGTCTTCTTTTCTTCTTTCCTTCGGGGTTCTTCCGCTGCTTCTTCTCGTCCACATCTTGCCCGACGTCTTCTTCTATCTTCTCAGTCCGTCCTTCCGCCTTCTGGTCCCGCATCTTGCCCGTTGTCTTCTCCGTCCGCCTCCTCGTCCGCATCTTGGGTCTTCTGCGGTCTTCTTCTCGGTCCGCCGCCTTCTCGTCCCCTGCGTTTGAATTGTAATTGGCCGCCGTTTTCCCGCTCCTGGGACCCGCCCCCCTCTGACGCCACAAGTAAACTCCTTAGAAGGTCATGTGCGTCAGAGGGGGGCGGGGTCGCAGAGCGTCACACAGCGGGGGAATTCAATTTCAATCGCGCCGCCCGGAGAAGAAGTTCCCGCCGTGTCACACTCATGTGACCCCGCCCCCCTCTGACGCACATGACCTTCTAAGGAGTTTACTTGTGGCGTCAGAGGGGGGCGGGTCCCAGGAGCGGGAAAACGGCGGCCAATTACAATTCAAACGCAGGGGACGAGAAGGCGGCGGACCGAGAAGAAGACCGCAGAAGACCCAAGATGCGGACGAGGAGGCGGACGGAGAAGACAACGGGCAAGATGCGGGACCAGAAGGCGGAAGGACGGACTGAGAAGATAGAAGAAGACGTCGGGCAAGATGTGGACGAGAAGAAGCAGCGGAAGAACCCCGAAGGAAAGAAGAAAAGAAGACTTTATTAAAAGATTTGTCAAAAACCGGCTACTGTCATTTTTATCACTTTGACATTTTTTTTGGGGTGAAATGGTAGAGGTACAATGTACCCCATTACCATTTCACACAGGGGGGGGGTCAGGATCTGGGGGTCCCCTTTGTTAAAGGGGTCTTCCAGATTCTGATAAACCTCCCGCCCGCATACCCCCACAACCACCGGGCAAGGGTTGTGGGGATGAGACCCTTGTCCCCATCAACATGGGGACATCCTCCCCATGTTGAGGGCATGTGGCCTGGTGCGGTTCAGGAGAGGGGGGGGGGCCGCACTCTGTCCCCCCCTCTTTTCTGCGGCCGGCCAGGTCAACGTGCTCGGATAAGGGTCTGGTGTGGATTTTTAGGGGGACTCCACGCCATTTTTTTTTTCAATTTGGGGTGGAGTTCCCCTTAAAATCCACACCAGACCTGAAGGGTCTGGAATGGATATTTGCCGGGAACCGCACGTCTTTTTTTTTTGGGGTTTTTACGGCGGGGTTCCCCTTAATATCCATTCCAGACCTGAAGGGCCTGGTAATTTAATTTGGAGGGACCCCCTTTTTTTTTTTTTTTTTAATGAGCAATGACTCTATTCTTTATAGCCATGAGTACTTTAACCACTTGCCCACCGGGTTAATTCTGGCACTTCTCTCCTTCATGTGAAAATCACAATTTTTTGGCTAGAAAATTAATCAGAACCCCCAAACATTATATATTTTTTTTTAGCAGACATCCTAGGGAATAAAATGGCAGTCATTGCAATACTTTTTGTCACACCGTATTTGCGCAGCGGTCTTACAAGCGCACTTTTTTTGGATAAAAATCACTTTTTTGAATTAAAAAATAAGACAACAATACATTTTGCCCAATTTTTTTCTATATTGTGAAAGATAATGTTACGCCGAGTAAAATGATACCCAACATGTCACGCTTAAAAATTGCGCCCGCTCGTGGCATGGCGTCAAACTTTTACCCTTTAAAAAACTCGATAGGCGACGTTTAAAAAATTCTACAGGTTGCATTTTTTGAGTTGCAGAGTAGGTCTAGGGCTAGAATTATTGCTCTCACTCTAACGATCGCGGCGATACCTCACTTGTGTGGTTTGAATACTGTTTTCATATGCGGGCGCTACTCGCGTATGCGTTTGCTTCTGTGCGCGAGCTCGTCGCGACGGGGCGCTTTAAAATTTTTTTTTGGGGTTTTCTTATTTATTTTTATTTAGTTTTATAATGTTTTACACTGAAATAAAAAAATAAAAAAAAAATGATCAGTTTTCTTCCTATTACAAGGAATGTAAACATCCCTTGTAATAGGACTAGTGTGTGACAGGTCCTCTTTATGGAGAGAGGCGGGGTCAATAAGGCTGGAAAGCATGGTATTGAAAAAAAAAAAAATAGATCTCATGCTTTCAGCTGCAATCATGTTCGTTCACCACAGTGGTGTAGTGTATAGCACTTTGACCTAGCAGCAAAAGAGTCGTTGGTTCGAATCCCGCCCGTGACAGCATCTGCATGGAGTTTGCATGTTCTCCCTGTGCCTGCGTGGGTTTCCTCCCACAATATAAAAACACGCTGTAAATCGGTTCCGGTCTAAATAAGCCCTAATATGCAGTAGTATATTAAGGTTTGGTTCTGCCCTAGGCCTGACTACATATCTGCACCTCCTAATAGAAAAATGACCCACCCCTTCCTGTCAAGGTCACACCCTGTTTTTGTATAACCCCGCCCAGTAATTTTCAGGGGACCCACACACTAGTTCTGGGGGGGCACTGGATTCCCTTAACCACTTCCATACCAGGCACTTACGCACCTTCCCGCCCAAGCCAATTTTCAGCTTTCAACACTGTCGCACTTTGAATGGCAATTGCGCGGTCATACAACACTGTACCCAAACAAAATTGGCGTCCTTTTTTCCCCACAAATAGAGCTTTCTTTTGTTGTTATTTGATCACCTCTGCGTTTTTTTTTTGCGCAACAACTAAAAAAAGACTGCAAATTTTGAAACAAAAAAACCTTTTTCTTTTTTTAGGTTAATTTTTTTGTAAATAAGTTTTTCTCTTTCAATTACGGGCACTGATATGGCGGCACTGATGGGCCCCGATGAGATGGCACTGATGGACATCGATGAGGTAGTACTGACGGCACAGATGAGGTGGCATTGATTGGCGGCGCTGCTATGCGGCACTGATGGGCACTCATAGGCGGCACTGATGGGCGGCACAGATGGGCGGCACTTATGGGTGGCACTGATGGATACTTATGGGCGGCACTTATGGGTGGCACTGATGGATACTTATGGGTGGCACAGGTGGGCACTGATAGGTGGGCACTGTGCATGGATGGGCACTGTGGGGTGGCACTGATTTTCCCAGTCAGTGCCCATTTGTGGGCACTGATTGGCATCTTTTTTCTTATTTTTTAATGCTTTTTGTTTTTTTGTTCTATAATTTTTTTTTTTTTGCACACCCTGGTGGTCCAGGGTGGGCATCCCTGGTGGTCCAGTGTGGTGATCCGAGGGGGGGCTGCGCTGATAAACAATCAGCGCGAACGCCCCCTGTCAGGAGAGCCGCCGATCGGCTCTCCTATACTCGCGTCTGTAAGACGCGAGTGAGGAAGAGCCATCGATGGCTCTTCCTGTTTACATCGTGATCAGCCGTGATTGGACACGGCTGATCACGTGGTAAAGAGTCTCCGTCTCCGTGAGAGACTCTTTACCGAGATCGGAGATGCAGGGTGTCAGACTGACACCCCGCATCACCGATCGCCGCGCTGCGTGCCCCCACAGGCGCGTGCGGCATGAAATCCTGCAGGACGTCCTGTCAGGATTGTGTAACCACTTCCCGGACGTAAATCGGCCATAGGCTGGGCGGGAAGTGGTTAATTTGCATAGTTTTTCTCTCACTTCCTGTTTGGCTATGGGGCAGGAAGTGAAGGCAAATCTCCCCAATTGGACACAGATAATCCAAAATAAACTGACAGGGCCTATAACCCTCCCTCACTCTATCCAAAATGAAAGAAAATAAAACTTGTTGATTATAGTTCTTGTCAGGGGCGGACTGACCATTGAGTCACTCGGGCACTGCCCGAGGGCCCCATGCCACTAGGGGGCCCCATCCGGGTTGCCAGGCTCAGTAAAACCAGGGACAGTATGTAAAAATCTGTGTTTTTTTTAGATCTGTCCCTGATATGTCCGAAAATGACATGCTTTTAATGTGAATATCCCAAGATTTTAGCTGCCCGCCTCTGCACTACCTCCTGGCGTGGTGGTCATCTGTAAGCCAGAGGGGCCCCATAATCTTCTATTGCCCGGGGGCCCCATGAGTTGTCAGTCCGCCCCTGGTTCTAGTTTAAGCACAAATTTCATAGAGTTTTATTGAGAGCCCTAAGAAAATATAACCATGCCAATAGGCCAGGATAGAGCGTTGCTAATATGTAGGAATGTGTGTTAGAGCACCCCACCCAATGTTAACTAAAAAATTATTAATTTGCAAATAAGTATTATCTGCTCATTTTTTTGGGGATGTCTGCACCCCTGATAGTGACAACATTTGTGAGGTGTCTTCACCCTTTCTAATTCATTCACTTCCTGTCACATAGCCAAACAGGAAGTGAGGGTAAAACCTTACTAATATATTTTCTTGTGGACACAGATCAATCTAAATAGTTTCCCATTATGTAAATTGCACTCTAGCATTTTGCTGTGTACACCCCAAATTATTAGGGATCTTGGACTTTGGGGTCCATTTACTAAAGGCAAATCCACTCCTACAAGTGCAAAGCAAGGAAGAAAACAAAACAACTTTGCTTCTACAGGATTGGATGTTAAAACCATCAGTGCTTCCTCTCAGATTTTCAGCAACTATGCTTGTACTGCAGAGTGGCTTTGCCTTTACTAAACCCCAAACTAAATAATCATTTGGGGCAGGGATCCTCAAACTACGGCCCTCCAGCTGTTGTAGAACTACACATCCCATGAGGCCTTGTAATGCACTGACATTCACAGACATGACTAGGCATGATGGGAATTGTAGTTCCTGAACAACTGGAGGGCCGTAGTTTGAAGACCCATGATTTGGGGTGTACACAGCAGTGCTGGAGTGCAATTTGCTTAATGGGGACACTAGTTAGATTGACCGGTGTCCCCAAGAAATGACACTGGTAGGGTTTTAACCTCACTTCCTGTTCAGCTGTGTGACAGGAAGTGAAGCCAATTTTAAGAAAAGGGACACAAAGCTCAACACAAAAATAAAAAAACACAAAGCAGGGGTTCTAACACTCACTTGGCTTCCCTCAAACACCCACAATTTGAATAGGATCGCCTTGCGCTAGATTTAAGCACAGTGCTGTAAATCAGCACGTCAAGCCTGTCCACCAATAGCAAACCCCCCCCCCCACAGGCCATGTTTGCAGGTTTTCCTTCATCTTGCACATGTGCTTTAAAATAGTCTGGACAGCAATTCTTGATAAGAGAAATCCCCAAAACATGTCCTGTCGGGGGTACTTGAGGGCTGAGGACCACTGCAGAATAAATAAAATACTTACCAGTTTTTGTCTTTAAAGTCAGGGAGAATAAACATGGCAAACATTTCATGATTACACACCAGGAAAGAAGCTTAGACAAAAATCACACATAATTTGTTAGGCCCAAACCTAGTTCAGCTGCAGCTGTCAACATATGTAGCATGAAAAAGTAACAAAAGACAAACTTAACAATTTTAAAGTAATTTTTATTGGTCAACAAAACAAGGAAAGCAAAAAAAGACAAACAAACAAAAATACATTTCAAAATTCTAATTAACCATAGCTTTACACATTTTTCATAAAATAAGGCCACATAGACAAATACATCAAAGTGAACATTATTTAAAAATAAACCAAAACCATTGGCAAAATAAAACAAAACCCATGCAACAAACCACATTTGTGTTTAGCAACAGCATTTCTGCCAGCCTGCCCCTTCTGAGGGCAGCTGAGGAATGATCGATCCAAGCTTTTTATAACAGTGCTAGTAATGAAGCAATTGAAATCACATGACCAAATTGCAGTCTCTAGTTTGGGTGAGCTTGTAATTGGGCACACCTGCAATTAATCCAAACCACGCTCTATGAGCATCCAATGAGTGTTTTTCACCTTTTAAAAAGAAAGGATATTTTTTTTCTAAGTGTTTGAGCATGCTCAGTTCATCACACATGTAGGAACCAAGCTGCAATGGAATGAGAGTTTTTTTTTTTTGTTTCCCCTGATCTGATGCTTTCCAGCCTGAAGGGGAGGTGTTAAAGACAGAAGTAAACACGCACATTTAATAATCTATTTGTGTGAAAAAAAAGGTTGCCAATTTAGTTTGGGAGCCACGTCGCACGACTGCGCAATTGTCAGTTAAAGCGACGCCGCGCCGAATCACAAAAACTTGCCCGGTCATTGACCAGAAATATGGTCCGGGCTCAAGTGGTTAAAAATTAACAAAACACAAAAGTGAGCCCAATTTTTGGGGATAATGTGAAAGATGATGTTACACTGAGTAAATAGATACCTTACATGTCACGCTTTACTATTGGAAACACTCCTGCAATGGGGCCAAAATGAATTCCGTGAATATCCCCATAGGCGACCTTTTATTTTTTTTTCCAGGTTACCAGTTTATAGTTACAAAGAAAGTCTAGTGGTAAAAGTATTGCTCTCGCTCTAACGCACGCGTCAATACCTCACATGTGTGGTTTGAACGATGTTTATATATGTGGGCGGGACTTGCGTAAGTCCCGCCCACATATGTAAAAATTCTTTTTACTTTTTGCTATAATAAATATCCCCAAAAATATATATTCAAAAAACTAAAAAACCCCTCAGTTTAGGCCGATACGTATTCTACATCTTTTTGGTTCCAAAAAATCGCAAATAGCGTTTAGTGTTTGGTTTTTGCAAAAGGTATAGCGTCTACAAATTTTTTTTTTTTGTTGTTTTAACTAGTTATTGGGGCGATCAGCGATTTTTATCGGTACTGCGACATTATGGCGGACACATCGAACACTTTTTTGGAACCATTGGCATTTTTCAGCGATCAGTGCTGTAAAAAATGCATTGCTTACTCAAAAAATGCCACTGGCAGGGAAGGGGTTAACACTAGGTGCGAGGGAGGGGTTAAATATGTTCCCTGGGTGTGTTCTAACTGTAGGGGGGGGGGATGGGACTGACATGTGTAAATGACAGATCGCTGTTCATGAAGGGGAACTCCAGACCCCCCCAAAAAAAATAAGGTGGGTTCCCTCCAGGTGCATACCAGGCTCTTAGGCTTGGTCTGGAACATAAGGGGTTAAACCGGGGCCCAAAAAAATAGCGTGCCCCCCCCCCCCAAGATCCAAACCAAGCCCTTATCCCAGGCACGCAGTCTGGTCAGACAGGAATGGGGTGGGGACGAGCGAGCGCCCCCCTCCCTCCTGAGCCATACCAGACCACATGCCCTCAACATGGGGGAGTGTGTGCTGTGGGGGAGGGGGGCACTGCCCCCCCACCCCAAAGCACTCTTGCCCCCATGTCGATAGGGACAAGAGCCTCTTCCCGACAACCCTGGCCGTTGGTTGTCGGGGTATGCGGGCGGAGAGCTTATCAGAATCTGAGAGACCCCTTTAATAAAGGGGTCCCCAGATTCCGGCCCCCCACCCTATGTGAATGAGTATGGGGTACATCGTACCTCTACCCATTCACATGGGGGAAATGTAAAGTAAAAAAAAAACACCACACAGAATAAAATATTTTATTAATCTGCTCCGGAGCCCCCCCTTTCTTCTTTAGCTCTCTTAGAAGGGGGGGTTTCTTCTCTCCCGATCTTCCGCCGGGACCCTGGGCTTCGGTGATTTCTGCCGGGGGAGGGCGCCATCCCTCGGTCCTCTCCGGAGCCTTCCGCCGGATGCCCCCACCCCATTTAAGCTCTTTTTCATTAGGGAGGGGCATCCGGACTTCGGGGTCTTCTGCCGGGGGATGGCGCCTATCCCCCGGTCTTTCCGGTGCCTTCCGCCAGGGTTCCGGTCTTCCTGGTCTTCTGCCGGGGGTGCGCCAACTCCCAGGTCTTTTCTCTGCTCCCTCTTCTGCCTGGCTCCCCCGCGGAGCCAGGGCTTTCTTCCGTCTTCTTTCTTCTCTCTTCCTTCTTCTGCCTGTCTCCTCCGGGAGCACAGGGCTTGTCTGCGCTGTCTTCTTCCTTCTCTTCCATTCGATGTTGACACGACGAGGTTCCGCGCTGACATGCCGTGTCAGCGGCGGGCATGGACTTATATAGGGTAATGCCACCATGTGACCTCAACCCATGTGACATCACATTCCCTGGGCATGATGGGAATGTGATGTCACATGGGTTGAGGTCACATGGTGGCATTGCCCTATATAAGTCCATGCCCACTGCTCAGACGGCATTCCAGCGCCGGACCTCGTCGTGTCAACATCGAATGGAAGAGAAGGGAGAAGACAGCGGAGACAAGCCCTGTGCTCCCGGAGGAGACAGGCAGAAGAAGGAAGAGAGAAGAAAGAAGACGGAAGAAAGCCCTGGCTCCGCGGGGGAGCCAGGCAGAAGAGGGAGCAGAGAAGACAGAAGAGAAAAGACCGGGGAGTTGGCGCACCCCCGGCAGAAGACCAGGAAGACCGGAACCCTGGCGGAAGGCACCGGAAAGACCGGGGGATAGGCGCCATCCCCCGGCAGAAGACCCCGAAGTCCGGATGCCCCTCCCTAATGAAAAAGAGCTTTAATGGGGTGGGGGCATCCGGCGGAAGGCTCCGGAGAGGACCGAGGGATGGCGCCCTCCCCCGGCAGAAATCACCGAAGCCCAGGGTCCCGGCAGAAGATCGGGAGAGAAGAAACCCCCCCTTCTAAGAGAGCTAAAGAAGAAAGGGGGGGCTCCGGAGCAGATTAATAAAATATTTTATTCTGTGTGGTGTTTTTTTTTTACTTTACATTTCCCCCATGTGAATGGGTAGAGGTACGATGTACCCCATACTCATTCACATAGGGTGGGGGTCCGGCATCTGGGGGCCCCCTTATTAAAGGGAGCTCGCAGATTCCGATTAGCCCCGCCCGCATACCCCGACAACCAACGGCAAGGGTTGTCGGGAAGAGGCTCTTGTCCCTATCGACATGGGGGCAAGAGTGCTTTGGGGTGGGGGGGCAGTGCCCCCCTCCCCCACAGCACACACTCCCCCATGTTGAGGGCATGCGGTCTGGTACGGCTCAGGAGGGGGGGGGGCCGCTCGCTCATCCCCTCCCCCATTCCTGTCCGGGCCAGACTGCATGCTTGGGATGAGGGCTTGGTTTGGATCTGGGGGGGACCCCCGCGCCGAATCGGCGCGGGTTTAACCCCTCACGTTCCGGACCAAGCCTAAGAGCCTAATGTAGCCCTGAAGGGGGACCCGCGCCGATTTCAAGTTTGAAATTTGGCGCCGAGTTCCCCTTCAGGGCTGAAAACAGCTCGGAGATTCCCGTGCGCCGCGTCACGCAGCGCATTCACGGGTACGCCGCTTGGTATTTACCAAGATTTTCACGGCGTACTGACAGGGCGCACGGGAATCCCTGACTTTTCTCTCTGCGCATGCCCAGTATGCAAATGAACCTCCCGAGGTTCAGGCGCACTGTGCAAGCGTACGGGGATCTGTTTTCAAAAAACACTTTCCCTTTCAATTCGGCCCGCCAAACACTTCAAAACACATGTCACTTCACTTCCCCTGCATCCCCCCACCTCCCCCCTTAATAAACTCCCGCCCAAACCCCCGCAATTTATAGTTTAATGTGCCGTGCGCCAGGTCTGTACTGGTGCACAATGCACCCTCTCCTGGGCGCACGGAGCACATTAGTAACTAGGGAAATACACTGCACTAGCAGCGTATTTCTTTAGTAAATGGACAAACGGCTGCTACTCCTGCTTTTACTCCATGAGTCATGGAGTAAAGGCTTGGTAAATCAGGCCCACTGACACTTTTGACACATTTTTGGGACCATTGTCATTTTCACAGCGAAAAGTGCTATAAAAATGCAATGATTACAGTTAAAATTACACTGGCAGTGAACCTAGGGAGTGCTTCTAACTGTTAGGGGGCGTGGCTTGCCATGACACGTCACTCATCGCTGTTCCCGATGACAGGGAACAGACGATCAGTGAGAGTGTCAGAGGCAGGATGGGGAGATGTGTTTACACTGACATCTCCCCGTTCTTTAGCTTCGTGACCCGATCACGGAACACCGAGTCCGCAAATCCCACGGGCACGGTCATGGAGCTTGTGACAGGGTCGTGAGTGGGCCGGCGGCGCATGCATGACCACATGGTTTTGCAAGTTAAAGGGGACGTATATATACGCCCATTTGTGCAGCCGTGCCATTCTGTCGACGTAAAAGTGCGTGCGGTGGTAGGAAAGCGGTTAATAAAGAAAAATTGAACAATGAGTATAATTGCCATATATACTCGAGTATAAGCCGACCCGAATGTAAGCCTCAAAGTACGTTTCATGATTATTGGGAGGCGTAATCACGAAACGTACGTCGAGGCGGTACCTGATCACGTTACTCACGCTGTTTCTGGCCCTGCTGTTTGTTGGATGCAAGCAGGTGGAACGCACACCATCCACGGAGGTGGACAGGGACACGGCGGTTCCCCCCAGACATTGCCTGATAAGCCAGAAACCTCAGTGCCGGGTAGGCACTTTTAAATGTAAGTAGCCATTTGGTTATCTTTTTAATATTGCTATTTTTAATAAACGATAATATGCTATGGAGTGACTACATATCCAGTCACTATTGGGTGTTATATCACAGTTGGTGAAGGAATACATCATTATATTTTCAAGACTAATCACAGCAGCAAGGAATGGTTGTTTTGATTCTTTATAGACTCTGACTATCACAATTAGATCCATTTATTATTGTGACTTCTTAAATCTTGTTTAAGCAATTTTTATGTTTATTGGCTTATTCATATGTGCACATGATATATGACAAGGCCGTGTATGTTTCACTTTTAAGCCTTAGATAGGCTTTTCCTGTTTAAATGCAGCGTTTTGCCGCCATTTTGGCAGTAATTTTTTGGGTGGTTTTCAATTACATTGAAAACTCCCATTGGCGGCCATTTTTGAGGAGTCCTGGCCTCTAGTGCTGGATCCAACAGCGCACACAGGTCTCTTCAGATGCCTTTACAAGATACCTCATGTTTTTTTCCTCTCCACACGCTGCGTACTGAGGGCGGGCGGCGGCACTGTGCAGTCTCCTCCTGTGGTGAGTCCCCTGGGTACCCCCTGGCCAGCACAGCAAGAGGGTGGGTTCCAGTCAGCCTGAATAGGGCCCTAGGAGCTCCGTTTTTTGGAGTCCGTATCTGGGTTCTTCTTCCCCAACATGCCTGTGGTGGAAGCAGGTGTTAGCACCTAGGATTCTCACAGACGCTTTGTTGTTAGTCCAGGGCACTTTTGTGCAAGGGGGGGCGGACGTGCGGGGGTTAAAAAAGTGCCCCCTCCCCCGCTATCCCCTGGGGAATGCTCTGTATCAGACTGGGACTTAGCGATCCTGGTCCTGTTTTGTATGGAGCCATGGACCAGGTACCTGGGTCGTGCATGACAAGGCACTTGTGGGTGCGCTTCTTACTGCTGTAAGGGACTTCCTTATGTTGTATAGGGCAGCTGGGCTTGGTCTTTTTTGGGTCACACAAATCAGACCGCTCTGTGCAGGTTTTTCCTGAGGTGCCCTTGTTTGATCATTTTCATGGATGCGGAATGGGTAAAGCCGCAAAAGGCTTTTGTAGTCCCTCCCTGCCTGTCGGTTCGGTACCCTTTTTAAGGAGAGCCTTTCTTATAAAAAGGAGGGGTTCTCCTGTAGGGGTGGACCCTCCAGTTCCCAGGGTGTATACCCACTCTCCCTATTGCGGGAACCCCTGCTTGTATGGATCGAACTGATTGGAGATCCGAAGCATTGACCCGTTTCATGTTTACCATGCTGGGGTCTGCCTTGCGGCCTATTGTGGCCCCTATTCTGGGGTCTCAGTCCCTCACTGAGTGAGCATTATGCACCAGACTGTGGAGAAGCATCAGCTCTCTCCTGAAGTTTTTAGGCTAGCGGACCAGCTGGTTCAGGGCCTTGTATAAGTCTGGGATGCTTCACTGGATGCCGCGCCCTTGATATCTAGGGCTTCATTTTCAGAGATGGTTTATGCTGCTTCCTATGGTTGGAATGCTAATCTGCTAACCAGGCCTCTAACATATGCCTTGGCGGATTTACCCTTCAGGGTGGGAGGCCCTTTTGGTCCTCGCTGGACGACATTATCAAGGATGTCACTGGAAGGAAGAGCTCTCTCCTCCCTCAGTCCTCCAGGGGGAAGGTGCCCCGCCGTCGGCCGGGTCCTTCCTTTCCCTTGCCGAAGCTGTATTTTCGTCAGTCAGGGTACGCGTGTAAACCTTCCCAGGCCGACTAAGGCTCAGCTGGGGGACTAAAATGCCCCTGGGTGCGTAAGCCGATCACGCCAGCACCCAAACCCGCCAATGTATGTAGCCTTCCTCCACCCGTGTCTGGGGTGGGAGGTCGGCTTTGAAGGTTCACAGCTTGGTGCACCTCCCTGCTCACTGACCAGTGGGTCTGCGAGGGGGTCTCTTCGGAGTACTAGATAGGGTTCCTTCCTATCCACCGAACAGGTTTTTTCCCTTGTGTCTACCTCTCCTTCCGGCTCGTCGGTCTGCCCTGGGGCAGTGTGGGACTTGCCCGGTTGCGGGGTAAGTTTACCTGTCCTGCAGGACAAGAGGTTTGAGGGTTTCTATTTGAATCTGTTCTTGGCAAAGATGGACGGGGTCCGTCTGATCTTGGGCCTCAAGCCCTACATGCCCTTGTGAACGTTGGGTAGTTGCACATGGAATCCAGGTGGTAGCTGCGCTCCATCCGGGGGACTTTCTGGCGTTCCTTGGACATCAAGGATGCATACATGCATGTCCCATTTTGTGCAAGTCACAGAGTTTTCTGTGCTTTGCGATGGTGGAGGACCACTGTCAGTTTGTGGCCCTTCCTTTTGATCTGGCGTCAGCACCAAGAGTTTTCACCAGGGAGCTCGCACTTATCATAGCTTCGCTGGGCCTGCAATTCTTTGCCATTGTGGCTACTTGGTCGACCTTTTTCTGAGAGCAGTTTCTGGCTCAGAATTGGTGGATGTGTTTGTAGCCATTCAGACCCTCTGAGAATTCGGGTGGGTGTTAAACAGTTTGGAGTCGGTCCTGGTTCCGACTCAGCGTTTGGAGTACCTAGGGTTGACCTGGACTCCTCGCTGGCGAAGGTTTTTCTTCCCCTGGAAAAATTGAAGACTCTTCAGTCTGCAGTGAAGGCGTTGGCATCACACAATCGGTCATCTCTCCGTTTTTCATGCGAGTCCTGGGCCTGTTGGTAGCCTCCTTCGAGGCTGTGCCATATGCCCAGCTCCACACTCGTGCCTTCCTGAGGGAAATACTGTCTGAGTGGTACAAATCTCTTTGTCTCTGGATCATCAGACTCAGGTGCGGTCAGAGTCTTTCTGAATTGGTGGCTGAGATCCCCGACTCTTCGCTCTCATCTGATCTCAGTAGCTAACCAGGGTCGGGCCTGGTTAGTACTTGGATGGGAGACCGCCTGGGAATACCAGATGCTGTGACTCCTGTCTACCGATCATTGTCCTAGTTTTTTGGGCGATCAGGTTATGCCTCTCCTCGTGGTCGAGGAGGTTGCAAGGTTGTTCGATCTGAATTCAGCTGGACGACGCCACGGCTGTGGATTCGGTCTACCATCAGGTAGACTGGCAGGCGGACTACCGGAGTCGCCAGATGTTGGACCAGAGCGACTGGTCTTTGTACGTGGAGGTGTTTCAGCTCCCTTCCAGGAGGTGAGACTCACAGGGCATGGATCTCCTGGCCGCTCGTCTCAACCACAAGGTGTCTAAGTTCGTGGCCAGGTCTAGCGATCCTGTACAGATGCGTCAGTCGGGTTGGTGGCCCTGTGTGGTTAGTATCGGCTACTTTATACCTTTCTTCCATTGTAATTGCTTCCTTGGCTGCTCCACAGAGTGGAGGCTGAGGGGATCCCATTGATTCTAATCGCTCCAGATTGGCCTTGGCGTCCTTGCTACACCGATCTCAGGCGCCTGGTGGCGGGGGTACCCTGGCAGGAGGACCTTCTGTCTCAGGGTCCCATACTTCCTCCTGTTGTGCAGTCGCTGGCTTGCACGACATGGCTATTGGAAGCCAGGTTTTAGGAGACCGGGGTCTGTCTGACTCGGTCATCTCACCACGCTGAGGGCACGTTAGTCTTCTTCTAGGAAGCTCTACCATCGTACCTGAAAGACCTACATCTCTTGGTGCGAAGTGATGGGGTGTCGTCCAAGGACGTACTCGGTGCCCAGGGTTCTGCTGTTTTTACAGCTTGGAGGGGACCTAAAAATTGACGTAAGCACCGTTTGGGGGCAGATTTCAGCCTTGGCTGTGTCTTTCGGGGGCATTTTGCGACCCACTCCCTGGTGGGTACCCTTTTGTGCAGGGGGTTTGTCTTATACTTCCCCCTCTTGGCCCACCTCTTCCCCCATGTGTTTTGATTTTGGTGCTCTCGGTTCTTCAGGAACCTTCCTTTTGTAAACATCAGAGAAATTCCTCTCTTGACACTATCTTGGAAGGTGGCAGTTTTTAGTGGCCATTACTTCTGTCAGAAGGGTTTCTGAGTTGTCGGTCTTGTCTTGCAAGTCGCCATGCTTGATCCTCCATAAAGATTAGGTGGTGTTGGTACGTCCGCGACCTTCCCTTCTTCCGAAGGAGGTTTCGGCCTTTCGCCTGTATGAGGACTTTTGTTCTCCCATCCTTATGTCCTCGGCTGGCGCATCCTACGGAGGTTGTGTTTCATACTTTAGGCGCGGTACGCGCTTTGCGGGTATACCTGCCTGCTACGGCTCCGTTTCGGAGATCTGGCGCTCCTTTTGTTTCAATGGCTGGTCCACAAAGGGGCCTGGCGGTCTCGTCAACCACCATTTCTCGGTGGATCAGGCAGACCGTCATACAGGCCTATGCTCTTAGGGGGCAGGCGCCCCCTTTTCCGGTCACGGCATTTTCAACCAGGGCAATGGGTGCTTCCTGGGTTTTCGGACATCATGTGTCTGTCTCACAGGTGTGCGAGGCGGCGACTTGGTCGTCTATTTACACTTTTTCAAAACTTTACAAGGTTGTTGTGAGTGCATCTTCTGATGCTTCTTTCGGCCACAAGGTTTGCAGGCGGTTGTTTAAGGTTGCAACTCCTCTGTTGAGGAGCTCTGCTTGTTTTTGGGGTGAAGTTAACTAGGTTTTACTGATACTGTTCCCACCCCTCTTTTTTGACACTGCTTGGGGACGTCCCACTTGTCAAGATTTAAGGAGCTGTGTCCGTCCATGGACGATAGGAGAAAATAGGATTTTTTGTACTCACCGTAAAATCCTTTTCCCTGACGTCCATGGACGGACACAGCACCCTCCCCTACTTTTTAGGTTTGTACTGCTTGTTACGAACTAAGGCTTCATACTGCAGGGAAGAGGGTTATGTCTGGAGAGACCGCCCCCTGGGCGGGGCTGTTCAACTTTGTTAAAATAACATGTATTTAATTATCTAACATGTTTCTGCCTAGTCCTCTCCTGTAAACAGGGAACATAACCCACTTGACAAGATTTAAGGACGTCCATGGACGTCAGAAAAAAAGATTTTACGGTGAGTACAAAAAATCCTATTTTTTATATTATATCTTGATTATATATGATTGTTAATATTAATACCTAGAATTACATCACTAAATTGTAATGATAACTGAAATATTACTCTAAGGAATATATATGTGAGAAATGTACTACAGCGCTAACTATTAAATAAATTTGAAAGGAAAAAAACAACACAAATACCCAAATGATATCGCTGCATACACACAGGTGTACAAAACTAGAATGATACAAAAAAAGAAAAAAATTGTGATGCGCTGAAATCAACTTTTGCTGATAATATGTGTAAAATATGTGCAGAATTGATACCAATTGTACACACTCAGGAGGGTATCAATAAGAAACCACAATAAAAAACAAATAAATTGTGAGATGATCCATAAGTGCAAAAAACAACCTCAAGTGTAGCAAATGTCCAGTTCTGAGTAGTAGTACTAATAATACAAAAGGGTTCCACACCCACTTGCTATCACAGGCTGACGTGTTGTTGAGCTTTCAAACAAAACACAGGCAGACACCTTGAAACTTCAGATTAATAAGTGTGGACTGGTGCTTAATTGCTTCCAAATGGCCCAGCATATGAGGACGCCTTGCTGCTTCAGGGCGATATAACTCAAAAAGAAAAAAGGAAAGAGATATGGTGCAACACTGGCAACATTTGGTTCTATATACTTATTGAGAGAAGTATAGTTATAATTGCTTGTTTTTATTTTTTGTAATTTATTATTTTCATTGTATTGTACAAATATGAATGGTACTATTATTATAACTTTGTTATGCCTTATGAAAACACAATAAAATATTCAAACAAAAATAACATTTTATTGAAAAAATCACATTAACCACTTAACAACCGCCCTATAGACGAAATACGTCTACAAGGCGGTTGCTTAACTCTGGGAGGGCGTCAATGTACGTCCTCCCAGAATCGCGCTCCCGCGCGCCCTGTGGGGCGCGCACACGGGAGTCTCCGTGACCGCCGGGTCCTCCGGACCCGGCTGATCACGGATCACGGTAAATCGCCGCTGATAGTGGCGGTTTACCACGTGATCGCTCCGTCCAATGACGGAGCGATCACTAGTAAACAAACCGGCGTCATGTGATGACGCCGGTTCCTCCCTCTCCTCTCTGTACTGAACGGTACAGTGTGAGAGAGGAGAGGGGAGAGAGCGGAAGCAGCTGCTGCTGCTGCGGGCTGGATCTGTGACACATGCAGTCACAGATCCAGCCATCCATCCCTCCCTGTGCAATACTCTGCAATGCCCCCATACTCTGCAATGCCCCCATACTCCTCAATGCCCCCATACTCCTCAATGCCCCCATACTCCTCAATGCCCCCATACTCCGCAATGCCCCTATACTCTGCAATGCCCCCATACTCTGCAATGCCCCCATACTCTGCAATGCCCCCATACTCTGCAATACCCCAAAATACTCTGCAATGCCCCCATACCCCGCAATACTCCGCAATACTCCGCAATACTCCGCAATACCCCGCAATACTCCGCAATACCCCACAATACCCCACAATACTCAGCAATACCCTGCAATACCCCACAATACTCCGCAATACCCCACAATACTCCGCAATACCCCACAATACCCTGGGATTTTTAAGTAGCGAAGTTTGGCGCCATTCCACGAGCGTGTGCAATTTTGAAGGGTGACATGTTGGGTATCTATTTACTCGGCGTAACTTCATCTTTCACATTTTTGCAAAAGAATGAAGAAAAAATACTAAATTTGCCAAATTTTATAACAGAAACAAAGAAAAAATTTTTTTTTTTACAGAATTTTCAGTCTTTTTTCTCTTATAGCGCAAAAAATAAAAAACCCAACGGTGATTAAATACCACCAAAAGAAAGCTCTATTTGTGTGAAAAAAAGGACGAAAATTTTATTTGGGTACAGTGTTGTATGACTGAGTAATTGTCATTCAAATTGTGAGAGCACCGAAAGCTGAAAATTGGTCTGGTTATTAAGGGGGTTTACGTGCCCAGTGGTCAAGTGGTTAACATAAAAAAAATAGAAATGCACCTCCACCACATTCATTTAAAATTTGACAACGTTGACAAGGCACAGGTCATTCAAACTTCACATCCTAAAAAGCTGAATTGGAGTGGACCTATGTAATATTATAAATATCTGCTGTGTTGCAAGAGCGATCACTCAGTAGAAAAAATACAACACAGCGTGCTGTCTAAAGAAAATAAATAGTCCCACATTAGCATACCTCCCAACTGTCCCTGATTTAGATGGACTGTCCCTCTTTCCTCCTCATTTGTCCCTCATTTTGGCCTGATTTATATAGTTGTATATAAAATGCACTTTTTATCTTTCAATGTATCTGTCACTTTAATGGGGCGTGACATGGGCAGTATCCTATGTCTTTTTTTTTTTTTTTTTTCAAAGTGTATTTTGTGCGTGTACTCGAGAGAGGAGCCGGACTGCAGGAGTTGGGAGTAGGCAGGCCTCCCCCAGAGGCAATCTGCCACCTTTCTCCATGCCCCGGGTGGCAATGGTGGGTGTGTGAGGGGGTCCTCCCACACAGCCCGCCCTACCTGCTCCGCTTTGAAGCCCAACGGGGCAGAGGGACTCCCTATAAGGGAGTGAGAGGATCTAGCCCGCTCAACCAGCCCCGTTAGTCCTTTGCCTCTCTTTTTAGAGACCGCGTGGTCAAAGTGCGTGCATGTTAACCCAATTTCGAGTGCGTGTAAGTGTGGTGGTTTTTGTGGGAGGGAGGTGGGCGTACTAAGCTTACCTCGCATAGCACACCCACCGGGAGCCGGGCTGAGACCACCAAACTCAATTCACATGTAGCTGAGACCGGGATCCGAACCCCTAGCTGCAGAGGTGAATGGCTTGTCAGCGCAGTGCCAATCGCGTTGAGCCACCGCAGCTCCCCTATGTCTTCATACGTTTGCTAGCAGGTGTCCCTCATTCCCATCTCAAAATGTTGGGAGGTATTTATTAGTCTTTAGCATAGGATAAAAAGATGTGGTCCAATGATAAACATTTCATCAAACTAAGGATAGCTAATCCTCAGAGTAGAACCCTGTGCTGAGGTGATGGGGAATCCTCGTATTGTGTATGGAGTGCTGAGATAGTTACTGTACAACTAATGCAGCCTTCTACTTCCATTAAAGAGCAGAGTCCTTGGCATGTACAGCCACAGCAGATAGTTTGTAGCAATGTGTGTCTGGTCAGTAAGGTGGTGATGCAAAAATCAAGTCCCAACAGATGGTAGGAAAGTAGAAAAAAGCTCACCGTTGCGCAGACTTCCAAGCTGTCATTCCGAGATGGATACGATATGCTCACTGAATAGAATGGGGAGGGGGCGTCTCACTCACAGGCTTGCACTAATGACGTCTCATGCTGTGACCACCGCTCTCATCAACTGATCACTTCCGCACCTCAATTAGCATCCAGGGATGTCAAATATGAGAATATCCGTGGTATACAGTCTGTGTCCTCACTACACAGGGTGTGATGGCATCAAGTGCAGCTGCTCCAGAGCTCAGTAAATGAATACAATATCACGTGTAGGCATTAGGGATGAGCCCAATGTTCGAGTTGAACATAAAGTAGACTCGAACATTGGGTGTTCACCAATTAGCGATCAATTTGGGGTGTTTGCGGCAAATTTAAAAAAGCTACGGAACACCTTTTAAAAGTCTAAGTTTTAAAAACGGACGTTTTTTCAGGAGCAGTGATTTTAATAATGCTTAAAGTGAAACAATAATAGTGAAATATTCGTACCTGGGGGGGGGGGGTGTCTATAGTATGCCTGTAAAGTGCTCGAGAATGGATGTAAATCGCTGGAATTTTTTTTTCTTTTTTAATAAAGGACTTGTCCCAAGCTGTCTCCTGTGTTTTTTTACAATTTTTGACACTTTTTTGTGAAATGGTACCCCTTTACCAATTCACATAGGGGGGGCCGGGATCAGGGGGTCCCCTTTGTTAAAGGGGGCTTACAGATTCCAATAAGTCCCCAGCCCACAGACCCCCACAACCACTGGGCAAGGGTTGTGGGGATGAGGCCCTTGTCCCCATCAACAAGGGGACATGGTCCTTTGGGGTCCAGACCCCAAAGCATCCTCTCCATGTTGAGGGCATGTGGCCTGGTATGGTTCAGGAGGGGGGCGCTCTCTCGTCCCCCCCTCTTTTTCTGTGGCCTGCCAGGTTGGGTGCTCAGATAAGGGTCTGGTATGGATTTTTTGGGGGACCTCCACACCATTTTTTTTTTTATTTTGGCGTGGGGTTCCCCTTAAAATCCATACCAGACCTGAAGGGTCTGGTATAGATTTTGAGGGGGGCACCTACGCCATTGTTTTAAAAAAAATTGACGCAGGGTTCTCCTTAATATCAATACCAGACCTGAAGGGCCTAGTATGGAATTTGGAATTATTTTTTTACATTTTGGTTTGGGGTTATTTTGGTTTGGGGTTATTAATATCACTGCTCCTGAAAAATTGGCTGGTTTTAAAACTTTTTTTCATTGATACATGTCCCCTGGGGCAGGACCCAGGTCCCCAAACACTTTTTATGACAATAACTTGCATATTAACCTTTAAAATTAGCACTTTTTTACGTTTGTGTCCCATAGACTTTAACGATGTTCGCGTGTTCGAAAACATTTTGGTGGTTGAGAAATGAGATGTGTAATTTATGCTTGTAGAACGCCTGACGGTGCTACTTCAATGTTGGGCCTCTATGTGGCCAGGCTGTGTAAAAGTCTCACCCATGCAGTATCGCCATACTCAGGAGGAGTAGCAGAATGCATTTTGGGGTGTCAGTTTTGCTATGTACATGCCATGTGTTGGAAATATCTTATAAATGGAGAACTTTGTATAAAAAAAATGCGTTTTCATTTTTTTCCACATATTCCAAAAACTTCTGGAAAAACATTAACCATTCAAAAGACTCATTATGCCTCATAGATTATACGTTGGGGTGTTAGCTTTCCAAAATGGGGTCATTTTGTGGGCATTTCTATTGACCTGGTACTCCAGGGCCTTCAAAAGTGTGATAGATTGTCATCGAATGAAATGTGCAATTTATGATTTTAGAACGCCTGATGGTGCTACTTGTATGCTAGACCTCTATATGTGGTCAGGCTGTGTAAAAGTCTCACACATGTGGTATCACTATACTGAGGAGGAGTAGCAGAATGTATTTTGGGGTGTCATTGCAAGTATGCATGTGCTGTGTGAGAGAAATAACTTGTTATGACAATTTTGTGCAAAAAAAAATGAGATAGGCCCTTCAGTACATCAGGTGTGATCAGATGTGATAATTTGCACCATAGCTTGTAGACTCTATGGCCCGGATTCACAAAGCACTTACACCGACGTATCTCGAAATACGCCGCGTAAGTGTAAATATGCGCCATCGTATCTGTGCGCCGTGCCCACAAAACTAGATACGCCTGAAAATAGGCTTCATCCGACCGACGTAACTTGCCTACGCCGGCGTAGAGTGGGCGCATATTTAGGCTGGGCGCATTTGCCGCTCCCATTGATTTTCTAGGCACATATGCAACTGAGGGAGATACACCGATTCACGAACGTACTTGCGCCCGGCGTATAATATACACGGTTTGCGTAAGTCGTAGGTCCGGCGTAAAGTTTTTCCCCATATATGAGGCGCAACCCATGCAAAGGTATGGACCAAGGAACACAAGCCGTCGTATTTTACGTTGTTTACGTTGTACATGAATATGGCTGGGCGTAGGTTACGTTCACGCAGTAGGCAGTGATCCATCGTATCTTAGGCATTCGTTCCGGCGTGATTCTGAGCATGTGCACTGGGATGCGTCCACGGGACGGCGCATGCGCCATTCGTTATTCGTATCTATCTGGCGCTCGGCCCATCATTTGCATGGGGTCACGCCTCATTAGCATGGCTCACGCCCACTTCCACTTATGACGACTTACGCCTAAAAAACCCAGCGCAGATTTGGCAGCACTGGCTTTGTGAATCCAGTGCTTGCCTCTCTGCGCTGCGCCGGTGTAGCGTAAAAAAGATACGCTACGGCGGCATAAATATGCGCCGATGTATGTGAATCCGGGCCATAAACTTTCACTCTTTTGGTTATTTTTACTAAAGATATGTATACATGTATACATTTTGGCTCAATTTTATGAAGAAAAATTACTTATTTGCAAAATTTTACAATAGAAAAAATTGTGAGAGCCGGAGGCTCTTTACCGAGGTCAGAGATGCAGGGTGTCAGACTGACACCCTGCATTACCAATCGCCACGCTGCGCGCCCCCACGAGCGCGCCCGGCATGTTATCCTGCTGGACGTCAATAGACGTCCAGTCAGGATTTCACAACCACTTCCCGGACGTCAATTGACTATTGACCGGGCGGGAAGTGGTTAAGGTGGTATTTAATCACCATCGTTTTTTTTTTTTTTGCTAAATAAATGAATAAAGACCGAAAATTTTGAAAAAAATAAATAAAACTTTTTCATAGTTTGTTAATTTTTTTTTACAAACGGGTAATTTTTCTCTTTCGCTGATGTGCGCTGATGAGGCTGCACTGATGGGCACTGATAGGCTGCGCCAATGGGCACTAATGAGACAGCACTGGTGGGCATTGATGGGCACTGATGAGGCTGCACTAATAGGCACTGATAGGCTGCACTCATGGGCACTGATGAGGCTGCACTCATAGGCACTGATAGGTGGTACTGATGGGCACCCGGTCTGCTGGCATTTAAACTGTGGGCACCTGGCTGTGACAGCTTGCGGCCTCACATCTGGGTGGCAACTGTGCATGCGCACGTCACGCTGCACCTGCTGAATGGTCCAGAAGTTTTCTGGGACCAGTGACGTGTTCCAGAAATGTGCAGGCACGGGAGGGGGAGAGGAGAACTTCTGCTTGGATCGCCCTTTGTTCACATTTGAAATGCAGAACCTTTTCACCCCTGAAATGCATTATATTTTTTGCTATTACAGTTGTACATTTGTAATTGAACGATATACATTCTGCCTTTGTTGCTTTCATTCTTGCACCCCCAGCTTTTTATTCACCTTTGGTCTGAGACTATTGCTACTATGACAGTAACTATGGTTGGCCATACATCGTTCAAATCTCGACCGGTTCAGCAGGAACCTGCCGAGATTCGAATCATTAATGGAAGGCTGAATGTACCAAGTTGATCGATGGATCAACTTGGATACAACCAGCCTTCTGGATTTGATTCTGATTATTGCAAGCGGCTACTATAGCCGATAGCGACAATCACTGTCTTCTCCTGGCGGGGACAGCTTCCTCCACCCTCCCCCGCCGGGAGAAGACAATAAGCTGATTCTCCTGTCAGCATTGTCTGTGTTGATGGGGGAATCGTGTGAAATTCGCACCGTGTATGGCTGGCTTAAGGGGAAATTTAATTGACAGAGCCCCAAATAGCACTAAAAGCTCAACAGGAGTTTCTTCCTCATCCTTTCCAAAACTAAAAAAGTTGTAGCTGGACATACATTCAAAAGTTTTTTTATATCTGCATTTTTGCTTTATATATGATAATTTTTTTTTTTACAAATAAACAGTTACCACAAGGTACACCCATGACACTGATGTCACAGAGCACCGCAGTAGTTGATTTTATTCGGTCTCCCTATTTCTTATTGAACCCTCCAACAAAGCTGTACATGGGCACTAAATGTCAGATTAAGCTCTGTATGAAACAGACTTTCTCAAATACAGTGTCTGAGGAAACATAAACTAGAAGCTCAACAGCTGGATGCAAATGAAAATCCCAAAAATTCATATGCTAATTAAATTAATTAATTAACAAATATGCATACCAAAGCAGTATACGGGGGGGGGGTTAATAAAACAGGAGCGCCCAGAATCTGATGCAGCCATTCATGGTAGCCAATCAGCTTCTGTATCTTCAGCTTGTTCAACACAGTAGGATGACTCTCTTAGCAGCCAGTAAAATATAGGAAGCCAATCTTTTCAAGGCCTTTCCAATACCAGGGAACGGGAGACCCAGGAGGAGATGTAACGGATCCAGCAAAAGAGGGGCTCAAAAATTTGCTGGAGCAGAGAAACCACCATGGACCAGAAAGATGCAATTAACGTGCACTGCCAAAAGATATGGTAGTGAGTTCCTCTAGTTTTACCACATCTCTAACAAAGGGGGGAGAGAAAGGGGTCAACATGATGTAATACCTCGGGGGTCCTGTACCAAAAAAATAACTCTTTAAATGTGCCACACATCTGGATATTTTGGAAGTTGAATTCCATATTTTAGCCCACTGATGGAGGGAGATTGGTTGTTGTATAGTTTGAGTAAATTTTCGCATGTAGGATTGGGAGTCTACAGAAAATGGAGGGGTTTCCTGAAGCAAATGGTAAAAAAAAAGATAATAGCAGTGTTTGGTGGGGGCCAGACCCCAACTGCCCATAGGTTATACCAGGCATATGCATGTCACGTCTCTTCCCAGTGCACTCTCAGCTGTGAGTCAGAGCCACACTCGAGAAACACCCGTCGGTACATCAGGGGGCCAGGACCCACAACGATCCCCTTCTCTCTGGCACGGTAGCCGCGGCTCTGATGAACTGATCAGGCTCGGCTGTCTCACACAGCCGAGCAGAGTGAAGCCGCCTCCCCCTCCTCCTTTATGTCTACACAGGGGGAGGGGACCCGACGTGCAGTCCCGCGCTGATCTGAGGTACATTATGGGTCTGAAGGGGGGGGTCTGTATTGTAGGGGGGTTTCTGTATTGTAGGGGGGTTCTGTATTGTAGGGGTGGTCTGAAATGTAGAGGGGGTTCTGTATTGTAGGGGGTTCTGTAATGTGGGGGGTTCTGTATTGTACGGGGGTCTGACATGTAGGGGGGTCTGTAATGTAGAGGGTTTCTGTATTGTAGGGGGTTTGAAATGTAAGGGGTTCTGTATTGTAGGGGGGTCTGAAATGTAGGGGGTGTTCTGTATTGTATGGGGGTCTGTAATGAAGGGGGTTCTGTATTGTAGGGGGGTCTGAAATGTAGGGGGTGTTCTGTATTGTATGGGGGTCTGTAATGTAGGGGGTTCTGTATTGTAGGGGGTCTGAAATGTAGGGGGGTTCTGTATTGTAGGGGGTCTGAAATGTAGGGGTGTTCTGTTTTGTAGAGGGGTCTGTATTGTAGGGGGTTCTGTATTGTAGGGGGGTTTTGTTTTGTAGGGGGGTCTGTATTGTATTGTAGGGGGGTCTGTATTGTAGGGGGGGTTGTATTGTAGGGGGGTCTGTAATGTAGGGGGGTTTGTAATGTATGGGGGTTCTGTATTGTAGGGGGGTTGTATTGTAGGGGGGTCTGTAATGTAGGGGGTTCTGTATTGTAGGGGGGTCTGTATTGTAGGGGGGTTCTGTATTGTAGGGGGGTCTGTATTGTAGGGGGGTCTGTATTGTAGGGGAGTCTGTATTGTAGGGGGGTTCTGTATAGTATGGGGTTCTGTATTGTTGGGGGGGTCTGAAATGTAAGGAGATCTGAAATGTGGGGGGGGGGGGGGGGTTCTGTATTGTAGGGGGTCTGAAATGTGGGGTTCTGTATTGTAGCGGGGTCTGAAATGTAGGGGGGTTCTGTATTGTAGGGGGGTCTGTAATGTAAGGGAGTTCTGTATTGTAGGAGGGTCTGAAATGTAGGGGGTTCTGTATTGTAGGGGGGTCTGAAATGTAGGGGGTGTTCTGTATTGTATGGGGGTCTGTAATGAAGGGGGTTCTGTATTGTAGGGGGGTCTGAAATGTAGGGGGTGTTCTGTATTGTATGGGGGTCTGTAATGTAGGGGGTTCTGTATTGTAGGGGGTCTGAAATGTAGGGGGGTTCTGTATTGTAGGGGGTCTGAAATGTAGGGGTGTTCTGTATTGTAGAGGGGTCTGTATTGTAGGGGGTTCTGTATTGTAGGGGGGTTTTGTTTTGTAGGGGGGTCTGTATTGTATTGTAGGGGGGTCTGTATTGTAGGGGGGGTTGTATTGTAGGGGGGTCTGTAATGTAGGGGGGTTTGTAATGTAGGGGGGTTCTGTATTGTAGGGGGGTTGTATTGTAGGGGGGTTCTGTATTGTAGGGGGGTCTGTATTGTAGGGGGGTTCTGTATTGTAGGGGGTTCTGTATTGTAGGGGGGGTCTGTATTGTAGGGGAGTCTGTATTGTAGGGGGGTTCTGTATTGTATGGGGTTCTGTATTGTTGGGGGGGTCTGAAATGTAGGGGGGATCTGAAATGTGGGGGGGGGTTCTGTATTGTAGGGGGTCTGAAATGTGGGGGTTCTGTATTGTAGCGGGGTCTGAAATGTAGGGGGGTTCTGTATTGTAGGGGGGTCTGTAATGTAAGGGAGTTCTGTATTGTAGGAGGGTCTGAAATGTAGGGGGTTCTGTATTGTAGGGGTGTCTGAAATGTAGGGGGGTTCTGTATTCTAGGGGGGTCTGTATTGTAGGGGGGACTGTATTGTAGGTGGGTCTGTAATGTAGAGGGGTTCTGTATTGTAGGGGGGTCTGTATTGTAGAGGGAGGTCTGTAATGTAGGGGGGTCTGTATTGTAGGGGGGGTTGTATTGTAGGGGGGTCTGTAGTGTAGGGGGGTTCTGTATTGTAGGGGGGGTCTGTATTGTAGGGGGGTTCTGTATTGTAGGGGGTTCTGTATTGTAGGGGGGGTCTGTATTGTAGGGGGGTTCTGTATTGTAGGGGGTTCTGTATTGTTGGGGGGGTCTGAAATGTAGGGGGGATCTGAAATGTGGGGGGGGGTTCTGTATTGTAGGGGGGTCCGAAATGTGGGGGGTTCTGTATTTTAGCGGGTCTGAAATGTAGGGGGGTTCTGTATTGTAGGGGGGTCTGTAATGTAGGGGAGTTCTGTATTGTAGGAGGGTCTGAAATGTGGGGGGTTCTGTATTGTAGGGGTGTCTGAAATGTAGGGGGTTCTGTATTCTAGGGGGGTCTGTATTGTAGGGGGACTGTATTGTAGGTGGGTCTGTAATGTAGAGGGGTTCTGTATTGTAGGGGGGGTATGTATTGTAGAGGGAGGTCTGTAATGTAGGGGAGTCTGTATTGTAGGGGGGATCTGTACGTTAGGGGGGTCTGTACTTTAGGGAGGGGGTCTGTAATGTAGGGGGGTCTGTATTGTAGAGGGGGGCTGTAATGTAGAGGGGGCCTGGCCTGTAGGGAGGGGTCTGTACTGTAGGGAGGTCTGTGTAACATGCAGGGGGTCCAGAACTGTTAGGGGGTGTCTGTTTTACAAACTGTGGGGGGCTGTGTAATGTAAAGGGGTCCAGAGGTGCAGTGCTATGTAATGTAAAGGGCTCCAGAGGTGCAGGGGGCTATGTAATGTAAAAGGGTCCAGAGGTGCAAGGTGCTGTGTAATGTAAAGGGGTCCAGAGGTGCAGGGTGCTGTGTAATGTAAAGGGGTTCAGAGGTGCACGGTGCTGTGTAATGTAAAGGGGTCCAGAGGTACAGGGTGCTGTGTAATGTAAAGGGGCCCAGAGGTGCTGGGTACGGTGTATGTAAAGGGGTTCAGAGGTGCAGGGTGCTGTGTAATGTAAAAGGGGTCCAGAGGTGCAGGGTGCTGTGTAATGTAAAGGGGCCCAGAGGTGCTGGGTGCTGTGTAATGTAAAGGGGTTCAGAGGTGCAGGGTGCTGTGTAATGTAAAGGGGTCCAAAGGTGCAAGGTGCTGTGTAATGTAAAGGGGTCCAGAGGTACAAGGTGCTGGAACCCCACATCACATCATTAAGTGCCACCGCCGCCCTCCCCCTCCCCGGGCTGCTCAGTCTAAAATACCCGCACCTATTTTTTGTCCCAGTCCGGGCCTGGTGGGGGCCCTGGGAACAGATGAGTTCAAAAGTTGTTGGTCTGGGTACGATAAGGGATGGGGAGAGAGTTGACAAATAGTCGGCTATTTGGAGGTAAGAATAGGAAATATGTTTCGGGATCTGATATTTAGGTTGAAGGTCTGCAAAAAGGCAAAATTTACATGTGACCGGGTGTACAAAGTGCAAAGTTGGAATAGGCCAGCCTGTGCCCAAGGGAGCATTCGAAAGTGGGATAGGCTATCGGGAATTAAGGGATTAAAGATGACATTGGAGAGAGGGTGGCACGGGGAAGAGAGGAAAAATTTGGTGTGGCATGGGCGCCATATCCTCAATGAGAGCAACATATGGCCCAAACAGAGGCTATGAAATTTGGGATCTGAAAATAATGCTAGCGACCATACAAAGGAGCAGGGATGAGCCAGGAACAAAGAGCCTATCTCAATTTCGACCACCTATTTGGTGGCGTTAAACTGGACCAGGAAAGCACTGCATGGAGGTGGGAGGCAAGATAATATTTGTGAATGTCCGGGGCTCCCAGACCTCCACGGCTTCTGAGGGGAAAAGATCACTGAGCTTGCCACTCTATGAGCCCCAACCACCAAAAAAAAATTAAGAAACCATAATTTGAGCAATTTTAATTGGGCCATAGGATTAGGGATTGGCAGGGTCTCAAAAAAATACAGTATTTTGGGCATAACTGACATTTTCAACATATTGATCCTACCTATCCAGGATATTGGGAGAGTATTCCAACGCGTCACCATGGCCTTGATGTCCTTTAACAGGGGGATATAATTGGCTGAGTATAGGGATGAGTACAATGGTGTGATTTGTACACCTAGGTACTTGAGATAGGAGGTGCACCAACGATAAGGGTATGTGTTTTGCAGGTGGTATATTTAGCGAGAGGGCTTCTGTTTTAGATGCGTTAATTTTGTATCCAGATAGAGAGCTAAACTGGGATAGGATAGCATGCAGGGATGGGAAGGTAATATGTAAGCTGGTAAGGTTCAGAAGTACATCGTCCACAAATAGAGATAGATTATATTCCCTATAATGCATGGGGACCCCTCGGATGTCAGGATGGGATCTTATAGCCTTTGCTATGGGATCTAGGCATAAGATGAAGAGAAGTGGGGAAAGAGGGCAACCCTGTCTAGTGCCACTAACATTGGGAAGGTTCGGGACATAAAATAAGTCATTTGGACCTGTGACGAGGAATTGGACTAGAGTGTTTTTAAGGCCGAGATGAAGGGACCGTGAAAAAGAATTTAGTAAGGGTAGCAAACATGTAGGGCCAACCTAATCTATTACATTTTTGGCGTTGACGCTAAGGATCAGTGCAGGTCTACATGCTCTGTTCAGCATATCAATGAGATCAATAGTGTTCCTAGTGTTGTCCCCACATGTCTAGTGGGAACAAAACCCACTTGGTCTCTATTGATCAGTTTTGTCAAAAATTGGGAAAGGCGGATAGCCCAAATTTTTGTGAATAGCTTATAATGCGAATTTAAAAGTGCTATCGGCCTGTAGCTGTCTGGAAGCTACGGATCCTTGTCCGGTTTTGGTATAGCTGAGATATAGGAATGTATAAACGCCCTGAAGAAGAGCGTTATATAGGGATACTAGATGGGTGGACAGAATCGGGAGAAATGTCTTGTAGTAGGAGTATGGGAGACCATCTGGACCAGGGGATTTGTGGGTTGGTAGGCTCTTAATAGTGTTTGCTAGTTCCTCCCCAGTAATGGGGGTGTTCAATACTTGCATATCTGACTTTCAATAAGGCTTTGACATCAAAACCTGGAAGGTAATTGGTTTCTTTTTTTTTTTTATAAAATTTTCATTTTTATTGAGATTCAGCATAACAGTCAAATAAAGTACAAAAAAAATTATGTTTTTCATAGTATCAAAAAGAACTATATAAACATAAAACATCCCAAAGTATTATATTCAAAAATAGAAAGAAATAAACAAATAAACAAAACAAAATTAACCACTTCCCGACGGCCGTACGACTTTATACGGCCGCAGGGTGGTTCTAATTCTCTGAGCCCCCGTGTTTTACGGCCTCCGCTCCTCCTGGCCACTGGGGGGCACGCGAGCGCGCCGGCGGCGCGCACGCCGCATTACTGGGATGCCGATGCGCGTGCCTGTCGGCCGCGATGTCCGCCAGGCTCCCGCGATCGGCGGTTACAGAGACAAGGACATGGATCTACGTGTGTAAACACACAGATCCACGTCCTGTCAGGCCTCGTACACACGACCGAACATGTCTGCTGAAACTGGTCCGCGGACCAGTTTCCGCGGACATGTTCGGTCGTGTGTGCGGCCGACCGGTCAATTTTCCGGCGGATCGGACAGGTTTCCAGCGGACAAATGTTTCTTAGCATGCTAAGAAACATGTCCGCTGGAAGCCTGTCCGTCGGACATGTTCGGTCGTCTGTACGACTCACCGGACATGTCCGCTCGGCCGAAAGCCCTCGCATGCGTCGAAGTGATTTGACGCATGCGTGGAAGCATTGACCTTCCAGGGTCGCGCACGTCACCGCGTCATCGTCGCGGCGACGGCGCGGCCACGTCACCGCGTATCCTGTCCGCACAGATTTTGGTTTGATGGTATGTACAACCATCAGACCGAAATCTCCGAGCAGACATGTCCGATGAAAACGGTCTGCGTTTCCATTGCCAAAAATGTGTCAAAAGTGTCCGATGTGTCCGCCATAATTTCGCAGTACCGATAAAAATCGCAGATCGCCGACATTACTAGTAAAAAAAAATAATAATAATTCGGTCCCCTATTTTGTAGGCGCTATAACTTTTGCGCAAACCAGTCGCTTATTTTACCAAAAATATGTAGAATACGTATCGGCCTAGACTGAGAAAAATAAAATAAAAATTGAGCTATTTATTATAGCAACAAGTAAAAAATATTATGTTGTTTTTTCAAAATTGTCGCTCTATTTTTGTTTATAGCGCAAAAAATAAAAACCGCAGAGGTGATAAAATACCAACAAAAGAAAGCTCTATTTGTGGGAAAAAAAGGACGCCAATTTTGTTTGGGAGCCACGTCGCACGACCGCGCAATTGTCAGTTAAAGCGACGCAGTGCCGAATCGCAAAAAGTCCTCTGGTCAGGAAGGGGGTATATGTGCCCAGTAAGCAAGTGGTTAAGGAGCCCAACCTCCTGACTGTTCAGATTCCTAATATCCCTCAATTCTTTATATATTCAAGGTAAGTAGAACTGGTCCACATGGACCCTTGCACCATAATACAATAATGGATAAGGCATACAAACTGATATGTATTTCCATTAAATACTCCAAAGGAGAAAGAAAAGAGAATAAAAAAAAAAAGAAAAAGCCAAAACACAATATATAGAGTTGCCTATGTTCTCCAGCGAGCCCTATCCGGGTGTTACTGGTGGATTATTATCCCTTATCTCTGTAGAACTCTATAGTCATCTTTATTTTATTTTCCTTTGTAATCGGGGCCAATACAGCCAGTTCACCCCACAAAAAATATATATATATATTTAAGTGGAGAGCGGGTGCAAGCATGAACATAATAAGACACTGCGAGGTCGACTCTCTACGATATCTATCTTTATATCTTATTCGCCAATGACGAGGTAATCTCTTAAGGATTATCCCGGGCAGCATCCAGTGACCCTCCCCTAAGGACTATTCCTTCATCCGAATATTTAAAAATATTAATTTTTCTCCATGTCTCTGTGTATGTCTCCTGTCTTTGCTGACTAGTAAGAGTCAAATCTTCCATACGTCCAATATCGTCCACCTTCCTAAGCCACTGAGCAATGGTTGGAGGATGTTGGGATTTCCAACATAATGGTATGCAGGCCTTAGCTGCGTCTAATAAATGGCGTACCACTGATTTCATATAGACCCGCGTCGAAACACCTGTTACATGGAGCAAAAAAAATGCCAGGTCATCCTCTAATGGATGGTCAATAAACATTTGGGTAATGCGTCGAACTTCTTGCCAATAACCCCGTATTTTGTCGCAGGACCAAAACACATGTAAAAGAGTTCCTGTCTCAGCTTCACATCGCCAGCACAATTCCGATGATGTAGGGAATAGTTTATGTAGAAGTGCTGGCGTCCTGTACCATCTGGTCAATATTTTGTAGTTAGTCTCCTGCGTGCGCATACTCAGGGATGATTTATGGGTGAGAAGTAATATGCGTTGTCTCATACCGCTGGTAAAACAGCAGTTCAAATCCCTCTCCCATTTACTGAGAAAAGGGATCTGCCCGTCCGCTAGGGGATTGTTCAAGATATTATATGTCAATGACAGAGCGTGGGGAAGTATCCCGGCTTCAATACTTAAGATCTCAAACGCCGTTAGGGGTAGAGGTGTCTCATCTGGCGGTTGTATGGTACTCAAAAAATAACTGAGTTGCAGGGCTCTCAAATAGTCTAGGCCGTAGGGACCCGAGGGGTCCATAAGTTCCTCAAGCCCCTTCCATTTGCCCCCACTACAAAAATGTGATACCTGGTGTAGCCCAGCCTCTTTTTGTTCTAAGAATTTCTTATCATACAGGCCCGGTAAGAACCAAGGATGTCCTAACACTGGTCTAAAGTGCGAACGTGGGGTCGAAAGGTGTGCCTCAACGAATAACTGTGCGCAGGTATTCAGGGTCGTGCCGATCAAGGGATGACGTCTAATTTCCAAAGGCAGGTCCACCTGGCACCAGGGAGCCCACCGGAGAGGGACCAGGCTCTGGGCCTGTTCTATCTGAGTCCATAATTTGATGTCTACATGGCGACACCAATATAGAAATCTGTTCAAATGAATGGCCCGATAATAAGTACGTATTTTCGGTAAAGCTATACCGCCATGTTTTTCCGGTTTGGAGCGCGTATTTCGGCTGATACATGGATGTTTCCCTGCCCAGAGAAAGCGAGTGAAGGCTGAATGTATCTGTTTAAAGAAGGACCCGGGAATACATATTGGGAGGGCCTGCATAAGATATAAAGATTTAGGGAGTATTGACATTTTCAAAATGTTGCATCGTCCTAGCCAAGAATGTAAACCGCTGTTCCAGCGATCCAGCAGCTTCTGCACCTCCTTCAGAAGCAGAGGGAAGTTCAGTTGGAAAAGTCGAGGTAGGGATGACGGGATTAACGTGCCTAGATATTTTAAGGCCGTATCCGTCCACTTCCGGTTAAAGCTAGCCTTGAGCCTCTCCAATTCGGCCTTGGGAATCCCCACCCCCAAGGCCTCTGACTTGGTAAAGTTGATCTTTAAATTTGAGATTTGCCCATAGACCTCAAACTCTTTCATAAGGACTTGCAGGGAGGTGACAGAATTTGTGAGCGTAAACATAATTGGTTTCTATGCAGAGCTGCACCAGATTTTGCACGCTTAAGTTGTAGTAAATCTCCCCCATTATGTTTTTATTTGTTTTATTTTTATTACATTTTTGGAAATAATAAACAGTACAATAACATAAGCTTATATTTAAAGGGGTTGTAAAGGTAAATGTTTTTTCACCTTAATGCATCCTATGCATTAAGGTGAAAAAACATCCGACAGTACCGCCCCCCCCCCCCAGAGCCCCCGGTTTACTTACCTGACCCCTCAAAAGTCCTGCACTCATCCTCTTTGGTTCCCAGCCTGGCCGTTGATTGGCTACACTGGATAGATTGAAAGCAGTGCAGCCATTGGCTGTTGCTGCTGTCAATTACATCCAATGACGCGGCGCACCAGGGGGCGGGGGCCGAGTGATACAGTCGGCGGCTTAGGCCGCCGCTGTATCACGGCAGCACGCCCTCAAGAGCTTTCCACCATGTGAGCCATCAAGAGACCCCAGAAGACGTGGAACCACTGTGTGCAAAACGAGCCACACAGTGGAAGTACAGTAAGTACTAATATGTTTTTTATTTAAAAATGTTTTACATTAGTGTCGCTTTAAGGTGTCTGCTCTCTAATTAATTTTATTGTGTTCAGTGAATAGTTAAGGGCCATCCCCTACTTTTAGACTAGGGGATTTTTTAGACTACATTTGCATTTTTAATGCAGTGCAGTTTCACGTAACATTAGGAAAAGGACTGTCCTTTATCTTCTGCTGATTGAAATATGAATTTGCAACCTTAATTCGGTCATAGACAGTTCAAATCTTGGTCAGTTCAGCAGGAACTGACCGAGATTCAAACCATGTATGGGCAGGCTGAATGTACCCAAGTTGATTAATCAATCAACTTGGGTACAACCAGCCTTTTTAGATTTTACATGTGATTATAGCCAGCAGCTAGTATAGCCACTGGCAGCAATATACCCCCGCCCGCTTGTCGGGAGAACACAGTGGGGTACATTCAGCAAGCAATTACGCCTGCGTATACATAGATACGCAGCGTAATTGCTAAGTAGCGCCGGCGTATCAACTTTCTGTATTCAGAAAGCTCGATACACCAACTGTAGCCTAAGATACGACTGGCATAAGGCTCTTATGCCGTCGTATCTTAGGCTGCATTCTGACGCTGGCCGCTAGGTGGCGTTCCCGTAGTTGTCAGCGTAGAGTATGCAAATTGCATACTCACGCCGATTCACAAACGTACGCGCGCCCGGCGGTCGTGTTTTACGTTGTTTACGTTCGTCGCTTTCGTCGTAAGGCTGCTCTTGCTATTAGGAGGCGCAGCCAATGGTAAGTATAGACGTCGTTACCGCGTCGCGATTTTCGAAATTTATGTCGTTTGCGTAAGTGGATCGTGAATGGCGCTGGATGCCATTTACGTTCACGCCGAAGCAAATGACTTCCTTGCGACGTCATTTACCGCAATGCACGTCGGGAAATTTTCCCGACGGAGCATGCACATTACGTTCGGCGCGGGAACGCACCTAATTTAAATGATCCACGCCCCCTACGGGATCATTTAAATTACGCGCGCTTACGCCGGCCCCTTTTACAAAACGCCGCCGCAAATTACGGAGCAAATGCTTCGTGAATGAAGCGTAGCTCCAGTAATTTACGGAGGCGTAGCGTAAAAACGGTAGTGCGCTCCCCTAGCTGAATCTACCTCAATGATTTCATTGAAGGTGACAGTGATGAAGGGGGAAATTAGCAATTCTCTTTTCTGCAAGCCTTGTTTGCAGGAAATAAAGTTCAAAAGTGCAGCGCTATAAAAATTAATAGTGAAATGAAACAGTGTCCAAATGAGAATAAACAATCTTCAAAGTGTTCAAAGTGTTGAATATGAAGAACCTTCACCGAGATTTCAGTGTGCAGATAATGAAACACACCACACCCTGTGCAGTCAAACTGCTTACCAGAAGGACATCATTGGAGGCATGTAGATTTAAATAATGCAGGGATCAATGGCAGTCGCACCTCCACTGGGAAATAGGGATGAGCTCTGCGTTCGATTCGAACGTATGTTCGACTCGAACATCGTCTGTTCGACCGTTCGTCGAAATACGAAGAAAACGGGTCGTTCGCGACAAATTCGAGTGACACGCCACGGCCCATAATTCACTGCGGCATTGCGCGCTGATGATTGGCCAAGCATGCACTATGACCCGCATGCATGGCCAATCACAGCGCCGTCAGTACAGAGAGCCGTAATTGGCCAAAGCCAGGGTGGCTTTGGCCAATTATGGCTCAGGGCTTTAGTACACGCCCCACACTATAAAAGGCCGCCTGCAGGGCGGCCTCGTGTAGTGTGTTGCAGCGCTGGTTAGATATCAGTCACAGAGAGAGAGAGAGAGAGAGAGTGTCTTTTTTGTCTAGATAGATAGAGCAGGCAGGCTAGTCAGTTAAATTTACAGGGGCAGATCCACAGAGCGAGTACGCCGGTGTATCTACTGATACGCCGGCTTACTTTCAATTTTCCTGCGTCGTATCGTTGTTTTGAATCCTCAAAAACAAACGGCTTCTGGGTTAGATCCGACAGGTGTACGTCTTCGTACGCCTTCGAATCTAAGATGCAATTCTTCGGCGTCCACTGGGTGGCGTTCGCGTCGTTTTCCGCGCCGGGTATGCGGCCGTCGCATTTTTTTACGGCGTCTCTAGTCGGCTTTTTTCGGCGTATAGTTAAAGCTGCTATTTCGTCGCGTATAGTTAGACTTGCTATGTTAAGTATGGCCGTCGTTCCCGCGTTTAATTTGAATTTTTATTTTTTTTGCGTAAGTCGTCCATGAATCGGGATGGACGTAATTCACGTCTATGTAAAAAAAAATGACGTCCTTGCGACGTCATTTAGCGCAATGCACGGCGGGAAATTTAGGGACGGCGCATGCGCAGTTCATCCGGCGCGGGGACGCGCTTCATTTAAATGAAACACGCCCTCTAATCGCCGATTTGAATTCCGCGCCCTTACGCCACCAGAGATAGACTACGCCGCCGTAACTTACGGCGCAAATTCTTTGGGGATTCGAACCTGCCAAAAGTAAGTTACAGCGGCGTAGCGTATCTCACATACGCTGCGCTCATCTATTTGTATGTGGATCTGCCCCACAGTGTGTAGAGGGTATATATACATCCCAGGTGTTGTACATATATTTATACACTGTGGGCCAGATTCACAAAAGGGTTACGACGGCGTATCTGCTGATACGCCGTCGTATCCCTGTTTCTATGCGGCTGATTCATAGAATCAGTTACGCATAGATATCCGTAAGATCCGGCAGGTGTAATAGTTTTACACTGTCGGATCTTAGGATGCAGTACCGCGCCCGCCGCTGGGGGCATTTCTCGTCGTAAACCAGCGTCGGGTATGCAAATTAGCACTTACGGAGATCCACAAAGGTTTTTCCCTTCGTGAAGTCGCCGTAAGTGTTAGTTTGCCGTCGTAAGATAGGGTACCTTTTACAAAGTGTAAAGTTAGTACACCATGTCAAAGTATACCCGTCTTTCCCGCGTCGCTGTCCAATTTTTTTTTAATTTTTTTTTTCCCGCCGCAAGTATACTGCAAGTGTGCTCTGTAGTTTGCACCTAAACCTACTTGGTGTTTACTGCAAGTGTGCTCTGTAGTTTGCACCTAAACCTACTTGGTGTGTACTGCACTTGTGCTCTAAAGTTTGCACCTAAACCTACTTGGTGTGTACTGCACTTGTGCTCTATAGTTTGCACCTAAACCTACTTGGTGTGTACTACACTTGTGCTCTATAGTTTGCACCTAAACCTACTTGGTGTTTACTGCAAGTGTGCTCTGTAGTTTTCACCTAAACCTACTTGGTGTGTACTGCACTTGTGCTCTATAGTTTGCACCTAAACCTACTTGGTGTGTACTGCACTTGTGCTCTATAGTTTGCACCTAAACCTACTGGTCCAGATTCACAAAGGGCTTACGACGGCGCAACGCCATGTACGCCGTCGTAAGTCCTGATCTGGGCCGTCGTATCTATGCGACTGATTCTTAGAATCAGTTACGCATAGATATCCATTAGATCCGACAGGCGTAAGGCTCTTACGCTGTCGGATCTTAAATGCAATTTTTTTTTTCCGCCGCTAGGTGTCGCCTCCATCGTTTTCCCAGTCGAGTATGCAAATTAGCTAGATACGCGAATTCCCGAACGTACGCGCTGTCGAAGCAGTGAAGTTACGACGTTTATGTAAGGTTTGCGCGGCGTAAGGTTGCCCCTGCTATATGAGGGGCAACCAAAGTTAAGTATGGCCGTCGTTCCCGCGTCGAAATTAAAAAAATTACGTTGTTTGCGTAAGTCGTCCGTGAATGGGGCTGGACGCCATTTACGTTCACGTCGAAACCAATGACATCCTTGTGACGTCATTTGGAGCAATGCACCCTGGGATATTTTCCTGACGGCGCATGCGCAGTACGTTGGGCGCATTAATTTAAATGCTCCACGCCCCCTACCCGGCTAATTTTAATTAGGCGGGCTTGCGCCGGGTGATTTATGCTACGCCGCCGCAACTTTACAGGTAAGTTCTTTGTGAATCAAGCACTTGCCTGTAAAACTTGCGGCGGCGTAACGTAAATGACATACTTTACGCCGCCTCAGAGATGCGCCGATCTCTGTGAATCTGCCCCACTTAGTGTACTGCACTTGTGCTCTGTAGTTTGCACCTAAACCTACTTGGTGTGTAATGCACTTGTGCTCTATAGTTTGCACCTAAACTTACTTGGGGGCAGATCCACAGAGCGAGTACGCCGGCGTATCTACTGATACGCCGGCGTACTTTCAAATTACCCGCGTCTTATCACTGTTTTGAATCCTCAAAACAAGATACAACGGCATCTGGGTTAGATCCGACAGGTGTACGTCTTCGTACGCCTTCGGATCTAAGATGCAATTCTTCGGCGTCCGCTGGGTGGCCTTCACGTCGTTTTCCACGTCGGGTATGCAAATTAGCTATTTCCGACGATCCACGAACGTACGAGCGGCCCTCGCATTTTTTTACGGCGTCTCTAGTCTGCTTTTTCCGGCGTATAGTTAAAGCTGGTATTTCATTGCGTATAGTTAAACCTGCTATGTTAAGTATGGCCGTCATTCCCGCGTTTAATTTGAATTATTTTTTTTCGTTTGCGTAAGTCGTCCGTGAATCGGGATGGACGTAATTCACGTCTATGTAAAAAAAAATGACGTCCTTGCGACGTCATTTAGCGCAATGCACGGCGGGAAATTTAGGGACGGCGCATGCGCAGTTCGTTCGGCGTGGAGACTCGCTTCATTTAAATGAAACACGCCCCCTAATCGCCGATTTGAATTACGCGCTGCTACGCTGCCAGAGATAGACTACGCCGCCGTAACTTACGGCGCAAAATCTTTATGGATTCGAACCAAAGCCGGAAAAGTTACGGCGGCGTAGCATATCTCTGATACGCTGCGCGGGTGCAGATCTCTGTGGATCTGCCCCTCAGTGTGTACTCCAAGTGTGCTCTGTAGTTTGCACCTAAAGATTCAGGAACAGTGATTTTAATGATGCTTAAATAGAAAAATAAAAAAATGAAAAATTCCTTTAAATATTGTACCTGCTGGGTGTCTATAGTATGCCTGTGAAAACGTTTTTGAGAACCCGGGTCTTGCCCCAGGGAACATGTATCAATGAAAAAAAAGTTTTAAAAACTATCGTTTTTTTCAGGACTCCTAAAAAAAACGACCGTTTTTAAAACTTTTTTTTCCATTGATACATGTTCCCTGGGGCAAGACCCGGGTTTTCAAAGACGTTTTCACAGGCATACTATAGACACCCAGCAGGTACAATATTTAAAGGAATTTTTCATTTTTTTAATTTTTTTATTTAAGCATCATTAATATCACTGCTCCTGAAAAAACAACCTTTTTTAAAACTTTTTTTCCATTGATACATGTTCCCTGGGGCAAAACCCGGGTTCTCAAAGACGTTTTACAACAACAACTTGCATATTAGGCTTTAAAATTAGCACTTTTGAATTCGAACGTTCAAGTCCCATAGACGTCAATGGGGTTCTAAATGTTCGCGCGATCCTTCGGTTCGTTCGAAGGTTCTGGTGCGAACCGAACGCGGGGGTGTTCGGCTCATCCCTACTGGGAAAATAATTATCCACAAACCACACCAGGGGTAAGGAAACATCCAAAACTCAAAAGGATCCAAAGATATATATTGCGTCCATCAGCAAAAGGAACCCCAAAAATGCAGAGAGGAAACACAATAGTAAAGCCCGTGTGTGAAAGCAACACGCAATTTATTGTAATGTACTTACAAACAAAACGGGTAAACAGGCATCAAAAAACATAGAAGGTTCCATGGAGTATAGCGTACATGTGTCAGGTCAGCCTTGATCCACATACTTTGCTAGCAGCTTCCTTATTTCTTCTATTTTAGTTAGCGCAGATATTTTCCACGTTTTTTCACTTGTTTGCAGGAAAGAAAATTGCTCTATGGCCAGCTTTAGTTGGCAGCAAAAGCTTCCACACACAAACCTCCAACTTGACGTGGCAATCAATCCATAAGCTTGGCTGACAAGCCGATAATCCTCAAAGAAGCATTGTCACATAAAAGGTAATGCTGAGCCAATGCAATAAACAGATTCTCTCAATATCTATTCATGTCATGTTGCTGTAGAGGTTTCTCATGATATATTGCGCGTACACACGACCATTTTTAATGGTCTAGAGAAAAAAACTTTTTTTCAACCTGATTCTTGTCAAGCCTGCCTTGCCTACACACGATCGTGAAAAAAAAAATGCTCGAGCAAAGCACGGTGATGTACAACACATATGAAGGCACTATAAAGGGGAAGTACCATTCGGATGGCGCCACCCTTGGGGCTGCATTTGCTGATCTTGTGTTAGTAAAAGTTTGGTGAGAGACGATTCGCGCTTTTCAGTCTTCGTGCTTTTCAGTCTGTTACAGCGTGATGAATGTGCTATCTCCATTACGAACGCTAGTTTTACCAGAACGAGCGCTCCCGCCTCATAACTTGCTTTTGAGCATGCGCATTTTTTTCACGTCGTTAAAGCCTAAACACGACCGTTTTTCACGACGTGAAAAAGGACAATGTGAAAAACGACGCGAGAAAATAGAGCATGTTCTAAATTTTTAATGGCCATTTTTCAATGGCCATTAAATGCTCTGGAGACCACACACGATCGTTTTTAATGACATTTATAAAAAAATAAAAAATTTCACGTCATGAAAAACGATCGCGTGGCCGAATGTTAGGAGACATTGGGCAGTTCAATAAAAACCGGCCGACATTTGGCCCATGTGTATGTCAGCCGGTCCGACAAAAGCCAGAAGTTTGGCCGACTTCTGTCAGATGAGCATGCTGGCTCCCGATCAGCACTCTCAGCCAATGGCAAAGGAGGGGGGCGTCTGTCTGTCAGAACACAATAGCTCAGCAGGGGAGATCGCTGTACTAACGTTGTATTGTTAGTACAGTGGCTTCTGACCGAAGCTGTATGTTTTTTTTTTCATTCAATTCGCTGGGTTGAGCGAAAAAAAACTATTGTGTACCAGGCTTAAGGATATCTTATCCAATTCTATGCAGGATTTTCCAGTTAAGTAAGAATAATCTTCCCCTCCCTGACTGTACACTAATTACTGCACAGTTAAAAGTTAATTATAAACTCACTTGCGTACATTTTGCAGGTGGCAGTGAATCACAAATTCAGCATTGGAAGTATATGTTTTAGTTACATAGGTTGAAAAAATAATTTTGCCCATTACATTAAAGTGATTGTAAAATTATATATTTTTTAAAACAACAAACATGTCATACTTAAATCGTGATGAAATTATAGTGCAAAATAGTGATAAATACACATTAAATGGTGGCCATAAATATTTAATATCTATGAATAGGTGCATTATTTTACATTTAGAAACAGTGAACTGCAGTCTTCACTGCTTTGACCAATCTTCCAGCAATGCCAAATCATGTTCCATGTTAGAGACACCTCCAGGGATATCAATATTCCCATCTCCCCCATCCATACCATGCCCAAATATATATATTTTTAAAAGGCGAAGGGTCCAAGCATGCAGCTTGGCAGGTCGGGAAAGGGGAGAGGTTGAGTGAGCCCCCCCTTCTGAACCATACAAGGCCATATGCCCTCAACATGGGGGGTGGGTGCTCTGCTGCCCCACCCCAAAGCACCTTTTTCCCATGTTGATGGGAACAAGGGCCCCTTCCTGACATCCCTGGGCTGTGGTTTGTCGGCGTCTAATGCATGGCAGGGGGCTTATCCGAATCTGGAAGCCCCCTTTAACAAGGGGGCCCCCAGATCCCTTCCCCCGATCCCTGCCCCAGCTATGTGAATGGGTATCAGGTACATCATACCCCTACCCATTCAGTAAAAATTTATCAAAAATTAAAAACCACAGGAAACTGTTTTTGATGAGTCCTTTTTTTATTTTAAATTAAATAAAAAATAGTGTCCCTCGATGTAATCCATCGTCAATCACGCCGCCCTCCAGACCTGAAAATTATAAAAAAATATAAACACTCCACCTTCTGGGAGGCTAGCCGCCACATGCCTGCTCTGCGCTTTGACAATTCTTATATAGGTAAGGGACAGGGCCACCTGGCTACGTCCCCCAGTGGCACGCCCCTTCTGATGTCAAATGGCCTCACGTGATGTCAGAAGGGGGAGATGCTGATGGATAACGTAGGTGGATGGCCCTGCCCCTTACCTATATAAGAACTGTCAAAGCACAGAGCAGGCAGGTGGCGGGAGGCCTCTGAGGAGGCGGAGTGTTGTTTCTATTTTTCGGCCCGGTAGGCCTCGTGATTGATGGTGGATTTACATTGAGGTGATTTGTTTTTTAAATGTCTTGTGTGGTTATTAGTTTGACACTTTTTTGGTGATTGGGTAGGGGTACTCAATGCCATTCACATAGGGTGGCCAGGATCTGGGGCCCCCTTGTTAAGGAGGGCTTACAGATTCTGATAAAACCCCTGCCGACAGACCCCCCCAAAGCACCCACCCCCCATGTTGAGAGCACATGGCCTGGTATGGTTCATGAGTGGGAGCGCTCACTCATCCGTCCCCCCCCTTTCCTGACCTGCCAGGCTGCATGCTCGGATAAGGGTCTGCTATGGTTTTTGGGGGGCCCTACGCCAATTTTATTTAAATTTTGGTGTGGGGTTTCCCTTAATATCCGTACCAGACCCAAAGATTTCCCCTCTAATATTTTTCTGGGGATAACCCTAAATTTAGGATTTTTATTTGACTTAATTTTCAATAATGGTAAACAAAACATATTGAGAAGGTGAATCTCCCTAATGGGGGC